>NC_050457.1:27367997-27667997 GCF_903995425.1 Onychomys torridus | reverse complement strand
TGTAACATTGGACAAGTGCATAGTGGCATGTCTGCCATTGCTGAAGAGTTCACACCTACTGTACCTCCCTCTACATAAACATAAAGAGCCTCATCTTTTCCCATCTTGTGTTTCACTGTTCAAAGCACTTGTTTTCTCTCTCTCTCTCTCTCCCTCTCCTCTCTCTCCCTCTCTCTGCTGTCTCTCCTCTCCTCTTCTCCCTCCCTCCCTTCTTCTCTCCTTCCCCTTGCTCTCCCCCCACCCCCATTCTTCCCAAGACAGGGTTTCTTTGTGTAGCTCTGTAGACCAGACTGGCCTGAACTCAGATTCACCCGCCTCTTCCTCGAGTCCTAGGAATACAGGTGTGTACCACCACTGCCCAGCTGCACTTGGTCTCTAACTTTCATATTTCATCCAAATAAATCTGAAACTGTCATTCTTATCCTACAAATGATAAAACTGAAACATGGGAAGGGTAGTAGAGAAAATATTAGGAAATAAAGATAGGATAAGTGTGAATTTGAAAAAGAAATCTACGTATAAGAAGATATAGACATAAGAGTAGATGGTTTTAATTGTTGTGTGAAAGGTATACATTGTCTTTCTATAGCTATTTTGGAGAGAAGGAATAACTAAATGTATTATTAGTGTAAATGAGGCAGTAATAGCTGGAGAGAGTGCCTGACTTTCCTAGTAGTAATGATTCCTAGTAATTCCTAGGAATAAAAAGTTTGTATGGTGGTAAGATATAGAAAAGTTGATAGTCCCCTCCACTTTCACTGAGAAAACAACGTTCCATTCTTCATTCATCTGAAAGCAATTACTGAGATTAGAAGGGTACACCTCAAGGGTGATAGTGCAGCTAAATGGTTTAGCACTTGCCCTGCATGGACCACACCATGGTTTCTGTCCCCAGCTCCACACAAAGAAACAAGAGTAGCATACATTGCTCTGTTTATAAGTTAGTTTCTCTCTGCCCTGCCCCTTCCTTTGTGGTGGGAGGGTGGTACTGGGGACTGCCCCGGTGCTTCGCACATTTGAGGCAAGAGCTGACCACTGCAATAGCCCCAAACCTCTCTTTCACTTTTTTGTTTTGAGACAGTCTCACCAAGCTGCCCAAGCTGGCCTTGAACTCACTGTCTCACCAGGCAGACATTCCTTTTCATTTGAGTTGAAACCTCTGACCACTCCTAGATCTCTGTGCAGTAAATCATCCAATTCCTATCCAAAAGAATTAACAACTGTGCGGGCCAGGCATGGTGGTACACACCTTTAGCACTCGGGAGGCAGATCTCTGTGAGTTGGAGTCCCGCCCGGTCTACACAAAGAAACTTTGTCTAAAAAAAAAAAAAAAAAACAAGAATTAGCCACGTAAATAGTTTTTCCTTCAGAAAGATGCTAACACATTCTTTTCTGTCTATTTCTACACCCGCCAGTGTATCTACATTTGGATCCAGAGGATATTTGCAGCCAATGGATACACGCCAGTACTTATACTGCCTAAAGCCCAAGAAGGAGTTTGCAGAAAAAGCTGGCATCATTAAAGGAGTGACAGTCATTGGGAAATTGGACATAGTGTGGAAAACAAACCTAGGTGAAAGGGGAAGATTGCAGACCAGCCAGCTTCAAAGAATGGTGAGCCTAGGAAACACTTCAGGGTGCGGTTGGGTGCGCAGAGGACACAGAGGTAGTACAGCTTGGCACTAAAAAGCATAGCACCATAAAGTCACTCAGATTTCTAGAAAATCCTAATAGTTTTATGGGTCCCTAGATAGAACCTAGTGTTGAGATTCATGGAAATGTTCAGTCAGATGTTGGTTTCTCTTTAGTATATGTGTTGTTGTTTTTTTTAACTTCACCAAATAGGACTTAAGATAGCTGCTTATCAGCTATTCTTATCTTACCTAAGTCATGCTCACTGTTTATCTGACTCACATTACATTGAAGTATTCTAGGCAGTGTCCTGAACCTCGTAGACTCACAGCACTTTGCTTACTGTTTACGCCTTTCTTGTGATTGTTTTGAAACAGGGTATTACTATGTAGCCCTGGCTGATCTGGAACTCAATGTAGTAGGAAGATTTCCTGTGTCCCGCCTGGCCCGCAGTCAGGACAAATCTGTCACCCACAGTGCGGCAGCCTTTTATAAAATAATCACTCAGAAACTTATATTAATTATAACTGCTCAGCCATTAGCTCAGGCTTATTACTGACTACCTCTTACACTTAAATTAACCTATAATTCTTATCTATGTTTAGCCACATGGCTTGGTACCTTTTCTCAGTTCTGCCTTGTCATCTTGCTTCCTTTGTTTCTGGCTGGTGACTCCTGACTCAACCTTCCTCTTCTCAGAATTCTCCTCATCTGCTTGCCCCGCCTATACTTCCTGTCTGGCTACTGGCCAATCAGCATTTTATTTATCAACCAATCAGAGCAACACATGTTCACAGCATACAGAACGACATCCCATAGCAACTCAGCAACCCTTTGAGATCAGATCCCCTAAGTCCTAACTCTTTCCTTATCTAGAGGCAAGATTCATTTTAATTCTCCTGAGCCTGGAGTAATTGTATCACAAATGGTCCAGGTCTGCAGGGTTGTTCCACCCAAGCTCACAGCAGAAGAGGTGAGAGAGAGACCTGAGCAGAGCGGCAGTATTTTCACAGATCAGCCCGGAGACCTGTGTCTGTTGAGGAAAGGTGCTGGTGTGGTGCCTTCATTAACATGGAAAGGTTTTTTAGTAGATGTGTTTCAGCTGTGTTACTTCTATGGCACCTTCATTAACATGGAAAGGATTTTTAATAGATGTGTTTCAGCTGTGTTACTTCTATGGTGCCTTCATTAACATGGAAAGGATTTTTAGTAGATGTGTTTCAGCTGTGTTACTTCTATGGTACCTTCATTAACATGGAAAGGTTTTTTAGTAGATGTGTTTCAGCTGTGTTACTTCTATGGTGCCTTCAGTAACATGGAAAGGTTTTTTAGTAGATGTGTTTTAGCTGTGTTACTTCTTTTTTCCACAGGCTCCAGGTTACGGAGATGTTAGGCTATCTCTAGAGGCCATTCCAGATACCGTGAACCTAGAAGAGCCTTTCCACATTACCTGTAAAATCACAAACTGCAGGTAATGCCAATGTGTGCACTGGGCCTCCTTTCTCCTCACCTAAAAGTAGTTGCAAATTCTTTCAGTGTCCCCCTACTCTGTTTTAGTTTTTTGGGACAGAGTCTCTTTGTGTAGCCCTGGCTATCCTGGAACTCACTCTGTAGACCAGGCTAGACTCAAACTCAGAGATCCACCTGCCTCTGCCTCCACATTGCTGGGATTACAGGCATGTGCTTTTAATATATCCTGTCCCTTCTTATACTGAATACTATAACACTGGGAGCAATGTTTATATATATATATATATATGGTCCTAGTGTTTACTTCTTGTGTTCTTATATCATTCATTAATCATAACATGTATGTGATGGGTATCATTTATTGACAGTCTGTGGAAGAGAGCTAGAAAAAGCCACGTTTAAACTTCCTTCAAATTTCATAGTACTAAAGAATGAGCTGGCAGGTTCTTGTGGGATGACACAGATTGAGAATAGTCAGATACATTTCTCTGATGCTTGAACCTGAGCCATATCTTTAATCTTAACAAGAAGAATGTAGGTGTCAGCTTAAGATAAGAGGGACTTCTAGTCTGGAAAAATGACTCTGATTTTTGTCTCTTGCCTGTTTTCTTTGGTAGTATTCTCTAAGACAGTCTTGTTGTGTAGCCCAGGCTGGCCTTGAACTTGTAGTTGTCTGGCTTGCTGAGTGATGGGAGTACAGGCTACAGGTTTGTTTTTTGTTTTGTTTTGTTTTTGAGACAGGCTCTCACTGTGTAGCCTTGGCTTACCTGGAACTACTGTGTAGACCAGGCTGATGTCCAATTCATCTGGAGTGATGGGATTAAAGGCATCCACCACCACAGCCAGCCATTCAGCAGTTTTGGCAGTAAACAGAAGAAGCAGATTATAGACAACTGAAAGTATAAGAATTATACCCCAGCAAAGTTGTCTTGCTAGTATTTCTGTTATTAGATGGGTATTGCAATAGTGTTGCAGTGGTGAATCTCCCTTTTAGTGTAGCTGCATAATCACTTTACTTTCATACTCATCCCAGTCCTTAGTTGTAAGGAAATAGGAAATATCCTTCAAAATTGCAGAAATGCCTGATTCTCTACGAAGCTACTATATACATGCTACTACTACTACTACAACTTGGTTGTTGTTGTTCTGAGACATGGTCTCTAACCCAGGCTGGCATTGAACTCTCTATAAGAGGATGACCTTGAACTTCTGATCACCTCCCCCATTCCCAGGTCAGGTGCTAGGTAGGATCACAGGTGTGCGCCACCATGCTGTTCAGGAAGTGCTAGGGATCGAACCCAGCGCCTTGTGGATGCTAGGGTTCACTACCAACTGAGCTGCATTCCCAGCCCCTCAGTCTTTTCCGTAGAAAGCTTTAGTGTGGTTTTGTGGTAACATCCATGCATTGCTGTTCCTCTTCATCTCTCTGCGACCGGGTTGTGAATTATTCAGGAGGGGCAGATTAGTTTACATACAGTGCTTGCCAACCCTAAGATCTCAGTGAACATCCAGGCAAAGATGTGCAAATATAAGGTGCATCCAGGGGATTTTTAATTTGAGGGGTTTTTTTTGGGGGGGGCATATCAAAAAAGCTTATTGATTAACTGAAAGTGCTGTAAAAAGTTTTAAACTAATTTTTGAGGTTTGCTTTAATGCAGTGATTCAATTAGGTTTTCTAAACCACTTAAGAGTTTCCATTTCCTCATCTGTAAAAATCAGATCCCGAATACACACACATGTGGATACAGACACACAACATACAATATGAAAACATCATGGTGGGGGACAAAGGGAGACAGGGGAGGGGAGGGGGCCCAGTTGGTGGAGTGCTTTCCTAGCATGTACAATGCCCCGACTTGGATCTCTAGCTGGTGACACCTACTTGTCACACCAGCACTTGAGAAACAGAGAGAAGAGACCAAAAAGTTCAAGCTCATCTTCAGCTACAGAGAGAGCTTGAGGGCAGTCCAGAGTACAAGAGACCTCATCTCCAGACTCTTAGAGGTAGGGTGGCTCAGTGGGGTAGCGCACGTGCTGCTAAGCATGACCTGAGTCTGAGTCCCAGAACCCATAGGGAAGAGGGACAGAGGCAACCCATGCAGGTTGTCCGCTGACCCCCACATGCACACCAGCACGTGTGTACCCGCACGAACTACACACATACACAAAATAAATCAATAAACAAACAAACCAACGTTAGAATAAAAAAAACTTACTAGGTTTTTACAGAATTTACTGAGGAAATTGCGTTGTGCATCTACAATGGTCTCTAACACAGGACATCTCTAATGTTTGTTAGGGAGACAGAAACATGTAAAAGCCAACATAATTTCAATATGTAAGTTAAGTTCTAAGTAAATAGTAAAATAGGAGCCAAACCCTAAGACATGCAAAAGCTGAGGAACTGAATGTGATGTCGATCAGACTAGGAATCTGGTCTTCTGGAGCCTTGCCAGCATTATTTTGTGAGAGCTTTAAAACTGAGCATGTGTAAGCTGACCTAGTAGTCCCTGCGGTCAGGAGAGACTTCCTGGGAACACAGTGAGAAAGTGTGAATGGCCGTTACTTCTGCATCCTGCCGGTCACCTCCTGTTAGCTGCGTGCCAAGAATGGAGTGTCGGTCAAAAGGGCTGGACAGACTCAGGTTGTCCTTCTTTCCTGTGGGGTTCCCAGTGCAAAGAGTAAGAGACATAGCAATGAAATGAGATTCGAATGTCTGAAGTCCAGAGAAAAGACAAGGCCAGTAGCTGTCGGGCAGCAGGAACCCGTGTTCACTAACAACTGGAAAACCACCTCAGCGACAGGCTGTTGTGGGGCTTCAGTGAGCCTGGAGGATGCCTCATCATCCTTTGTCTGTCTTTTTGTATGTTTTTCATTTGAAACAGTAACCCCTTATAGCCCAGGCTGGCCTCACACTAGCTACCTAGCTGAGGCTAGCCTTGATCATCCTCCTGTTAACTCCCCAGTGGTCCCTGGCTCCTTCATTCCATCTTAAGTCAAATAATGGCATGCTCGTTTCTTCCATTCTTTTTCTGGTTTTTATTCTCCCGCACACCCAGAAAGTAAACTCACTTGAAAAATAGAAGGAATGTGATGGTGTCTTCTTAGGAAATAAACAAGATTCATTCCTGCTCTCTGATTGTTTCAGCAGTGAAAGGACGATGGATCTGGTCCTGGAAATGTGCAACACCAATTCTATCCACTGGTGTGGGATTTCAGGAAGACAGCTGGGGAAGCTGAGCCCGAGCTCCTCTCTCTGCCTGGCCCTCACTCTCCTGTCGTCGGTACAGGGGCTCCAAGTACGTGCTCTTGGGGTAACCAACAGGGTGGGCTAAATGACTGCTTCTGATAGCCATATTTCCTCTAGTAGTTATCAGTGGACAAGAACTGAAGTCTCTCTCTCTCCCCCCCCCCCCAGAGTGTCTCTGGCTTAAGACTCACTGACACATTCTTAAAGAGAACCTACGAATATGACGACATTGCACAAGTCTGTGTGGTCTCCTCAGCCGTGGAAGTGGAAGCCTGAGGAAAATTCCCAATGTTGAATTTCTTGTTAATCACAGAACTGCTCTCCTTTTTTTGTCAGCTTTGTGAAATGATCAGTAGCAAAAATAAGTGTATGTTATTTAAATTTGTTTTCTGTAAAATAGTTAAATATTAAATATTTGTTGCAAAAAACATAGTTTTTATCCTGTGAATTATATTCTAAATGAACAGAACATTTCCCTATTTTCTATACATATTCCATGCCCTTTAAGATAACTGTTGGCTTTTGTTTTCACCAAGCTCTAATTTTGAGGCTTTCTGTCTACCAAGTACCTTTTTGTAAAGGGCCGTGTATCGGATGTTGTAGGCTCTGGAAGCAGATGAATTCTGCCATTTGAGCACAATAGGAGGGTGTCCAAATAGCACCTGCTGGCTAGAGCCCCTGGGCTACAGTTTACTAATTCAGTCTGGAAAATGCTGTTGGTTTTAGGACTTTGGAATTTTCAAAATACTTTGTGTCATAATTCAGTTAAAGTAATCATCGCCAACTACAGTCTTCCCTGGGTGCATAGTCAACAGAAAAGCCTCTGAAACAATCCAGGTCCCCTTCCTGTAACCTGAGTATTTCTTAACACAGGATAACCATTTTTAGTTGTTTTCAAAATCACTGTATATGTCTGTGTCAGTGTACACATACCAACACACATCTCACAGACACTCAACAGCAGACCAGAATTGGTTAACTTTTTTTTTTTTTAACTTTTATTGATTCTTTGCCGATCGCACATCCTGCATCCCAATCCCACCCAACTCTCCCTCCCCCATCCGCCCTCCACCCTTGCAACCTCACCCCCAAAACAAAACAAAATTGAAAAGAAAAACCAAATAAAGCTAACAAACAAAACAAAGCATAAATAAATAAATAAATAAATAACCCAAAACAACAAAAACAAAATGCGAACCGAAAGGGGAATCTCACCGTGGAAGCTGTAGTGTGGTCATCAAGTCACACAGTTAACCCTTTCATGTGTACTCACAAATGTTCATTGCTGTGAGCTACTGGTCTGGTTCGAGCTTTCCCCCATCATCACCACCCAGGTGAGCTCTCCAACACATGCTCTGGCCAGCTCATCCAATGCAGCCTGCAACAAAGAGCAGGGCCAGTTCTGCTCTCAGGCTCTCGGGTCCTTTCACCCACCCTCATACCCCTGGGAGCTCCACTGTCCTGCCCAGGCAAGGTGCAGGGCCTTCTCGGTTGCTGTAGGGGACAGAGGAGGCGGGGGTAGAGGGGTGGGAGTGTCATCTCTTCTGCTCTCAGGCCCTCAGGGCCAGCTCACCAGGCATCTGGACAAGGTCAGCTCTAGTGCACTGTCCCGGTGAGGTGTAGGGACCACTCTCCCAAGTGCTTGCCATAGCCCGTGAGGGATAGGGCTAGTTCTCCAATTCCCGTGATCCTGAGGCCAGCCCTCTTGCCCGAAGAGGGTAGCAAAGGATGAGAGGGGAAGGGCATCTTTCCCTCATCCATGCCACATGGCAGATGAAGGAGGTGGGGTCAGCTCTGCTCTTCTCATGCCTTCAGGGCTGGCCCAGCTGCCTCCTGACCACTGGGTCAGCTCTAGTGTGCTGCCCAGGTGAGGGGTGGGGCCGTCTTTGGGGGCCAGGTCTCCTGCCGCAGTATCCAGCAAGGAGCAGGACCAGCTATCCTGGAGTGACTCGGTTAACTTGTAACAAGGTTAATAATTTTCTAGTTGTTTTTTTTTTTTTTTCCCCAGAGCTGAGGACCAAACCCAGGGCCTTGCACTTGCTAGGCAAGCGCTCTACCACTGAGCTAAATCCCCAACCCCAAATTTTCTAGTTTTAACCTAAAAACTCCTGGGGTTCTCCCACTGAGAAATTTATTTTCATAATACATATATAAATGATTCGCAGCTTTGTATCTGATTTTTAATTCTCATATCATGTACTAGTATAAAAGTTTTGTCTGTCCATATAATCATACCCATTCCTGTCAGGAACAAATGAGAAAAAAAAATAAAATAAAAAGGCTTTAACCAGCTTTGCAACAGGAATGTAACAAAACGTTTGCTGTTTGATCAGGAAAACATAAATCCACAATGTTAAATAAACCTTATCCTACAAGTTACAATTCTCAAGTATATAATTGCTTACATTTTTCTTGTTGTTGTTGCTGTTGTTTGTTTTTCGAAACAGGGTTTCTCTGTGTAGCTTTGCTCCTTTTCTGGAACTAGCTTTGTAGACCAGGCTGGCCTCGAACTTACAGAGATCTGCCTGGCTCTGCCTCCCACGTTCTGGGATTAAAAGCATGTGCCACCACCGTCCTGCTTAATTGCTTACATATTACAAATGCATTAAGTCAAACACAAAACCCTTTTTCTTAAATGCATAAGTATTTATTGCCATGACAAATTATTTGGTCCAAAATGAAAGGTATATTCAGAAGGCTTGACCCTCACATTGGTCGTGATTGATGAATGTCCAGCAAAACAAAATGCAAGCAGTGAGAACTGAAGTCGGTTCCTTTAGGACGACCACGATTGGTCAAGTCAGTTTGTATTAGCATTATTTCAAGCATCCTCTCATGACTGAACCATGTTTTCATTCATTCAGAATTTAAAAGTTACTCTGCTATATACTTTTAATTACAAAGTCTCTTCTGTGTATAAACAACATAGGTACATACTGTTCATACTCTAAATAAAAGTTAGATAAATGCCATCTTATAAAGGATCTGTGTCAACTAGTATAAAAACTAGATTGATGATTTGGTACAGTAAATGAAATTCCATTTCCATAAAAAGGGCATGTTCAGTTTTGCATAGCACGGTAACAGTTTCAGCTGCTCCAATGAAATGGGATCACGGGAGTCAGGCATTCCTAATTAGAATGAAGTTCAATGCCATCCTGTTTCTCTCAGCAAATGTATTTCCCAGACAAGTGGAGGGGGGGGAATACCTAGGAAAGTGTCTTAGAATTTTAAGACACCTAGCACAATCAGACCACACACACACACACACACACACACACACACACACACACACACACAAATCTTGAAATAGCTTGCAGTTTGATGATTGCAATGGAATGGAGAAACCTGAAGAGAAGGAAACTCCAAGGAAGTGGGAAGCGACATCTGGTAGTTTATTCGTTCCCAAAGAAACAAACTAAGAAGTGAAATGGAAGATATGCCAGTTCCTTAATTTCATGTAAAAACAAGAGCTACCTTTAGCCAAGGGTGTTAGCACATTCCAAGCCGCTGATGGGAACTGTTAATTCTTACCAGGATATTACTGGTCACTTGAGTTGGGAACTATTTCTTCCTGTTCTGTTTTCTGAAAGAGTTGTATAGAACGGGTATTAGTCTCTCCTAAGACTTGAATAGAGTTGGCCACTGAAATCATCTGAGCCTATTGGGTTTCTGTTTTTCCTGGAAGGTACTGACATTTCTTAACAAAGATGCCTCTTCACATTATCTTCTTCACAAAGACTGATTTCCAAAAGTTGTTAAATACAAAAATCTAGGGCAACTCCTGTTTTTTAATTGTCCTTTTTGTTGTTTATTTGCTACTGGGGTGTTTTTTGTTTTGTTTTTGAAACAGGGTCTCCTGAAGCCCAGGCTAGCATCGTACTCACTGTGTAGCCAAGAATGATGTTGGATTCCTGGTCCTGTCTCTATCTCCCAAGGGTTGGGATTACAGGTGCACATTACTATTCCTGTTCCACGCAGTACTAGGGAAGCAGAGCCCAGGGCTTTATGCCAGGCAAGTACTACCAACTCAACTATGCTCCCGATCCCCCCAGTTTCTCTTTTAATATCTACAGGATCAGTTTGGTAATATATCTGCTCTTTTTTCTTTTTTAATGCAATGATGGACTTGAACCCATGGTCTCACGTACTAGGCAAGCACTCTCACTTTCATCTCTGATACTGTTCATTTGTATTTCCTGTTTCCTAGTCAGTACACTAAGGATCCACCCATTTTCCTGAATTGAAAGCATGTTCTAGGATTATTAACATAGTCAACACTGGATGACTGGTTTTTTGTGGTCAACTTGGAATTTTCTTTCATCGTAGTCATAACCTTTAGGCAACCAGGGAGTATTCCACCCTGTAAAGAACACTCACTGCTGAATGTAAGCCAACACAACACGGTTCTATGACAGAGGCTCTCCTCTTCTCTACCACAACTGTGTTTCGTGTCTGTCCCACGTGAGCCTGAGCCCAGCTGCTTGCTGGCTATTTGAGGAGAGAACTTCAACCTTATGTTGTACTAAAGCTGAGTTCTAACTGCATCATGCACTGTTTAAAATGATGATCTAAACCAAATTTGGTGACATGACCCTAAACCAGAATTTTTCATTAATTTCCCACACTTGATGCTTACAGTGAAATCACAAAACCACTGTCTCACAAAAGGCAAAAAGGAAAAGGTTAGTTTGGAAACCTCAAGATACTAAATACACAGACTGAGAAGAGTTGTGGGAAGGCCCTGACCACCCCATTAATTTTTAAATTACTTTTTCACCTCTCTCTCATCGCCTGTAAAATCATTACATACCGGGCCCCATTTAACCAAGTTTTTAGTTAATAGGCAAATTCCATTTGAGACTGGACTTTTCCAATCCCTTGATGCTCCTAGAGTCATGCTACTAGCATCTCATGCCATTTCTTCCTACTAACCATGTGCCGGATGCGTAAATACGGTAAGATACTTGAAGTCTCCTGTTATGTTTAAATTGCAATAAAGTAAAGGTAAGCGTAAGACTGACATGCCAAGCCGAAGTGCAGCAGAGGTTTACACAAATGAGCAATGATAGTGATAGATGCTTCTCTTAGCCATCCAATAATGATAAAATAAAAAAAAAAAAAATCATCGTTGACGGGCACATAATTAAATTCCACTTAGAAATCCCATCATTTGGGGTCAAGTCGGTGGCTTTTTCAAGTGTCACTAGCTACTGCTCTTGGTAAGTTTCCCACCAATGAAACTGTGACAATTAAGCTGTGATCATTAAATAGAGCAGTTGTGTTCACTGACTGACCCGACCGGTACCCTTAAGGATCTCTAAGTGTGTTTCACTATGTACCTAACTGACCATGCAAATACTATCAACACTAAACTACAGACAAGACTAGTTAAAATCTATGCAGAAAACCTGAGCATCCTACCACGCTTTCTGTACATTCACAGTATCTTTAAAGCATCTCTCGTACCAAATATTGCTTCCTGCCGGTTCTGAAGATTCCCTGTCCCCTGTACAAGCTGCCCTCCAGATAGTACCGGTACCCACGACAGATGTGCATTACCAATGGTAGCACATACCAAAGCTGCTCTCCTGACGGTTCTTCTAAACCAGCTGGAGAAGTCTTTCTACTTAGTCATGGCCTTCTCAAAACCCATGGTCTAGGGAAACCTGTAGCTAGAGAACTTTCCAATAAATAGCCCTACTATTCAATAAATATACTCTGTACTAAGTCTGATATACAAATATGATGATAAAAGTTTTAAAATGGGTGGGCCCTTGTCCCAAGACTGTATTAGCACTTAACAAGGCTACTGATGGTTTGTTTCCAAAGGAGTTTGTATTATGTTCAAGTCTGTGATAAACTATTTTCTAAACGGATGGATTCTCTCAGGTTTACACAAGGGACTTAACTCCATTATTTTCAGACATTGTGTAGGGTGGATTTCGTTACTTTGTTTTTGGCTATTATCTACAGGTGGACATATCAGAACCACAAGCTATCTGTACTGGGCACGAGGGTCCTTAATAAGTCAGGAATGCTCTTCTGTGCTGCTGCTGAACGATCTGCTCCGGATGTGATTTCTCAGCTGCTCTATGAGTTCAGGATTCTGTTGCTGGATCTGCTGAGCAAACTGCTGTCCCCTGCAGGAAAAAGGCAGAATAAACTGGGTGGGGACTTTCCAAGTCACAGAATGAATACTAACGCAAAAGGAACTGCAGGGAAATTTTCCTATAGACACAAGTTTTAGAACTATAACATTACCAATATTCCACATAGCATTACTACAGGACAGAGAGTTTGCACGGTGTGTGTGTGTGTGTGTGTGTGTGTGTGTGTGTGTGTGTGTGTTTGTGCATTTCATGTATTTCATGTGTGTACAGATGTACATGTGGCATTCAAAGGACAGGTGTTAGTATTTGTTCCTCAGGTACCATCTACCTTTTCTTGTTTGTTTTGAGACAGGGTTTATTGACCCCCGGAAAGCTGCAATTCAGGTTAGGCTGGCCACCAGGCCCGCAAGCCCCAGGGATGCTCCAGTTCCTAGCTCCCCAGCACGGGAATTACAAGCCATCACTCTGGTTTTGTCCTGTTTTGTTTTTACAGTTATGTTCAGGGGATGGAACTCACATCTCCATGGTAGCAAGGCAAGCTCTCCACCAACTGAGCCATCTCTCCAGCCAGGACAGAGTTCTTTTTTGGAAATAAAACACCCTTTGCTTGTCAGCTTTTTGGTGTAGACCTCCAGAAGAAACAAAATGCCCAGACTAAAGTAGGAGTGCTTGAATTGGATGTAATCTACTGGTCCACACATCAATCAAAGAACTAAAGGGTGTGTGCCTTTACAGTGTGCCCTGAAACAATGCTCTTAGTGCCATGTCTTCCTAGTTTCTTAGGAAAGGCCTAACAATTCCCAGGCTGGATCCTAATAGGTCACTGAAAAGCAAAATTTCTTTTTTGGGAGTTGGGGGTGGGGTGGAGGGGCGTGAAACAGGGTTTGTCTGTGTAGCCCTGTCTATCCTGGAACTCACTCTGTAGACCAGGTTAGCCTCAAAATCAGAGACCCGCCTGCTTCTGCCTGCTGAGCGCTGGGATTAAAGCCGTGCACCACCACCACCTAGCTAAAAAGCAAAATTTTACAAGACAAAATTTTAACATAGGCCTAGGAATGTAGTTCAATGACAGAACTTTTTTTAAAGGTATGTGTGTATGCGTGTGTGTGTGTGTGTGTGTGTGTGTGTGCGCGCGCGCGCACAAGCCTAGGCCAGAAGGGATGTTGAGAGTCCTCCTCTGTCACTCCCAGCCTTTCCCTGAACCTGGCACTTGCATTTTCTTGGGTAAGGTAAGCTGGAAGCCAGCAAGCCCCAGTGGTCTATCTCTGTTCTTTTGGACCTGGAGTTAGAGGTGTGTATGGGATGCCCAGGTCCTTATGTGGGTGCTAAGATGAGAACTCCAGTTGTCATTATTGTATAAGCAAGTGCTCTTAACCTCTGAGCCACCTCTCCAGCCCAAGAGAACCCTTTCTGGCATTCCTAAATCTCTAGGCCCAATCCCAGCCCTTCATTAAACACACTCACACACAGTTTTGTAACAGGATGGTAGTACACATCTACAATTCCAGCAGTCGGGTGGGAGGGCCAAGAAGATCAAGAGTTCAAGACCACCCTCAGCTGCATAGTGACAAGGACAGCATGGTCTATATAAGATCTTGTCTCAAACAATAAAGAGTTTAGACAGTTTGTACAAGCTGCCATGTGGTTCCTGGGGTCTGCTCACTTTTCTGAGTACTGGTGAAATTCCTATTCCTTTGTTTATGTCTCTTTTATTCAGTTGCTGGTCAGAAACTACACAGCATTTTCCTAGTACTCTGGGCTTCCCTGCTCTTTCTCTGAAGCCCTCCTCCCTACCATGTTACTTATGATGTTGCTGCCATATGGCTGGCTTAACTCAAGCAGCATGGATTTTTTTGATGGGGAAGAGGGTTGTTGTTTGGATTTTTGTTCTTATTTACCCTTCTCGTCTCAATTCTTCTCTGGATAGCTGCTGAGATTTATAGCCTGCCTGTACTCAGGTTTTTCCTTTAAACTCTAATAAAATGGTCCTTGAGATTACAATAAAATAAGTTTATCACAAATACTTGGGTTTGTGACTTCAATTGCATGTACTAAACATAATAATCATGCCACTGATTTAAAGAGCACTCTAAAAATGCAACATTCAAAGAGGTGAGTGGTTTTGGTTACAAATTAGAAACTGAAACTGTGGCTTTCTATAAACTTGACAGTGTCAGTATCAAACACACATTCAAAATGCAGTGTCTTGGGCAATTCCAACAGACAACAACGTGCTTGGGTGTGTGAGGCCAGTGAGAAGAAGCACTGAGGAGGCTTGAGTGAGCTCCCTGAGGGTTCTTAACATTAATAATGTAACATGATTTTGGAACTCATTTTATTTACTTATTTTTGTGATGCTAGGGACTAAACCCAAATGAGTGATCTACCACTAAAGTGAAGGTGTTTTTGTTTTGTTTTTTATTATGTATACAGCATGTATGACTGCAGGCCAGAAGAGGGCACCAGATCTCATTACAGATGGCTGTGGTTGCTGGGAATTGAACTCAGGACCTCTGGAAGAGAAGTCAGGGCTCTTAACCTCTGAGCCATCTCTCCAGCGTAAAGGTGTTTTTAAGCCAGGTCTGGGGGCCCATGTTTGTAATCCCAGCATACTCAGGAAGATCACCCTAAATTGGAAGCTAGCCTGGGCTACAGAGCAAGACTATGTCTCTACAAATCTTAAATATGAATCTGCATCTAATTGGTACATATTTTCAGTAGACATATGACTACCACTTAAACCCCAGAGTAGTTAGTCAAGCTACAAAATTTAAAAAAAAAAAAAAAAAGTCTTAGATCTTCACTGGTAAAACTGAAGGATTAATCACTTTTCATTTGAGATCACAATAAGTGTGCATCAATAAACAGGTCACCAACCCTTAGGGATCCTCTGTAAGTGTAGATGATAGAACTGATATGCCCTTGTAAGAAACTGAGGACCCTAATTCGACACTGAAAGTGACAAAAATTTAGCTGTAAATCAAAAGACTGAACACTTTGGTGAATGGTCTGAGCCCATAGGAAGTTAAGACTTGTTCCTCAGCTCCTCTAGTTATCAGTTATGATTCTGCATCGAAACTACCTGGTTTTCTGTGTTTGCCTACTTGCTTGATGCAACAGGGTATCATTCTGTAGACCTGGCTGGTCTGTAACTCACAGAAATCCACCTGCCTCTGCCTCCCAAGTGCTACAATTAAAGGTGTGTGCCACCACACCAGGGTTCTGCCTACTTTTACTGCTAATAACTCTGGCTCTCGACTGATCTGTTGATATGTGATGGTCCCCTGAGGAAAGAAAAAATCCTGTGAACATGCATGATGTTTCCCAAAAGATAGAGCTGGCCACATAGTCTACCCTTCACTTTAAAATGTGACTCCTATTTATCAACTTCTTAGAGATTTAATACATTTAATTAGGCAAGTCATTTTAACAGTAAAAGATTAAGATAAAAGCCTTGACCCCTTAGAAACAGACTATATGGTTCTAAAACTAACCAACAAACTAGGCTGGTTAGTTTTTGTCAATTTGACACAAACCTAAACACAGCAAGGAAGAGGGGCTATCAGCTGAAGAAGTGCCTCCATCAGACTGGCCTGCAGTAAAGTCTATGGAACGCTTTTCTGATTTAATGATTAATATGTGAGGGTCCAGAACACCGGAGGTGGTGCCACCCCTGGACAGGTGGTGCTCCATGTATAAGAAAGCAAGCTGGGGGGTTGGGGATTTAGCTCAGTGGTAGAGTGCTTGCCTAGCAAGCCCAAGGCCCTGCGTTCAGTCCTCAACTCCAGCAAAAAAAAAAAATAAAAGAAAGAAAGCTGGGCCAGGCAGTGGTGGTGCACGCCTTTAATCCCAGAACTCGGGAGGCAGAGCCAGGCGGATCTCTGCGAGTTCGAGGCCAGCCTGGTCTACAAAGCGAGTTCCAGGAAAGGTGCAAAGCTACACAGAGAAACCCTGTCTCGAAAAACAAAAAACAAAAAACAAAACAAAAAGAACAAAGAAATAAAGCTGGGAGAACCATAGAGAACGGCCGGCAGGCAGTGTTTCTCCATGGTCTCTGCTTCAGTTCCTGCCTCCACGGTCCCTGCCTGGAGTTCCTGCTCTGATTTCCCTTCATGATGAAGCTGAAATAAAGCTTTTCCTCCCAGGTTGCTTTTGTTTGCTTACTGTGTCTTATCAGTCTGATAGAAAGCAAAGTAAGACAAACACTCACGCTTGGATAAGGCTAGACAGGTCCGTTAGGCCTCCCACTCCAGCAGCAGGTCCTCCAATGGCATTTGTCATCATTCCTGACATTCTAGGATAAGAAGAGACACACCATGGAGATGAGCATATACTCTTCACAGTGAGAAGTCAGTCAGATACATCAGCACCACAGAAGGGGCTGGATCAAACATTTAAGTTGACCTTAAGTTCTAAGTGACTGGAGTTCAGTGCATTTTCATCAATTGTGAGATGATATGCCCGAATTAGGAGCCCGGCAACGAGAAGACAAAAGCAGAGGAGCCCCTTTATACTTACAGCTGTTGAACCTGAGGGTTCTGCATTAAACTTGCAGCCTGCAATTGAAAAACAGTGTTGTCCATTAAACGACAGCAGTAATGCTTAGGGATGTTACAATGATTTTGTAAAGGTAGAGGAGTGAAACCTGATGAGACACACCCCAATGTTGGGTGGAGTTTCAGTGTGCTCAACAAAGTAAATGGGAAGGTACAAGAGAGCAGGCTCTGTAGAAATTGGTAACAAACAGGGATGTGAGATTTTGGCAATAAAAAATACACTATTAATGGAGGGTATTGCCATTACTGATCAGATCAACAGACCAAAAAGGAAAAAGAGAAATCTTAAAACTATAAAGATCTTGTTCTTTTGTTTGTTTTGAGACAGGGTTTCTCTGTGTAACCCTGACTGTCCTGGGACTCCCTCTATAGACCATGCTGGCCTCGAATTTGGGGTTAGAGGTGTGCACCACCACCACAAAGGTGGAGATGGTGTACTCTTTTTTTTTTTTTTTAAGATTTATTTATTTATTATGTATTGAGTGTTCTGCCTGCACATATGCCTGAACGCCAGAAGAGGGCACCAGATCTCATCTCACGGATGGTGGTGAGCCACCATGTGGTTGCTGGGAATTGAACTCAGGACCTCTGGATGAACAGCCAGTGCTCTTAATTGCTGAGCTACCTTTCCAGCCTGAAATTTTGTAGTCTTAAGAAGGATGACGCCAAGGAGCCATATGCAACTGACTGTGCCATGGAGACCAGAACAGCCCTTTGTAGTGGGCCGGAGATGAAGGACGGCCTCCCTGCTTCCTTCACAGAGAACAGTGGCAGGCCAGCAAATCCTCAGAAGTCCATTTTAATCAACTGTCAACCTGGCCCTTCTGTTATTTATTTTCTTTATAATTTCTATTCCTTTTATTTTGACATCACAGAGGATTAAACCCAGCGCTTCTTGAACACTAAGCATATGTCCTAACGCTGACCTATATTCTCAGCCCTGACTTTACTTATGTGTTTGTGTATTTATGTATTAGAGTGGTGCTGGGAGATCAAGCCTAGGGCTTCAAGAATGTTCTCTATGTGCTCTGCCCCTGAGGTCCACCCGCAACCCGACCCTAGCCCCTTCTTAAGAATCAAAAGGTGTGCTTTGAACCCTCATCTTCTGCACCTCCTACGCAGTGTTGTCATGCCTTGTTTGGGTATATAACAGCTCAGAGACTAAATTTAATCTGAAACTCAATTCCATTTTCATATTCTGTTACAGTAACATAACCTGAGAACAGATCTTGCTTATAACCTAGAAATGAACAAGCCAGGTTTTAGGACATCACAAGACTTAAAAGGGGGCATGTGCTTGCCAACAAGTAGGCAAGGCCAACTGGATTGAGAGAGAACTGTGTCTTTCGGTTGAACTAAGGATGTGATGATTGTACAACACATTTCTCTGAACAAAGATGGCTAGGAACTGCTTCCTATTCCAGGAGCATAGAACAGGATGAATGTTTGTGGGGTTTGTTTTGAGGCAGGGTCTCACCTATGTAACCAAGGCTGACCTAAAACTCTCCATCTTCTTTCCTTAGGCTTCCAAGTGCAGGGATTGCAGACATGCATGACCATGCCAGGCAGCAGAATGTTTTCATGCAAAGCATGCAGTCACCCACAGGGTACTATAGACCCAAGTAATATCCTATACCCACTAAGTACTGGACCGAATCGTGATTGTTTTCCAAGACTCCTAAGTTCTTTTGTTGATTTGAAGAACAGAGGGGAAGTCTAGGGTGTTGCTTAGTTCTGTAGGATGCTGACGGCCTCAGTCCAGTCTTCAGCATTGCATAAACTGCAATGTAGTAGTGCATGCCTGTAATCCCAGCACTTGGGAGGCAGAAAGATCAAAACTTCAAGGTCATCTTCAGCTACATACCATGTTTGAGGCCAGCCTGGGCTACATGAGAGACTGTTTTTAAAAACATAAACTCTTTGAACAGAAAACAGGCAACAATACTGAGGGGCAAGCTTGGGTAATCGCTATAATGAAAATCCTCAGATATAAATTGATAGATGGATCTTCCTAGGACCAGTTTTACATGACATTGGGGTTTTATGTTACATTTATTTATTGACTGATTTAGAGCGGCGGGTGTGTGTGTGTGTGTGTGTGTGTGTGTGTGTATGTACGCACATATGCCATCATGTTTGTGTGGAGGTCAAAAAGCACCTAGTGGGAGTCAGTTCCTTCATTCTACCATATGGATCTCAGGAATTGAACTGGGATCACCAGCTTGTGCAACAAGCACAGTTATCTTCAGAGCCATCTCCCCAGCCCAAGACAGTGGTTTTTCATAGATTTGCAAATTGGCAATCTAATGAAAAAATACAAGCATTGTTTTATAAAGTACACATAGTCACATAAACATTGACTTTTATATTCCAGTTTAGGAAAGCTACAGGCTTTCTAAGATCCACCCTGGCTTCCCTCTGAGGTGAAGCACCTCTGTCTTGCCTCTGCCATAAACATCTGCCACTTCCCACAAACTCCTTCATTTCTTAAATGTTGGAGCCTGCACTCTCAGTTCCTTGGGAGACGGATGCAGGAAAATTACTTGAACCCAAGGGCTTTGGGCCAGTGCCAGCAACTATGCAAAGACGCCATCTCCTTAAAAAGTATGGCAGTTAAGGTTTGCAAATATATAGTGGACAGGAGTAGATCAAAAGGAAAGTGTACTCACCATGGTGATGAACGCCGGGTTATTTATCAAGCTAGCCATGTCAAAGCTCAGCCCAGTTCCTGTCTGTAAAAAAGTTAGATCTGAGATTCACTTCAGCCACTAGGGTGTCAATCAACCCTGAAGGACAGATCTATTCCGAAGACATCACAGTGACAACTTACAGGGCTAGCCACCTCTCTTAACTTCTGTTCTGCTATTTTCAGATTTGACTTATAGGAATCATTTTCAGGATCAAGATCCAGTGCCTTCTGGTAGCTTGTAACTGCCTCTTCAAACTTATTCATGGCGGTGAGGGCCAGCCTTAGGAAACAGAGCAGAGTTACATGACAGCACAGCACAGTTTCAGGACGACAAATAATATTCAACTCTAATCCCGATTACACTGAATCCCTCATTGTATTATGGTTCCGAGAGCGAGCACTAAGATTCTTTCAGCCTGAATTGTCCCTTTCTGTTTGACTGTTGTCTCACCCAGGTCAGAGATGAAACAGATTTACCTTTCTACTTTCTTAAGACTGACATGTAAATAATTTGCTTTATGAATCTCCAGGCTGAGCCAAACAATCTTGTGATCATGTAAATCCGTGATGCTGACACCATTTCCAAGGACTCTAATAAATCAGGAGTGTCAAACCTTTTGACCTTATAATAATAATAATAATAATAATAATAATAATAATAACAACAACAACAGATGTGTCAGGTTGCATTCATCACTATCTGGGAACCATGCAGCTCACAGGCCTCAAGTGGGACACCTCTGCACCTAAATACTATGTACATCAAAGCATCCCACGTTCTTCCTTCCTAAAAGAACTTGAACAATAATAAATACTAGTCTCCCACTTTTTTTAACTGTTTCACTTCCTACAGCTTTTTTAAGCTATTGATTTATCTATTGGGGGAGGGGAATGCCACAGGACAAAGATGGCGGCCAGAGGACAACCACTGACTTGCTCTTTTCCTTCACATTAACTTGGGCTAGGGGATGGAGCTGGGATCACCAGGCTTCCACAGCAAGTGCCTTTACCTGCTGAGCCACCTACTGGCCTCAGTTCCTCATCTTCAGGCTCTCTTGTAATTCAAATAATAAATTACCATCACAGGCACAAGTCTACGCATTATGAAATTTCAATGTTTATCTTTCCCAACCTATAATTTGCTGGAAAATCACATCAGAATTAAGTAGTAATAGTATGTATGAAAAGATAGTATTGAGTGTCTTGTTTGTTCTAGGATTGTTTTTTAAACAAATTAATCTAATCCTTTCTTTTTCTGGATTACCTGACTGACTTCTTATGTAGACAAAATAAGAAATTCTTAAAATCCAACTAGTTTTCTATTACTTAGCCTTGAAGGACCCTCAGCAGAGTTTCCAATTAACTGTCAATAAATAGTGAAAGCCTACTATGTATCAGGTACTATTTTAAATATTGAGCATTCCACAGGTATTTTGTTTTTGTTTTTGTTTTTTGTTTTGTTTTGTTGTTTGTTTGTTTTTTGAGACAGGGTTTCTCTCTGTAGTTTTGGTGCCTGTCCTGGATCTCACTCTGTAGACCAGGCTGGCCTCAAACTCACAAAGATCCATCTGCTCTGCCTCCCGAGTGCCGGGATTAAAGGTGTGCACCACCACTGCCTGGCGCATTCCACAGATTTTTTAAAAGCTCCTAACTTTAAGAAAATTCCACCTGAGGAACAAGCATGCATACAGAATGGGTAATATTACAGAAAATGACAGCAGAGTGGGCTCTGAAATGGCCACACCCAGAAGATGTGACTGTCAGAAAGTAATTAGACAGAAGTTGGGAGAGGACTACCCAGACGAAGCAGAAAACACAAAAGCCCTAAGAAAGAAGTAGGTGTGATATGCTTAAAGTATAGGACAAAAACACATGAAACTGGAACACAGGAAACAAGGCAGAGAGATCACCTGGCTATGCTAGATCGTACGGGACCCTTTATGGTTCAGACTTTTTAACTATAGTTGCAATAGAATTATTTGCTATGTTTTGAGTTATGCTTGGGGGTTTTGGTGGGCAGGTTTGAGCCAGGGTCTTATGTGGCTCAGGCTGGCCTTGATGTTGCTATGTAGCCAAGGATGATCTTGAACTCATGATCCTCTTGCTTCTTCCTCCAAAGTGCTGGGATTGTAGGCGTGCAATACCAAACCCAAATTATGCAATGCTGGGGCTCAAATCCAGGGCTACCTGAATGCCAGGCAAATGTTCTATCTACCTAGATAACTCAGCTTTCTTGGACCATGCTTTAAAAGGTTTCACTCTGGCTTCTCTGTAGAGGATAAACGTTGGTGAGGTGTAGAATTGAGGCATAAAAACCAGTTGGGAGGTTACTAACGTAGACTAGGTGAGACTAGGCGGCACTTTGGGGCAGGCTCATGAGCAAGCTGGTCAACATCTGAATCCAAGATACATAAAAAAGTGAGAGTAGACCGGAAGTGCCAGTAGATGAGATGGATGAAAATCAACTCAGCTTTTGACCTAAGCATTGTGTAGAAGAATGCTGGGGAACGACTTAAGAAAAGAGCAAACGCTATTTGAAACACATGAAATTCAAAATGTCTATTAAATATTCAAATACAGAGATAAAAAACTAATGGAATGTGGTGAGTATGGAGTTCCGACAGAACTTAAGAGATCCAATAGTCAATTCTCACCCACAGAAATTAAATCTTAATAAAGTTTCCATGAACACAAAACGAACAAATACTAAATAATAGTTCCGGGGAAAATACATAGGTAGGGACCTATGAACCTTTTTTGTGTTTTTATGGCCCAGGCTACGAAGTGAGTTTTCTCACACAGGTTCGTGATTTTCCCCAACAACCAGTCAGTTGTGAAATACCCACGGCTGACCTCATTCTCAAGTATAATCATTTCCTCCACTTTATTACATCTATTTATTATCGCACAGGGTGCAATGTTAGGATATTCAACATCAAACTTTAACAACGGCATACACGACACTACTTGGCAATACTCTGGCCATGCTCTGAGCACTTACCCCATCCTTCCATAGGCCTTGCTGTATGTGGAATCGATTGCTATTGCTTTCTCACAGTCCTTTACCGCATCTGTGTAGTGACTTAATTTGCTCTGAGCAGCAGCCCTTAGAGGAAAAACCATTAGAATCAGGCAGCTTTCAAGGCACCAGTCCAGGCTCTGCAGGCATGAAACCGTACAGTTCTTGTCCTAGTTTTTACATCACTCTATAAATTTCTGAGTCAAACTGTCTAATTATACAACAATTTAAAAACAGCTCAAAACATCAGAAGAAATATGTAAGCATCCTTTTCCCCTTCGGTTTACAGAAAAGACAGATGTGTGGGTCATACCACCCACTTACCTATTTATTGCCTCTCAATTTGCCTGAAATGCAAACTGAAAATACTGGGCCCCTGGACCACTAGAGGGGCATAAAGAGAGGGCAGTTGCGATGGATTGGTCTCTTCAATAGGAAGGTTAACGCATAGCAAAATTCTTCAACCCATTCACACTTTCTCTCCTCCATTTGCTTCTGACACAGACTAAACTTTGTTTCTTCCAGTCTCTCGAAGGTTATAACTTCCCACAGAAGACCTCAGAATCTACTTCAGCAGAAGGCTGGAGAGGCCAACTCTAGGAACACAGCATCTGCCTCGGTAAACATCTTAGTAATTATGACCTGCCAATAATAATAACAATGCCAAGTAGGAAGAGTTCCCGCAGATGAGAAATGGGGAGGAAAGGGAGAAGCCCTAAGCTTCATCCTCAGAGGTCAACAAGAAGTATCAGCAGCAGAGAGAAAGTTGTATGAGCTCAGGCAGCAGAGCCAGAGCAGGCGATCACACCTTAGGTTCCCATGACCCTCCAAGGACATGTTGTGACCCTCCAAACACTGTACCTCCAAAACCTTAAGGTCATTCTAATAATACAGGCAGGAAGCCCTTGGCGGGGAAATAGTTACAAACTCTGAAATTGACTTGGATTCCTTCAGGTTCTTGAGTCTACAGCAAAAGTCCACAACAAACATCTCCCAGTCTCCCCGGCTTGCTAAGCTCACCCACAACCTGAGAAGCACTGCTCTCATTATTGCTACCTTTTTTCTTCTCTTATACTTAACGTTTGTCATCTAAATGGCCCAAACTTTTTGTTTGTTTAACTACCCAGTCGACCTTCTGTCTTCCTTGAAACTAACCAATGGTAATTTCATTAGGGACTTCCAAGCCTTTCTAGTAACACTCATGGAAACAAGAGAACTGATGAAAATGGGTGTGTGTGTGTGTGTGTGTGTGTGTGTGTGTGTGTGTGTGTATGTGTGTGTGTATGTGTGTGTGTGTGTATGTGTGGTGTGTGTGTGTGTGTGTGTGTGTGTGTGTGTACATGTCTACCTATGTATGTTCGTGTGTGGCAGACACCCTCACCTTTGACCTTGAGACATGGTCTCCTTCAACTTCATAAAGCAGGGCAGTTGGCTCTGAGCTTCTGGAGAGTTTCCGGCCTCCCCTCCTACCCCCAAGGGCATGCTGGGAATTCAGATGCTAGCACTATATGGTTCTAGGATCTGAGCTCAGATGCTTGGGATCACCAGCCTTGTGAAGTAAGCATTTTCACCCACTGAGACAGCTCACCAGCTATGACTAAAACACCATGCTCCTCACTGACCTCATCAGAGGATGTGGCCTCCACAAAAGGACGTGAAAGAAGGAAACTTGCTTTTTCCTCATTCTTGTTAGCAAGTTCATCTATCTTGTTCCTGAGGCATTCTTTGCTGGTGTAAGAATTCACTTCTTTGGAATTCCAACACAGACTGAAAATGGGCAGCTCTCTGTGACTTCCTTGGGACTCCAGCACCAGACTGGGACTGCTGAGACATCCAGTCTCCGGGACTGAACAAGTACTCGATTCTTAGCCTTTCTATCAGGAGACAGCATTGTTGGGCTACTCAGACCACAGCCTCTAAGCCTGTTGTTGTTCGTATTTCACTCTTTGGGGGGGCCCGCCACCCAGCTCCCAAATAAATCACACATAGAGGCTTATACTTAATTATGAATGCCCAGCCTTAGCTTGGATTGTTTCTTGCCAGCTTTCCTTAACTTTAAATTACCCATCTATCTTTTGTCTCTGGGCTTTTCCTGTTCTCTTACTTCTGTAAATCTTATTCTTACTCTGTGGCTTGCTGTGTAGCTAGCTGGGTGGCTGGCCCCTGGAGTCCTCTCCCTTCCTCTCTCATTCCCAGATCTTCTACTTCTCTTCTCCTTTTTTTATTTCCTCCCAGATTTCTCCTTCTATTTATCCTCTTTGCCTGCCAGCCTTGCCTATCCTTTCTCCTGCCTTGTTATTGGCCATTCAGTTCTCTATTAGACCATCAGCTGTTTTAGACAGGCACAGTAACACAGCTTCACAGAGTTGAACACGTGCAACATAAACAAAAGTAACACACCTTAAAATAATATTCTACTACATAAGCCATTCTAATAAATCACACACACACACACACACACACACACACACACAGAGGGAATTTTTTTTTCATTCCATTAGTTCTGCTCCTTTAGAGAACCCTGACTTATACAACCACTATTGTATTCCATCAACAATGAATGTTCAAAGTCAACGGCCAAATGTTAGTTAGCTATCCATGAATAGTGTTCTATAAAACCAGTCCTTTGGACAGGCAGCTAAAAGTGACACTGATAATCCTAGACATTGAACTGGGAATATAGATCTTCCAAATTTTCTGTAAGAAATAATCACATCTAGTGTAGATTAGTTCTGGTAACAATACTGGAGATCAGTCTTCACAACTAATGTGCATATTAATGGCTGGCACACAAATAATCCAGAAAGTAGATTTTGAAACAACAAGAGACTCATACTTTCACTAGACATGGTAATGTATGCGTTTAATCTCAGCATTGGTGAGGCAGATTTATGTGAGTTTAAGGATAACCTGATCCACATAGCAAGTTCCAGGACTATACAGTGAGGCCCCGTCTCAAGGAAAAAAAGAAAAGAAAGAAAAGGAAAAGACCTCATGTTGTTGCCCAATTTGACCTTCTAACCTATAAAACATCATAACTAAAACTCTGTGCCATTACGGTAAGGAAGGGATGAAGTGCATCCTCAGAGATAACTCCATTTCTGACCACCATAGAAAACTCTCATACACTGGTGATGTTCAGAGTTCGTACCTACTAGTGTATTCTGCCCAAGGTTTAAGCTGCACAAAGAAAACCAGTTCAGACGGTGAACCAATGCCTGAAACCCTGCCAACTCAAGTAGCTGAACTGATCATTACAAACCTACTAACCAGAATCTCTTCTAGAACTGACACTTCCTGAGAAGTCGAAGGTGAAGAGAAAACTTAACTGTGTGCCTGCTCTGGCTGTAAATGAAGCACTCCGCCTGGAGTTTGTATGTGCCTGCCTCCTGCTCTCCCCTGCATGACCACTCCAGGCTTCTCCTAAGGCAACATTCTAACTCCGCTGGAACCGAGTATCAAACCCAGATCTTTGCACATACTAGGCAAGTAATGCATCTGTGGGGGACCTGCAGGGACACAGACACTTTCTGAGAATAATGGATACAGCAATAGTGAAACACCATCCTTGCTCTCAACAGTGCTAGAGTCCAGGGCAGGGAGGGGGAAGAGAAAAGGCTAGCTCACTATAAAGAAGCAATGGCAAAAGTTGATGATATCATCCCAGGACTCAGGAGGCGGAGGCAGGAGGATCAGAAATTCAAGGCCAGCTTTAGGCACATAGTGAATTCAAGGCTAGTCTGAGCTATATAAGACCTTGTCTTAAAACAATTAAAAAAAAAAAAAGAGGGAGGGAGGGAGGGAGAAAGAGAGGTGAGAAAAGATTTTTTTTTTTTCATCTTTGACTTTGCATTTTGATTTTCAGCTGCCATTTTGAGTCACTATCTCGTTATGTAGCCAGGCTGGTCTTGAACTCTCCTTCTTCAGGCCTGAATCTCTCTAGAGCTGGGATTACAAGTATATGTTACCATGCTTCTCAGAAAAGGTGGCTTCGAGTCCACTTCTCTGTCAACCCTCAAACTGCTTAACTGAGGCCCTTCCGTCTTAGAACAAGATCATAAAAGTTTAGAGCTTGTTTAAAAAGTTAACATACCATCTTTTTTCTCAATGGAAAAAAAAAAAAACTGTACATGTGAGGAGTCAGATGTGGTACTGGGCACTAGTCCAGGTCTTCGAACATGATAGACAAGCACTCTACCACTCAGCTGCAGCCCCAGCCTGTTCCACCTTTAGCTTCTTTTTAAAATTTAAAAGGCATATGGGAAAAAGGAGCATGACTGAAGAGTCTCTGATCACTATCCTCCCGTGCTGACAGTGGGGAACAAAGCCAGGAGATCCAGCTCAGGAGAGTGTGTGTGTGTTGCGTGCATGTGTGTCTATGTTTGTGGGCACACACATGCCACAGGACACACATGGAGTTCAGAGGACAACGTTTGGGGGTGGTTCCTCCTACAGCAGGCACTGTGAGGACTGAACTCAGGTCATCAGGCTTGTTGGCTAGCACCTTTCCATGAGGAGCCCTCTGGACAGTCCTATGCTTCAATCCTAACAGCTTTAGGTCACAGACTATAAGCTAAGGTGGATTTATGCAGCTCAGAGGCCTGCAAAGAAAGCAAAACCAGGATGCATTGGAGTCTCCCATGGATGAAGCCAAACATGTCAACATCTGCACTCATGACAACGTGTCTGTACTATGCTTCCACTGTCTGGTCACGGAGCAGGAACTATGAACTTCAGAACCACAATGCAGGCAGATAGGCCATGTTTGTAGACACCTTCCCTTCCCTCACCTTTAGAACAAAAGCATGAATATCACTTGTGTTCTCTTTGTACAGAAAATAGGGCAGAAAAACTCATAGCTAGTGTACATTTCCTCAGCCATCAATAATTGTTATAACAAAACCTATTCTTTTTTTAAAAGATGTATTTATTTATTATTATTATGTATACAGAATAGGGTGCCAGATCTCATTACAGATGGTTGTCAGCCACCATGTGGTTGCTGGGAATGGAACTCAGGACCTCTGGAAGAGCAGTCAGTGCTCTTAACCTCTGAGCCATCTCTCCAGCCCCTACAAAACCTATTCTTATAACTGAAAAAAAGCTGTTTTTAGTTTTGCAGGGGGTCATTTAGTTGATTTAGGATTTCAATTTTTTTTAAGATTTATTTTATGTGCATTGGTGTTTTGTCTATGATGTATGTCTATATGAGGGTGCCCAATTATTTGGAACTGGAGTTACAGACAGTTGTGAGCTGCATGTGGGTGCTGGGAATTGAAGCCGGGTCCTCTGGAAGAGCAGTCAGTACTCTTAACTGCTGAGCCACCTCTCCAGCCTGAGTTTGGTTTTGTTTTGGAGGAGGTTTCACTATATAACTCAGGCTCACATCAAACCTGCCCTGCAGCACAGATAGCCTCACCCTGAAGAAGGTCCTGCCCCAGTCTCTGTACTGATTATAGGTGTGTGTCACCTGTGTTACACTCTTATTTATTTAGAGACAAGAGCTCACAATGTATCCCCAGCTGTCCTGGAACTTACTATGTAGGCCAGGTTGGCCTGGTACTCACAGAGATCTGCCTGCCTCTACCTCCTGGGTGCTGAGATTAAAGGCTTGTGCCATCATGCCTAGCAACAATGTATTTTGAAAGAAATATTTGAAGTCTAGGTCTAGCTAGGCTCTTTGTATCTATTACCACCCCTAACAGGGCACTTTGAAGTGGCTAGTATCATGTTTATTTTACAACTAAAGAAACAGATTATCAGCAAGTGGTGGTGGCACACGCCTTTAATCCTAAAGGCAGAAGCAGACGGATCTCTGAGTTTGAGGCCAGACTGGTCTACAAAGTGAGTTCCAGGACAGCCAGGGCTATACAGAGAAATCCTGTGTTGGGAAAACAAAAAGAAGGAAGGAAGGAAGGGAGGGAGGGAGGGAGGGAGGAAGGGAGGAAGAAGGAAGGAGGGAGCCAGGTTCTTACAAAGGATGAGTGAGTGCTCAAAGGTCACACAGCAAGTGAGTAGAAGAGCTGAGATTCACTGATCAAGTATCTCAGTGGGCTTACTTTAGAAATCAGCTAGAAAAAAAAAAAGCAAAATGTAAAATGATAGGCTCCTATTCCCATCCTTCTCAGAACTAAAGCGACTAGATGGTGGTACTAGCCATCTCTGTCACAATGCTCTGATGGTTCTGAACTTTACCCTGTGCGCAGGCACACAGGGTGGCGGGGGGGGGGGGGGGGACGACAAGGTGCCATCCACCTTCCTTTTTGAGATATGATCTCTCACTAGCCTGGAACCCGCCAGCTAGCCTGTGCTGACTCGCCAAGCAAGCCCCTAGGTCCTACCTATCTCTGGTTCCAGCCCTGAAAGTACAAATATGCACTGTGGCACCTGGATTATTTAAAAATGTGGGTTCTGGGGATCAAACTCAGGCCCTCATGCTTGCACAGCGGGTACTTTGCCAACTGAGCCATTGCCCCAGCCCCCACTTCTGCATTTGAAACACCACTCTCCATCCAGAAATGTCTTCCATTCTCTTCTGTCCATCCAGATTCTATGTCTTTCCAAACTGCTTCCAACTCTCTCCTCACCACCCACGTTTAATTCCATACAATTCCCTTTCTCCTTCTTGTATCTTTTATTCCATTTGAATCTTAGGTGATTCAACCATCTATCCCAATAGCAAGAGCCTACTAGAAAAAGAGTAACAGACCCAGCATCCAACACAGAAGAAATGTGAACACCAAGTGTTTTCAGAAACAGAAGACACACTGTAAAGTGCCCACATGCCATCATTTGTTGTTTTATGGGCACAGGTGTTAAGGCGGTAGGTAATCTACTTGCTTCGATATCACTGGAAATGTCTTAGATTTCTCTAATAGCTCTCTGTTTACCAGGCAAAACTGTGTGAGTTCCTGGGAGGCACAGTGCTACTGTTACAGTGTATACAAGATACGCCCCAATCTCTGCTCTTTGTGGTAAGAAAGAATACAAATCCGCATCTAGCATGAGGGAAAACATGCTAAACCTATGTAAGCGTTACATATGTGTGGTAAATGATAGATGCTCAAGAAAAAAAAAACCGTAGGCATTCAAAGAAGGACTCATGGGCTAGAAAGATGACTCATCCATTGAAGGCTAGGCTTCCAACCAAAAGGACAAAGAAGGACTCCTGTATCTGAAGTGAGCCTATCACCAGAATCCTTCAAAGCCAAACTAGAAGGTAAATGCCAGAGTAGCACATCATGACAAAGTAAAGTGTAGCTCATCCCAGTGCACTTGGTGGCTGCGGAACATTTTAATGAGCATTAAACTGTGAAATGGGGTGTGGAGAACCAGGCTCCTACCTGGGAGTCTGAGCCTCCAATTCTAAGCAGCCAGGTGGCCAAGAAAAATGGAAGTGGTAGTTGGCGAGGTTATAGCAGCCTGTAACCCCCAAATCCATAAAATTCCCCTGAAGTTTTATTCAGCATTTGTGTTAAATAGACAAATAAACCTTTCTAACTGTTTAATATTCAACAGCACGTTCTATTACTGAACTCCTCAGGGGAAAGAGCCCATTTAAATTCAAAAGAGAAGTGTATTCATTCATTTCAGTTTAACAGTAATTAAAAGCAAGAATAGATATCTCCCAAAATCTCTAAGCCAGTTGTAGCAGACATATGATTATTAGTGAATTCTAATCTCATGAAAAATGAACTATTTACTTAGGCTTGCATTTTTCATATATAACAAGTATGTGGCTTACTGTACTCTATAACCAAGCAATTTTACAGTAATATTTATAACATGTCATAATATCTCATGATACTCTGAAATTTATTTTCAAGGTCTCATCTACTGAATTAAATTAAAACATTATGTATATTTATCTAGTTACAAAATCTGTGATTCAAATATCAAAACGTAGCTTGGGAGAAGTCCTCTTCCTCAATTTATTTTTGGGTTTTCTGTTCTGAGATAGAATGATTCATTGGTTTTTTTACGTGTTTGTAAACAAATAAAATGGAGGTTCCCGGTACAGCTCATTCAGTTCTTTATGGAGCCAACCCTTCCACAAATAACTATACATTAAGGACAAAATCAGAAGCCTAAACAACAAGGTTTCTTCTCTTTTTCCTCCTCCTTTTCTTTGTGAGACAGGGGCATACTGTGCAGCCCAGGTTGGACTCAAATTTATGATATTTCTGTCTGAGCCTTCCTGAGTTCTGGGATTACAGGTGTGCACAGAAGTGTGCTCAAAGCGTGTTCAAAAGTGACTTCATTACTACTTGGTGGAGAGACTCACCAATCTTTTGTGCAAACAATGCTAGCTAGCCTTCTCTTAAGCTAAAAGCAAAACTGCTAAAGAAATGGCATAAGTGGGCTGGAGAGGTGGCTCGGAGGTTAAGAGCACCGACTGCTCTTCCAGAGGTCCTGAGTTCAATTCCCAGCACCCACATGGTGGCTCACAACCATGTGTAATGAGATCTGGCACCCTCTTCTGCATACATAATAAATAAATAAAAAATTTTAAAAAATGACATAAGCAATAATTCTACACTTACATCTCCCTAAAATTATTTTGGTGGCTTTTGTTTTGATTTGGTTTGGTTTTTTTTGAGACAGGGCCTCACTATGTATATCTGGGCTGGCCTGGAACTCATTATGTAGACCAGGATGGCCTCCAACACACTGAGATCCGTACCTCCTGATGCTGTTTGGTTTTGGTTTTGGTTTTAGCAGATGAGTATAGTATTCTAAATGAAAGTCAGAAAAATACTCGTATTACCCGAAGGCAACATGGGCATTTACAAGAATCATTTGGAGCCTATGCCAAGAAGGAATCTGCAATAAAAGTGCAGTTTCCCTCTTTGCCAGATGCTAGCACCAATGACTGATCCAGGTGTGGCAGCAAGCACCTGTAACCCCCACAATGAGTGGGCAAACCTCGGGCTCGCTGGCCAGCCGGTGTAGCAGCGTCTGTGAGCTTTAAATTCAGCGAGAGACACTCAAAAGAGAGCAGAGGGCAATAGAGGGAGAAACCCAAAGTCAACTCTGAGTTCCACATACAAGTACACACGCACACAAGTGCACACCCGCTCACACACCCTGTGGTGGTTTGAAAGAAAATGGCCCCCAAATGGAGAGGCACTATTAGGAGGTGTGGCCTTGTTGGAGGAAGTGTGTCACTGTGGGGGCGGGCTTTCAGGTGTCTTTTGCTCAAGATTCCCTCAGTGTGATTTTCGGTCGACTTCCTGTTGCCTGCAAGGCCTAGCTCCAGAACCACATCTGCCTGCACACTGCCATGCTCCCTGTCATGATGATACTGGACTGAACCTCTGAAACTGGAAGCAAGCCCCTCAATTAAATATTCTCTTTGTAAAAGTTGTTATGGTCATGGTGTCTCTGCACAGCAATAAAAACACAAACTAAGACACACACATACGCAGAATAAAAATTTTAAAACCTTAAAAAGTGAGATGGCTCAGCACATAAGAGTAACTACTATGCAAATGCTGAGCTGAATACCATCACTGGACCCCCATGAGAAGGAGAAGACAAGCTCCTGAAAGCTGGCCTTTGACCTCCACATTCACGTGTGTACCCTCACTCTCTCAAACATATACACATCATACACATACAATAATAATTAAAACAAGAAATAAGAAACTTTAGAAGAACCCTAACCACACATAACCAACATTTTAAAAAATGCCCTGACTAGCCAGTAAATATGAAGTACAATAATTTATATGAAAACACTAGTAAAATAGTGATAATTAATAATTAGGGAACCTAATGCTCATAAAGAGCATGTCAAAAATAGACACATTTATCCCTAGGGCAGGAAACAAAAGTAGAATAATTTTTCAGTTACTTGCAATTTTTTAAATGTTTGTAACTGGTAAGCCAACCAAATGCATTTTTATGGATAGATCTAAAGTCCAGGGAAAAAACATTAGAAACACAGATGTTCACCGAATCTAGATGACATTGAAAAAAATGGAAACAATCTTAGAGCCATGGTAGATAAAAGGTTAAATACAAGATACAGTCCACCCACCTATTCAAATACAACACTAAATGCTGGTTTGCTAGCCCCAGTTATAGGTGCTGGAAATACAAATGGGAACAAAAGGTAACGATGTCTATTTAAATAATGTTTGTAAAGAATTTCAAAAACTTAGCACGAGTTAGGACATGTACCACAGTTGGAGAAGTACTTGTCCAGTATGTACAAAACCCTGTTCAATTCCCAGCACCACATGAACTGGGTGTGGTAGATTTGACCCAGAACTCCAGAAGCTGAAGCAGGAGGACCAGAGTTTAAGGCTATCATCAGCTACACAGGAAGTTCTAGATTAATCCGACCTATATGAGACAACCCCGCCCCCCATCTTAAAAAAAAAAAAAAGGCACAATTATTGCATGTCCAGTGAACAAAGCTGAATCTAAAATTGACTGCGCTTCTGTAAGACAAAATATTCTAAAAGAATATTAAGTCTGGTGCTCCCTGAATGAAGCTATCGGCTTTCTTTTTATTTTTTTTCTCCTTCTTTCCTGTACTTTGGAATTTTTCTAAACCAGCGTATTTGACATGTGCCTTTCAGAGCTGTGAATCCCAGACTGAGCGCACTGACATGGAGCCGCTTTACCTGTTGCAGTAATAAACCGCATTATTGGGGTCCAATTCTATTGCCTGTGTGTAACAATCCACCGCAGCAGCGTAGTTTCCCTCTTTCATGTGGTTGTTGCCTGCAATCAGATCAATGACAGGTACTGTGAACACCAAGCATGAAGATGTGCAATCTGACAGAGACGCTTCAACCATAGAAACGACAATAACATGAAGGTCCCACTCAGCGCTTTTCAGCCACACTGGGGGCGATTTTATCATAGGGCCACTGTTCTTAGTTTCATGGTGTTTGAATCATCTAGACAATGTGGAGTCATGGAGATGAATGTTTGCATAACTCACAGAATCCAGGTGGTGGGGGTAAAGGCAATCATCGTGACTACGTCATAGACACCTACCTAGTCTCTCCTCCATCTCTCACTCCGCTCCTATTCAGAGCGGTCTACATTCCTCCCTTTCTCCTCAGCCACCACCTCAAGCCAGACCCGACCTTCCCCTCTTCCCTTCTGCACACACTCAGCTCGGGGCAGCCATGCTGGGCAGGCTGCTGAGAGGAAGCTAGTGAAGCCAATTGTGCTAATATGTCTTTAGCAGATAATATCCTTTTGAAAAGGGATAGAATTATTTTAAGGAGATTGTAGGAGATTAATTTCCAGGAAGACAGGATTTCAGATGCCATGCTGAGGACTGATTTTTCAGGAAAGGCAATTGCACATACAGTGGGCAATAATTTAACTAGTAAAATAAGGGATTTCCTGTGACTAGCTCCGCTCCTGCATCACACGAAGGGGTATGGTGTCCAGTGTGTTGGTAAGAACCACTGGTTAGAACTGAAATTGGTACAACTGAGATGAGGATGAAGGACTGATGTCTCAGGGCTCTACGATCCCCCATGTTTCTGTTCATGTTCTTTAGCTGCTTAGTAGGAAAGTGAGGGATAAGCCTCAGAGAGCAGGAGCTGGCAGAGTAAAGGACAGGCGAGTGGTTAAGCTTCCAAGGTAAGCAAAGGCTGCTGCCCACGAGGATTTGAGTAATGGGTAAAAATGAGTAGTGAGTGGTTTGTAAAATCTTTGAATGTTATACACATAGTGAAAGAGCAACTCAATAGCTCAAGGAATCTGTTTCTAATAAATTGATTTGAGGCAGTTTCCTCCAAGAGTCATTAATATAAAGAACTTTTTGTTTTGTTTGTTTTTAGACAGGGTTTCTCTGGGTAGCCTTGGCTGTCCTGGAACTCACTTTGTAGACCAGGCTGGCCTCGAACTCACAGAGATCTGCCTGCCTCTGCCTCTAGAGTGCTGGGATTAAAGGAGTGTGCCGCCACTCTTCTTAAGAAATCTAAAAGGCTAACAAACTTTTTATGATTAAGAAGAGAGTTAACTACATTAGCCTGCAGTATTTAAATAGATCTCTTTGTCAAAGACTTTCTCTCTCTTGGTTGAGGGTTTTGCCATTGCTGTTGGACCTTTGTGCCTCGGGGTAGCATTTTACCATCATCAGCATTAAAACTTTACCAGGTCTGGGATGGTGAGATGGCTCAGAGGTTAAGAGCACTGACTGCTTTTCCAGAGGTCCTGAGTTCAATTCCCAGCAACCACATGATGACTCACAACCATCTATAATGAGATCTGGCGCCCTTTTCTGTATACATTATAAATAAATAAATCTTTAAAAAAAAAAAAAAAAAAACTTTAGCAGGTCTTTCCTGTGAGCCATGTTAAGTGTGTAGGTGCTGTAATATGTATATAGATATTACAAATACATGCAAATACTGTAACACAGGTAAAAGATTAGAAAGCTTCCATCTGTAAGATAGCCAATATGCAAATTCAGGTTACAAATGGAATCTGTAGACACGCACAGCGAAAAAAGCACTGGCCTAGCACTTGACGGTTGTGTGCTCTTCTCCCACAAAGCAGTCTCCTTCCACTCTCACAGCCCCATCCGACGACAGCAGCCTCAAGCCCTTCCTGCTTCCTTCTGCTCCCGAGAAGCACATGAGCCATCTGAAAGCCATGCCCCGGGAGGGTACACTGCCAGTCTGGAATGCCCCTAGGCTCGACAACCAACCAAGACCAGTCGTTTTCACATACGTAACACCATCTAGACAGAGTGGCTAACACTTTTCCTTGGCCTATAGCATGCCTGACACATGTGTCTTGGTGAAAACTAAGAACAAGAGGCTTTGGTTAAAGATGAAAGCCGGTCTCTCCATCTGCTGTATTGGAGTCCCATGCTACAGCTCCCTCTGACCCACATCCTCCTAAACACTCATTACATCAAAACAAAAGCAAACAAAGAACTCCTCAGGGATGACCATTTCCCAGGGCTGCCATGCTGAGCCAAACAGCATGAGGGACAAAAATAACATTTCAATTTTCCATGTACTCAACGCTACTACCAGGACTAAACCAGCTGCCACAATAAAATGGTGGTAGAGACTGCACAGCACCCCTCAAGTGTTCACACAGTGCAAAACACGAGTGGGAGAGAAACTCCCAGTGAACCTGCTCCAATTAGAAAGTATAACGTGAAAAATGTATTTGTATCTGCACTGCTGAGATATAAAAGCATTGGAAACACAACTCAAGTGGCAGTGAGTGTTGCTTTTATTGTAGGTGAGAATTATGAGGTCATCGTATTTTAAGACTTCGTGGCCTTCCAATAATATCATTTTTAGAGGAAACAAAACTGGAAACAGGGACTAATCTACTTGCCCAAAGCTCAGAACTTTATAATGTAATCCTGAAATGAAAAAACATTGAAGAGCAAGAGTGTACTCAAATAAACTAGTTAACAAACAAGACAAATTCCATATGCATGCATGAATAAATCTCACAAACCTTTTTAAAAACATTAATTATATGAAAGTTAAAATAACACTGAAAATTAATGACCTCTTTTCGATGAAAAATAAAGAAGAAATTGAGTCAAATAGCAAATGCAGTTCCAAGTAAACAGCCCACAAAGTATTTCTGTTGGGCGAAGCTTACAAGAGATTGGCTAGTCTTGATTGCCTTGGCGTTGACAAGGCATTCTGTGTCCCAGGCCTCTTACCCATCACATCTGCACCACAAGTGCCACAGGGATTACAACAGTGCAGACCTGACAGCACAAACCATAATGCTATCCCTCAAGGTTGCTGTCTCCAGAGTGGCAGACAGTAACCTCTGCAGGCAGTATTTACCTTCATCCTTCAACTGGTCAGCCTTTCCCACATCTTCAGGCACCGAGTTTGAAAGGGGCAGAATGTCATTCTGAAATGGTATCAAAATGTGCTTCTTTTTAGCTATACAAAAAGTCATCAGAAATCTATAAATAATAGTAATTGCACACATTTTTAGTAACTCGTCTGTAATTCCATTTCACTAAATGCAACACCTAACTAAGTGTTGACAAGAAAAGGGGGAAAGTCCTCTCATGGACTTTTATTAGCAATACGATTTGTTGAACTTCTCTAGCAAATAATAGGTGCCTGAGAACCAACTGTTTTTCCAGTTCTGGGATTCACCCGAGGACCTCCCAAATGCTAGACTAGAGCATGACCACTGAACTGCACCACCAGTCTGCTGGTTTTGCTCCTTTCACAGTACTGGGAGATAGGGTCTTTCACACTAAGATGCCTAGGCCATCCCTGAACCCACTTGATAGGCCAGACGAGCATCAAACCTATAATTCTCCTGCCTTGGAGTTAGAATTACAGGTCCAGCTTTCTTTATCCCCACCCCCCAAATGTTTTCCCCATAGCCAGAATTCCATGTCACTCACAAATTATGGAACTGCTATACAAAGAACAAGACTAGAAGTAGAAACTTCTGGAACAGAGTGTTCGTTATCTCAAGTCGTGTGTCTTACTACTGTTTATCAATAAAAAGGGCATCTATAATATGGTCATTTAAAGATACGGAGAAACATGCTCACACACAGATTCACACACTAAGACTGGGAAGGTATATCCCAAAAGTTAACAGTTTTAATATTTGGAAATAAACACTTCAGTCTCGTCCTTATATGTCTCTGTATTGTCCAATGTTTTAAACAATGGTCAATAGTAACTAATAGGCAAGGTGAACAACACATGAAATTCTGTACCAGCACCTACCACCATGCTCAAACTTCTCAGGCACAAATTTCATCCAGAGGTGCTTATCAATATAAACTGAGCACTCAATCATACTCGGAGTAACAATGGAAACATCTGTGTCTTTGCATTTGTGGGAGACCTTTTAAAAATTATATTGTTTCTATCTTTTCTCTAAAGTTAAAAATGAGACTACAATATTGAAAAAAAAAAAAAAAAAAGAATCTGTAGCTTTTATGCCACCATAGTACATTTAAAACACAAGGCAACCCTTTGTCTGAACTAAAGTTTCAAGGAAAATGACAAATGGAACATGGAAATGTACTTTGCTAACTAGAAATAAATATTGAGAAGTGAAAAATCACTGACAAAGAATTTGACTTTCATCTTAAAAAACAAAAAACAAAAAACAGGTAGTGGTGCCGTGTGCCTTTAATCCAAGTACTTGGGAGGCAGAGGCAGAGGCAGGCAGATCCAAGTTCAAGGCCAGCCTGGTCTACAAAGTGAGTTCCAGGACAGCCAGGGTTACACAGAGAAACCCTATCTTGGAAATAAAACAAACAACAACAACAAAAACACCAAACAGGGCTGGAGAGATGACTCAGAGGTTAAGAGCAAGGGCTGCTCTTCCAAAGGTCCTGAGTTCAATTCTCAGCAACTACATGGTGGCTCACAACCATCTGTAATGAGATCTGGCGCCTTCTAGCATTCAGACATACATGCAGACAGAGCACTCATACCTATAAGGATACATAAACAAATAAAATTTTAAAACACCAAACAAACAAACAGACAAAGTCTTCTATATGAAGCCTAAAATATTAAATTAAAAAGACACAAAAACAAAGTGGAACACTTATGAATAGTCACTGCTTAACTATGATTCTAAGACATGGTCCCTATTGCTCTATAGAACTTGCTTTTAGCCTTCCATTTTACAACTTCCAACAAACCTATGCAGTTTATTAATTTAAAAAAATGAATAATGTGGGTCAGAAAAAAATGGTCTAATGAAAAATTGATTATATTTTCTTTTCCCACCCCCTAACTTATAAAATGTAATTACCGTTTTACACTGAAAATTAATTCACCATACTCACTGACAAAATTTGAATGCCTTAAAATGTGTTGGCAATTGTTACATACTTTAAATAAAGGGAACAAGTCCATTTCATATATGTATAAACCAAACTGAGGGGCAGAAAGGAAAAAGCAGAATCATAAAATTTAAGTGGCTAATACCACATTCAAGTACATTTGTTGAGACAATCTCTCTCTCTCTCTCTCTCTCTCTCTCTCTCTCTCTCTCTCTCTCTCTCTCTTTCTGAGACAGGGTTTCTCTGTGTAGCTTTGGTGCCTGTCCTGGATCTCGCCCTGTAGACCAGGCTGGCCTCGACCTCCCAGAGATCCACCTGGCTCTGCCTCCTGAGTGCTGGGATTAAAGGCATACGCCACCACCGCCCAACCCAAGACAAACTCTTTAATCACAATGATGTCAATGCTAGTCATAATGATGTCAATGCTGCTCCAGACACACTTCAGACTTTCTCTGCTGTACTGTGTTAATAGGCTGAGAGAAGCACAGGTGTAGACCATAGAGCCACAGGTGTAGACCTGGGTACTAAAGGATGATGCCACCACAAATAATATCCTGAAGACGTCACAGGGAGTCAGTCTCAACCAAATTCACAACTTAAAAAGAGTATACAACAAATCTCTCACAATTAAGTGCAACCAGGGAGTTACAGCTGAAGAGCTTTATTCAAGTAGAGTACACAAGTCAACTGGATGTTCCTGGAAGACAGAAACCGTGGTTATTAGCAGTTACCTTCAGTACTGACAGTGGAGACACTAGCTTGAGAGCAAGCAAATTCCAAGTGCTGTCTGACACACAGCCCTCGGGAAGCTGAGCATAAAGACCTGCTTCAGCCATGGTCTAATCTGGCAACTGGAGCAGGCTGCCTCAGGAAGCCACAGCTCAGACACAATGAAAACAGCAAACAGCTCATCTTAATCCAAATGGAGACAAAAGAAAGAGCAGAAACATGTCACTCCTCACATCTTGCCATGGGAGTTCATCTGCTTGGCGAGTTCACCTGGCCCTGCGTTACTCTTTTCTAAGGCCCAAACAAACTACCAGATTCCATCTTCATTGCAAGTACTTGAAGGATCTCTTGCCTTCACGTTCTAGAAACATCAAGAAACAGAGTGTGGGAAACTCAGCCAAACGTACTGTCAGCAACACCCACACAAAGCTGAAGCGAACGCCTTGTGTGCCAGCATCGCTCCCAGACTCCTCATCTGGGATAAAGCTCGATCGAGTACAGCATTAGGACGGCAGCACCCAAAGTGGGCACTGGGAACACAACCCTGGTCCTCTGCACAAGCAGTATGTGCTCTTAACTGCTGAGCCATCTCTCCAGCACCACAGATCCTGGAAATTTAAAAATAAACCATGAAAGACTTCAAAGTAAGGCAAGGTGAGACTGTGCGAACAGCCGCTAATAGGAGCATCTAAAGCACGTTGGGTGAGGTTTATTTTAGTTCCTAAGTAACATCCAGGAAGAAGCCGATTATTTGTAGCCCTATCCCCTCAACTATTAAGAGCCCAAGATAAGCCAGGCGACGGTGGTGAATGCCTTTAATTCCAGCACTTGGGAGGCAGAGGCAGGTAGATCTCCTGAGTTTCAGGACAGCTAGGGATACATAGAGAAACCCTGTCTTGAAAAATCAAAACAACCAAACAAACAAAAAATAGGCCAAGATAAAACTGGATCATACTTGCATCAAATACCATTGAGAGAGAGAAAAATGCCAACATACCTTACAGACGGAGTTTGTGAATATTTCTGTCAAAGGCTGTGAAACTGCTAGATGTGTATCTTCTGGACTGATCTTAAAAACTGTCTCCAAGCACTGAATTGCAACTTGAAATAGAATAAGGGCAGGGGAATTAGCAACTTTAAAAAGGAACCTTCTGGTTTTCCTTACAGAAATGTAAGCTATGGTAAATCAGTGTTTATAGCCAAAGAACAGAAAGAGAACTAACTGGTCCAGCTGCATAGAGATTTCTACTTATAGACGAACCATCAAAGAAAGACAGTGGTCTCTTATTTCTCACTAAACAGTAAGTGTTAGCTAGAATATAATTTCTGCACATACATAGCACATCATAATCTGGCTAAAGAAGAACATAACATTAATCTTACATTCCCATCCTGATACCTACTAATTAACTACCAATGCATCAAACACACTTAAAATGTTATATATATATATATCTTTTAAGATTTTCAACTTCATGAAAATTAGTAAGAGAAACATAGTACCTAGCCCAAAGCAGGCACTCAATATTAATCCTGGCATAGTAACACAAAAATAGGTCTTTTTTAAAATATTTGTTCATGCATGCAAATTTACTATGTGCCTACTATGTTCCAAGGTGTTAGAGGAGCAGCAATAAACATAACAGGAAAAACAAATCACTGTCCATACCCTAAAGCAAAATACACAGCACGCTAAATGATGGCAGTTGCCTCGTCTATTTTTGGTGGAGGACAAAATAACTGGTTGGTACAGCGAGGGTACAAGGTACAGACGGATGCAAAGACACGAAGGGAGATTATGTAAGAATCAAAGACTTAACAGATCACGAGGCAGCTTCAATGACATTTTTCAAGAGCGGGACTCTGCAACTGGCAAATGGAGAGCTTTCAAGGATTTAGCAAAGGACGGTGACTGTCTGTGTTTAAAACTGAACGACTGGTAGGAATACTGAGAACGGACTAGAGAGAGAGAGAGACAGCAAACCAGGTGGGCTCCCACTCAAATGATACACACAACTGGGCAGCCCAGGGCAGAAGCAGTGAAGAGACCTATGTTGTCCCCACTGCAAGAACCCTTTGAGGGGACAAAACTGGTTCCTATCCTGATTGTGCTCCAGCTGGAGAAGAAACTAAGCACGTGGTCAAAATAGCCCCTGCCCTTCCAACACTGGAATAGACTCATGCACATTTTACAGGACTTTTAAAAGATACTTTGTTTTAATTGTGGTCTTGAGAAAAGTATCCCTGTCATAAAATAATACTAGTACTTTCAGCAGCCACAGGAAAGAATTCTCCTTAGAAAGGGCCTGAACAAACCCCTGAGAAGAAGTACAATTATCTTTTAGGGAGAAAACAACCTATTCATTTATACTTTCTTCTTTCCCTTTCTGTGTTTTGATATTTTGGCCTCCTCAGTAGCTAGAACTACAAGAATATGGCTTTCTCTTTTTCTATTTCTCCCACGCAGATGAAGCTGCATTTAAAATATTGGACTGCAAACAGATTTGCTCTTGGTGCCATGACACATACTTAAAATAATAAAAATGTATGCCTATGTATTTGTTTACCCTTGCACCCTCCATCCCAGACCCAACTGTCATTCTTTACTGGGTCGTGTACTGTAGGGTTCTATTACTGGAAAGATCACTCTATGTCACATGCCCTGCCATGCATGTATCTCATGTTAGACCATCTCCTTGACAACAGGGCCTATTATCTTATTTGTCTTTGACTTTAACAGAGCCTGGCAAGTAGTAGATGGTCAATAAATGGAATCTGTTGGCGTCTTTGTCTACAGTAAAAATCATACTTTAATTTCCAAGGAAATTTAAAATGATCAGATCTAGGGCAGAGAACATTCCTCCTGCCTATCACCTGGCTACCAAAACCAAAACAGCAAAACCCAAACCTAGGTTCATAAACACAAAAATAGATCAAGAGAACAAAAACAAGCCATTAACCACAAACCAGGCCATGGGACTTCAGAGCTAAACAGACAGGACAGATTCACTTCAGGAACATTCTATGGAGAAGAGTTGATGTATTCTGCCCAGGAGACTTAGAAACCAAGATAAAAATCAGCTAAGTACAAGCCCAGGATTATGGAATTCAATTCAACAAATACATATGGAGCGCCTATCACAAGTCAGGTTCCTTTCTAGATACCTGCTATGCCAATGAATCAAACAGAATAGAACCTTAACCTCTTGGAGCAGAGGATGAGAAGAGGGCTATAAATAAGAAACAAGGGTAAGGAGGACGGTGAGGCTGGGAGCTGAGCAGGAATGCAGACTGCAGATTTAACTTAAGAGTTCAGGGCAGGCCTCCTTGAAAAAGAAATCCGGCAGACTGGGAGCAGACGAAAGTATTATCATCACAGAGGTACAGATGATGGGAGGCTATTCCAGGCCAAGGAAACAGCCAGAGCAAAAGCCTTTAGGCACAAGGATCTGGGGCCTCCAAGTAAGGAAGCTAATTTGGCTGGAACCAAATGAAAAGCAGTATGTGGACAATATGTCCAAATTATATAGATACTTTATACAATGACTAAGTAACATAAGGAGTCCTGGCAAGATTCTTCATAGAGAGGAACAGAATCTGCCATACTCTTAAGAGATGGACAAGTTTGGATCGTCCAAGGAGCCAGAACTGGCGAAGAAAAAGGTTACCACAGTAGAACAAGCATTGAGCACAGGGGACTTGTGCACAGCAGGGCATACAAGGCAAGCAGTCTATGATGGAACTATATTCCCTAACTGTTGACTCATGATGCATTTTGGAAGTACAGACTTTTAGTCCCGGTGTGATGGTGCACACCTTTAATTGTAGCACTCAGGATGCAGAAGCAGGCAGATTTCTATGAGCTTGAAGCCAACTGAGTCCATATAGAGAGTTCTGGCCAGAGACACACAATGAGACCTTGAGAAAGAAAGAAGGACGGACTGACTTTTGAAGGCACAGACAAGAAGATTTATTAACAGTTGGATATAGACTATGAGAAAGCAAGACCCTAGAATGATGCCCAAGTTTTTGGCCTAAGCAAAAGGAACTCTGGAGCTGCTCCCTCTGAGAGAGGGAAGTTGTGGAAAGAACAGATTTTAGGTGGGAGAACTGTGAGTTCAGTTTTGGCAATGTGAATTTTGAGATGCCTACTAGACTTGCAAGCAAAGAAGATATGTGGTAGGAAGCTGGATATAGAAAGCTGGGTTTAGAAAAAAAAGGTCTGGACTGGGGTTACAGTTCTAAGAACTGTCAGCGTATAAATTTGGGGTACCTCAGGCAAATAAGCTAAATACTCTCACCAAAGAAATGAGTGAAGGCAGTGAAAAAAAAAAAAAATCAAGCCATCAGCTAGAGGCATGATGGGCCAGGAAAAAGGGAATCAGCAGTGGTGAGAAAGAGCAAGAAATGAAGGGAGATGATAACTGAGGATTAGGAGATGTTCTAGAAGATAAGTAAAAGACAGGAGAACGGGATGAAGGAAAGAATTAGTAAGTCAGATAAAAATAAGAACTAACTGGGCAGTGATGGCGCACATCTATAATCTCAGCTCTCGGGAGGCAGAGGCAGGTGGGTCTCCGTGGGTTCAAGGCTATCCTGGTCTACAGAGCGAGATCCAGGACAGCCATTGTGGGTATACAGAGAAACCCTGTTTCAAGAAAACAAACAAAAGAATATGAACTGTTTAACTAAACACAGAAATTACTAATGCCCTTAATGAGGGTAAAATGGATGAGATAAAGGATTAAAATTCTTAAAATTAAGAAATAGAAGAATTGGAGAAAGTAAGTATAGACAACCCTTTCAAACAGTCTTGTTACAAAGGAAGAAAAAAGGGTTGGGGATTTAGCTCAGTGGTAGAGCGCTTGCCTGGCAAGCACAAGGCCCTGGATTCGATCCTCAGCTCAAAAAACAAAAACAAAAACAAACAAACAAACAAAAACAAAGGAAGAAAAAAGTTCAGACAAGAGGTACTGGGTACAATGACAAGAATATCCATTTTAAAATACTATTTTTATTTTATGTTTATGGGTGTTTTGGCTGTACATATATATGTCAGTGCTACACATGTGCTCCTGATGCTAGGAGAGGCCAGAAGAAGGCACTGGATCCCCTGGAGCTAGACAGTTGTGAGACACCATGTGGGTGCTGGGAATTTAACTCAAGTCCTCTGGAAGAACAGCCAGTGCTCTAAACCACTGAGCCAACTCTCTATCCCCCCCCAAAAATTATTTTCACTTGTGTGTGTGTGTGTGTGTGTGTGTGTGTGTGTGTACCGATTGTAAACAGAATGCCCTCAGAGATCAGAAAGAGGGCTTCAGATCTCCCTGAAGCTAAGGCTATTGGTGGGAGTGAACCACTCAATGTAGGCTGGGCACCTAACTCGGGTCCTCTAGAAGAACAGCAAGTACTCTAACCACTGAGCCATCTCTCCATCCCTATTCATTTTTCTTTTCTTGTTTTTGCTTGGGTTTTTAACGAGAGAGGAACTAATGGTACATTTATTATGACTGAATGAAAAGATCCAGTGGAGTGAAAATTTGATGATATAGGACAAAGATAATCTATATTAAAATCCTAGCAGGTAAGAGAAAATGTGCCAGTAGAGAGATTTCTCAGAGAAAGGGATATAGCTATTCCACCTACGGTAATAGATAGGCAGGTAAGCAAAGCATGAGGGTATTGGCAGTGAGTGAATGTAAGGAATGTGGAAGTTGGTAGAGGCTGTTTTCTTCTTCTTTTTTTTAATGGTAAAAGCTGAAATGGAAGTCTGGAGTTTCAGAAGATTAAAGAAATTATTAAAACGACCATCTAGAGCTGGTCGGTGGTGGCACACGCCTGTAATCCCAGCACTCGGGAGGCAGAAGCAGGTGGATCTCTGTGAGTTCAAGGCCAGCCTGGGCTACCAAGTGAGTTTCAGGAAAGGCACAAAGCTATACAGAGAAACCCTGTCTCAAACCCCCCCCCCCCCAAACAAAAAGACCATCTAGGATAATAAAAATGTTGAACAAATGAATGAATAAGGAACAAATACCCTGGTCACCCAGCAGCACTAAAGGTCTGCTTAAGGTTTGCAGTCATGAATTAATACAGTCAGTCAGCAAAATTGTAATATTTTTCCTCCATTAATGTATGGTCAAATGGATATGGACATTTCCTAACTCAGTAGTTAGAAAATTAAAATTAAGGTTTGGTTTTTCAAGACAGGAGAAATTATACAGGAAAATATATCATAATGATCCAGCACAGGATTTAAGACAAGTAAGACAGAGGTAGAGGAAGGAGAGATCAGCAGGTTGGAGGGGTGGTCAAGGGATTGTTGGGGTATGGATACTAGAGGGCTGCTAGAGACACAGACAGTAGAAGTCGGGAGGTAAAATGTTTTAGATAGAGACTACTGGTGGAATAAAATTTGGGAATGATATGGTCTAGGAAAGGGGATCTGCATCTCATCACCTGACACTTTAGATCATGTAATTCCTTGTTATCAAGGCCCTTCTTGGGCAGTACCGAGGGCTTAGCACCATCTACGGCTTCTGCCCATGAGAGGCCAGTAATACCAGCCTCCCCAAAGGTTGTGCCCCTCAAAGGTGTCTCCAGACTTTGCAAAATGACCCTCAAATCAGAAACACCAACCTAGTGTACTACCAAGTGGTTGAAATCAGGGGAGGAGAGAAGCGCAGGCGGCCAGTGGAAGAGAGACGCGAGAGTCACCCAGGGGTTTATAAGAGTCACCCAGGAGTTTATTGGGACGGGAAAGAGCTAAGACAGAGCAGTGCGTGCATGAGTGGCAGTATGCTGCAGGGACAACAATCAAAAGTGAAGCAGATGTCACAGGCGACAACAATTAGGAGGAGTGGATGACATGCTCTGGTGACGAACGTCAAAGCTGATGCAGCAGAGCTCCACAACAGTGGTAAATGTGCTGGAACAACGGAGCCTCTCCCAAGGCATTTTTAAATGTCTCGAAGGTGGGCAGACACCTCCACATGACTTCATGTTCAATTAAATTAGACTCACAGAGTCAAAAATAGGGGTCAGTCACAAACAATTGGCACCAGCGCCGACTCCATATATAACAAACAGCTGAAGGCACATATTTTTGGCTGAAGGCCATTCTAAAAATAGGGCATAACATCTTGGTTTTTAAAACACTCCCGATTTTCTTTCTGCTTCATAAAAACACCATACTGCCTTAGATTAGAGAAGAAATATCTCTTATTACGTGATTGCCTTCCTCTGTGGCTACAGAGCAATCACAACTGAGACTTTCCTTTGCTAGTCGAACTACCTTTATCTTCACACAGTCAGGGAGGTCAAAAAGACCTTTCTATTAAAGGGCTAATTTGCAATGTCCTCCCACAGTGCCTCACCTGCTCCACCCATTGCCACCTGGAAAGACATCATCTCACCAGAGGACGATTTAGAACAAATGCCCAACTTTGATTTGCACCTACTAAAACCCTATCTCCAACGAAAGCACACAGAATTAATAGATGAGTCCCCCTCTATGGGAGAAGCAGCCTGGAGATGGGAAATCCAAACCGTTCTGCTAGTTCCTCAGCTCATCCCAATGGCTCTCATTGCAACAATTAAGTCTTTGGACCACAAGGAAGCTCGGCTTTCTGAAGCCTATCTATCTGCATCATTCCATCCTCTTACAGCTGTCTGAATTAGAACTTTATCATTCATAAACATGAAGCACAAAGATGGTATCAAGGAAATGCATGGTGCTTCTCCAGTCCTGCTCAGCTTTACAGATCACTGAAGCCAAGATTTAAAGCTCCCAGACAACAAGGGCAAAATCCTCTCATTTCCCAAAGTATCATTTGCTAGAGCTCAGTCATGGTATAATTACTTAGATTTGTTTCTACATAGTGATATAGCAATGACTAAGGTATTTTCAAGTGTTCTTCTGAATGAGATCCTCTGCTTATTAGAAAAATGAGGGGGAAAAAATCTTTGAAGTATGAACTGGATTTAAACCTCAGCTTTGTTACACAGTAACTGTTCTGTTGCTGAAATCATGTGATCTCCTTTCCTCATCTGTGAAGTGGGAACAATGGTAACTTAGTTCAAAGAACAACTTCTCTAGAATATGAATGACATACTTCTGACAATAATTTTTCAGTAAATAAACAATAGTTGTATTTATTAGTTAAAGCAACTCTCAGAAAATGGAAATAACACATCTAGTTAAGCCTCTCAAGAAAATATTCTAATTTTGTTATTAAAAGTCATAAACTTGGGGTTATAGCTATTTTAACCTTTCTTTATAATTATGATACGAACACAAAGAACAGGAGGTACCTACCTTCCAAACTTTCTTGTTCATCAGAAGTATATGCATCCATCTGACTTTGTTCCCGCAAGAAACGAATAACTGCATAAACTAGAGGCTTGACCGATGACATTTTAGAAGCTTGACTACCTCCTGGATGAAAAAAGAAGAAAATATCAGTGGTTATATACTATGTTAAAAGTAATAAAAACAAGAACATCCATTAATTACCTTGATCTCTTTCTTCTCTCTTTAATGCGTCAAGAAAGCACATGTTGTTACAGTAATATATTCCACATGTTCATTCAAACCCAGTACTATTAAACTGGGTTAAGCTTGCCTCAGTGAAAAGACGTGTTTTCAAAACATGTGTAGCAAATTCACTCTGTCTTAACAATGTATATATATGATAGACACAAGAAAAGACACAGGGAGAATCACCCTTGAAAGGCCTCACTTTGAATCAAGGGAGATTTAGTACTGCTGACTCAGAAGGCAGCCACAATGAGCATCTTCCTTTATTCCAAGAGGTGGTGGTTTTTTTTAATGTATTAATAATTTACACTCCACTACTTTTGTAGGTTGACTGACTTGCTGATGACAAGGCTCTGTGGAAAGGTTGTCCAACCACTGAGTACTGTTGTTAATAAACGGCGTTTCCATTTAATCAACACACACTGCTCAGAAATCACCGTCTAAACCAAAGGATACTACAAACCGACCTGCCCTGCCCGCAGTAGCTGTGCTGTCGTGGACAAGCCGGAAGCTCCTGGCCGCGTTCATTCACATGGAATACTATGCATCCAAACAGTGGCGCAGGGCCAGGCGGCATTAATGGCTTATTTCCACTAAATCGTATCAGCAATCTGCTCCCCGGGATCCCTAATTCACAGCCAGGGTGTGGTACTCGCCGCTAGGATGTTTATTGGCTTTGTACTTCTTTTGAAGCCCGAAGCCGAGCCCAGTCTCTAGGCCAGAGAGGTTATTACACATACTAAGGCCCCGGGGGCACAAGGGGGAAACAGAATCGGGAGCTGGGGGGTGCTGTCCAACCTCCTCCAAGCTTCCCTTCTTACATCTCCAATCACATCCACCTCCCACTCCATGGTTCCCTCCCCGCTGCACCCTGGCTTTGCCTCAGCCCAGACCGGGTTTGCACGGGGTGCGCGGTGCAGGCCTCCATCGGGGGCTGCGGGAGACGCACCCTTTCCAGATAGAAGCCCCTTACCAGGTAAGAAGACACGAGACGAAGGCTGCGGGCCCCGGGGGCGTCGGGAAGCGTGTCCGCTTGCCCCCGCGGTCCTCGAGGCTTGAAGCGGCGCTCTGGATCGCAGAGCTGGCCGCGTCTCCCAAACTTCCCCGGCTCCCACACCGCCGCCGCCCCCTCAGCCCACCCCGTTGCTCGCTAGGCTCTCTCGGACGCTGGGTCTTGCTGGATCCGCCCCTGGGGCGGAGCAGGGCACCGAGTGGGTGGGGGTGGGGGCGGGACAGGGAGAGAGGCGGAGCGAGGGCGAGGGGCGGGGCGAGGGGTGGAGTGGGGCGGAGCCAGACCAGGGGCGGGGCCGGGTGCGGGGCGGGGCGAGGGGCGGGGCCGCGGGCGCAGGCGTGGGGCTGCAGCACGTGGGAGGGCGCTGGCAGGGCTGGCCGCCGCGTTCCTGAGCTCTGGTCTCCGCGGCTAGGCCCACTCTCGGCTCCCGGGCCCGGAGACTCCACCGCCCGCCTCCGGCACCTACAGGCCGGAGGACCACACGCCCGCTGCTGCCGGCCTCCGGGCGTGCCCATGATCACCCTGTGCCTTTCGGCTGTGCGAGGCCTCCACAGGTACTCCGGTGGGCGCGGGTTAACCTTGACCGTGGGCAGGGTGGGGTCGTCTGTCCGCGAATGCGGTGGGGCCTGGTGCAGTCCTCCCTGCACCCCTGCGATGCTCCTGGGACTGTCCCTTCCCTCTGCCTGCTTGGAGGACTCCGGAGGGACACCTGGCGCAGCAACCTGGGGCCACCTTTCCCTCCCGGCTTCCCTCCCGAGGCTATCCTTTCCCTTTGTTTGGGATTGCCTCAGCCGCAGTCCGTGAGAATGGTGGTTCGCAAAGCCAACCCAAAAGGAATACCAAAAGGAAGATCGACGTTCCCTTCAGAACTGCAGACCTGATCTAGCAAGTGCCACAGCTGTGGGCTCGGGAATAAAGCATTTTCATATGCACCTCATGCACATGTTAGCATACCGGGCGTTTAATATACACCCGGGACCGTTTTGATTTTTTGATCCTTGCTTTCTAACTTCATTTTTATTTTCTTCCTTCCCATAAAACATTCGACCTCTTACCCTGGCAAATGGACTTGGCCTAGAATTGGTTGCTTGGCCACAGTTTGGGCAGCCTAGGCTGCTGCTTTGAATTGCTTCCCAGCGCTGCTCTAACCACACCCCTCTGCTACAGACCAGTAGCAAAATGGTGAAGGTATTAAATTCTTCGCTCGATATACCTACCGGCTTTCGGAAACAATGCCGCCACCCCCCCCCCCCCGCCCCGCTCCACCCCACCCCCACATCCCCGTTGCCAAATCTGCCCGACACTGAAATTTCAAGCGAGACTTCAACAGGAAAAAAAAAGAACTTTGGGGTTTTTGTAGATGTACACAAAACTACTTTGAACCGTCAGCATTTCTGCTTTTCATGGTTTTCTATTGTGCTTTGCCACTCATCTGCGTGGATCTTTGTGTTCCTGAGTCCTTGCAGTTCTTGTGCACCCAGGGGACAATAGTGGTTCTGACGAGGTCCTGTGATGACTGCGACCATTCTTTGGGCTGGATTTGCTGTTGTGGTTGTCGTTTTTCTGTTCTCCTGGCTGGTAGTGGTATGGCTGTCAAATGAAGCTGTACCTAGAAATGGAGGTCTTCACTTAGAAAAGCAAGAAGAGAGAATAAATTTCCATTATAAGGCGACTAGCTGTCTTCTCTAACTTTTTTTTTTTTTCCGAGACAGGGTTTCGCTGTGTAGCTTTGCGCCTTTTTCCTGGGACTCGCTCTGTAGACCAGGCTGGCCTTGAACTCACAGAGATCAGCCTGGCTCTGCCTCCCAAGTGCTGGGATTAAAGGCATCTGCCACCACCGCCCGCCTTTCTCTAACTTTTTAATATCGGGACCCCTTTACCTTTCAAAAATTGCTGAAAACCTAGGAACATTAGTTTCGCTTCTGTCGACTATATCTGCCCATAGTTAGCCACATAATATTAAAACTGGAACAGTTTTAAAGGATTAGTGTGTTTATCAAATAGTAATAAATACATTACATGCATATTTTTCCATTCATCTGTCAGTGGGCGCTGGAGTGACTAAATACAAAATAGCTTGATTCCTCCATAAACCTCTACAGATGGCGGTTTTTACAGGATGGGTTGCAGGGTGGAACTGGAAGTGTGTACCAATGTGCTCTTCTTACTCTGCTCCGTTGAAATCCATTTGGTGTATCCTACATTTTAAATGAAGAGTGTACTCTGCCTAATTTTGTAGTATCAATCACAGTTCGTTTGGAAATTAGTGGCTGTGTTATGTAGTTCTTATGATGCTGACATACTTTGTTATATACTATCCAGTGGTCACATTCCTCATTGTTATCATCTACTGTATTAGAAGTCTTCAGATGTTCACTTTAGTGGATAGGATTCTCCAAAATTCTAGTTTTCATTTGAAAGCTGGGATTTATTAGAGATATATATTCTCATATTTTTCCTTGAAGTGACAGTCTCACTTTGTTACTTTTCTGAGGATTTTTTTTTTTTTCTGAGACAGGGTCTTTCTATATAAAGGCTATGCTGGCCTTGAATTCATGTTCCTCTTGTCTCAGCTTCCCAGTTGCTGAGATGACAAGCATGAGCCACCTCAGACACCTACTAGTATTCTGTCAAATATTTAAGTCAAAATAACCTGGAATTTTTGTTTGAGTGCTGGGAATTGAAACCAGAGCCTCACATTGACTGGGCAAGAAGAATCATTCTGACTTGTTTGTCATTAAAAATAGTACATATATAAAAATAGTATATATCTCCAAGTGATGGTGGCACTCAGGAGGCAGAAGCAGGCAAATCTCAAGCTCGAGGTCAGCCTGGTCTACAAAGTGAGTTCCAGGACAGCCAGAGCTGTTACACAGAGAAACCCTGTCTTGAGAAACCAAAATAAATAAATAAAATAAAATAAATAGTACTATAATCAGGCATAGTAGCACATTTTTGTAATCTGAGCATTGGAAACTGGCCAATAGGATCAAGAGTTGAAGCCCAGCCTAGGGTACACTGTAAGACCCAGTTGCAAAAAATTTTACTTAATTTCTAAAAAAATTTAAAGGCTATTCCATGAAAAGAAAGGGAGGAAAAAAATATTTTGAACTCAGTTCATTCACCTTCACAATCGCTTTGATCTGAGCAGCCAGTTCCTCTGAAACACCATTGTACTTGAGTATTCAGAAGTACTATATGTGTGCCTGGCCATATGTACACTGAAGTGTTGAAAGTTTAAAATAAACAATATTTGTAGGCAGAGTTTCTCTGTGCCCCAGCAGTGGCTCCCAAATAATCACACAGAGACTTATTATTAGTTTTAAATGCTTGGCCAATAGCTTAGGCTTGTCTCCAGCTATCCCTTACAACTTAAATTAACTCATTTATTTTATTCTTTTTCTTTCTTTGTTTTGTTTTGTTTTGTTGAGACAGGATTTCTCTGTGTAGCTTTGGAGCCTGTCCTGGAACTCACACTCTATAGACCAGGCTGGCCTCGATTTCACAGAGATCCACCTGCCTCCACCTCCAGAGTGCTGGGATTAAAGGCATGTGCCACCACCACCACCCAGCAAATTAACTCATTTCTATTCATCTGTGTGCTACTCTGAGGCTCATTTACCTCATCTATGAACTTCCCGTGTTACTTCTGTATCTGTCTTGAGACTCCTCAGTCTCCGCCTTCTTCCCAGCATTCTCTCTGCCCCGGAAACCCTGCCTAGCTATCGACCAGTCCTCTTTGTAAAAACAATGAGAGCTGACTTGGGGATTTAGCTCAGTGGTAGCACAAGACCCTGGGTTCGATCTTCAGCTTAAAAAAAAAAAATGAGAGCAACACATTTCCAGTGTACAGAAGGATTATTCCACAGCAAATATTTAGTGCCTCAGCAAGAATATCCTGCAGTGCAACTGAGATTTCATTTTAATGTGTGTGGCCTTGAGTTTGTCTACCAATGGCAGTGACAGTTTTGAGGGCAAAGATGGCAACAGTTTACCCACCATTGCTTTTCATCATCACTGCAAATGTCTGTATGGCAAAATCAGTGTGCTTCAGTATTTGGAAGATTCTTAACCTCATGCTCTCCCTGGCCTGGTCTACCCTGTGACCTTAACATGTGCACTCTAAATGTGGAGAACTGCTTATATATTGTATCCAGACGCTTCATTCATGTGTGGAAATAAATATGTAAAATGCCATAAAATTGTTATCTTGTTAGAAGCCAGTAATATGCCAGGTATAGTGGTACATGCCTGTTATCTCAGCATGTGATAGACTGAGGCAGGAAGATTGTGAGTTCAAGGCTGTCCTGGGTCTCAGAGTGAGACCCTGCCTCAAAAGAAGAATCAGGGAATGGGGGAGACTATTAGCAATCTACTTTAAGTATATCAGCTCTTCTGTTGAAGATGTACATAGCAGTTAGTCACTGTGGTGATTTGAATGAGAATGGCCCTTATAGACTCTTATATTTGAATGCTTAGTCATTAGGGAGTGACACTATTTGAGAAGGATTAGGAGGTGTGGCCTTGTTGGAGGAAGTGTATCACTAGGGGGTGGCTTTGATGTTTCAAAAGCCCATGCCAGGCCTAGTCTCTTTTTATGCTTGTGGATCAAGATAGCTCTCAGCACCACACCTACCTGCCACCATGCTCTCTGCCAAGATGATAATGAACTAAGCCTCTGAAACTGAGCATGCCCCTAATTAAAGAAGTTACAAATGGGGGTTTTTGTTGTGATGTCTTTCACTGCTGACCTTGGTCAAAAACTCTGTTACTTCTTCAAACTTACATGTAATCTTTGGGTTCAAACAAACTTATATGGGAAGGACAACGTGTATCGCGTGAAGTGAATGTGTATTGCGTGAAGATTTACATGCCAAGGTGTGTGTTGCAAAGAGCGTCTAGACCTTGGGAGTCTGGATCCAGCATGCCTGAGTTTGTATGCTGGCTCTGTCACTGGCCAGCACTGTGATCTTAGGCTAAAATGCTTGTCTGTGACTGTTTCCCTCATCAGTAAATTGACAACTGACTAGATGCTGTCTTTAGACACCAAACATTAGAGGGGGTTATTAGGTCCCACAGTCTCCTGTATCTGAAAATACAGCAGTGAACAGAGCAGACAGAAGTCTTACCTTGGGGGGATTTACCTTATATAAGGAAAACAAAGAAAAATACGGCCCAGACGGTGGCGGCTGCGCACGCCTTTAACACTCATGAGGCAGAGGCAGGTGGATCATCTCTGTGAGTTCGAGGTCAGCCTGGTCTACAGAGTGAGTTCCAGGAAAGGCCCTCCCACATCAATCACTAATTAAGAAAATGCCCCACAGACTTGCCTATGGCCCAGTGTTATGGAGGCATCTTCTCAACTGAGGCTTCCTCTTCCCTGATGATTCCAGCTTGTGTCAAGTTGACAGACCACCGACCAGTGTAACTGACCCCTTGTTACCTTGACAAACAAACACGGCACTTTTCGATTAGAATCTTTCCTTTCTCATTTATGCCCAGGTAGCACATTAATATTATTATCACAATATAAAACACAAATAACTTAAAAAGACCCACAGTTCCTATAAATTCAAACACATTAAAAGTTCAGGCTCTTTAAAATATCCAGTCTCTATTGGTGAAATTATTAAGGCCACTCCACGTAGTTAAAAGGGAGGTTTATTTTGTGGGGTAACTTACAAATGAAGGGATAGGTTGCAGGGTCTGGCAAAGGTATGGCGCAGTCCGGCAGCAGTGTTCTCTGGAGAACTCTACTCGGTCTACTTCCAGTGTCCAGGGTCCTGAAACCAAGAGAGACCTCTCCTCTTGATCCTCGGTCTTCCGCTTCCTCCTCCACCCTGCCTTGTGGGCATGACCTTTCCGAAGCCTCAGTGGGGGTTGGAACTTCCAGGCCAAGGCTGGAATGGCTACCCACTACAAATCTCTTTAAAAATTCAAAATCTCTCAACTGTGGGCTCCTGTGTGCTTTGAGATACTTGATTACAATGTTCAGCGTCTAGGATTCACCCACAATCTTCTGGGCTCCTCCAAAGGGCTTGGGTCACTTTTCTGGCTCTGCCCTCTGCAGCACACACAGCTTGTCTTCTTGGTCCAGGCATGCTCCGCTCCACTGCTCTTGGCTGTCCTTGGTCAACCTATGGTACTGGCATCTACAAACTGCTGAGGTCTTTGGGGCAACTGGGCTGCACTTTCACCAATAACCTCTCCTGGGCTCTCTTTATGGTACCAAGCCTCAACTTCTCTGCATGACCCCTTCAGTCCTAGGCCTTGAACTGCTACTGGGGTGTTATTTTCACCTTTGGCCTCTCCTGGCCTCTCCCAGTGCCAAGCTTCAGCTGCTCTCCATGACCCCTTCATGCCTTCAAAACTAAACACCACTTGGGTGACACTTACATTACCAAGTTCAGCTGCCAATGGTACAACCTTGACCACCTCTGAAACACAGCTTCTGTGTGCTGACTCCGAGGAAACACTACCCAGAAGATTTCAGCTCAATGATGCTGGTCTCCTCATCATCACAGCTAATTCTTCAGCCCAGCTGACCAGAACCACAGAGTCTAACTCAAATTAACAAATGGTTCCAGTAAAGTGTTTAAACTTCCCTCTGAAACACCAGAAGCCAGGCCTTTATCGTCTACATTGCCCTCAACATTCTCATCCTCCAGGCTGCTACAGAACAGCCCACTGAGCTCTCAACACAGCAGTACCCCCACTATCCTGGTACCAGCTTGTCTTAGTCAAGGTTTCTGGTGCTGCGATGAAACACCATGACCAAAGCAACTGGAAAAGGGTTTATTCAGCTTACACTAACACATCACAGTTCATCATCACAGGAAGTCTAAAACCAGCCAGTACAATAAGAGTTGACTTTCTTTTCTTGTGAAATGTGAGTCTCACTGTGTAGATTAGTCTGCTCTCAAATTTGCAGCAGTCATCCTGGCCCCTGCCCCAGCCTACTAGGATAATAGGAGGACTCCACCACAGCTGGCTTGAAGACTGGCATTTTAAGAAGACTTCCAATCATTAATTAAAACCAAAGGAAATCAATATAGAATGTAAAGTAGGAAAGACGCTCCAACTCACAAAGCGATGCTTCTGACTTGCATAGAAGCCCCTTGGCATTAAAAAGGGAACCCTGATCTTTCAAGTCACACTGAGCAGGTGGTTGTTGTTTGTTTATGTGTTTGGATGTTTTGCCTCAGTGTATGTGCAGATGTGTGTACAGTGCCTGTGGAAGCCCAAAGAGGCCATTGGATACCATGGAACTGGAGTTAGAGATGGTAATGAGCCATCCATCATGTGGGTGCTGGGAATCAAACCGGGTCCTCCGGACGAGCAGCCATTGTTCTTAACCATTGAGCCATCTCTCCAGCCCCTGAGCTGGGTGGAGTATTTCTGATAGCTAATCTCATTTGAAGGTAAGATGAAGAGGAACAGTGTATTTGCTCTATATTATGGACAGAGTTGCAGGGACTGAAATAGCCACAACTTTCTGGTGAATCCTGCTGTATTCTTTTTTTCAAGACAGGATGCCACCACCACCCAGCTGAATCCTGCTTTCTGAAAATGCATAACACCCATACTCCTAGGGCTGCATAGTTAGATTTTATTATAGACTTTATTTAGCAGTCTTCTAAATTCTCATAGGAATTCTTTGTAGTGCCTCATAGTCCTCTTTGTCAGGGTACAAAAAAGAGAAGCATCTGTTTGAAAAAGAAATACATGGATCATTAGGTTGTGTTCATTGATTTAACAGCTCCTTTCCAAGGTCCCACAGTTGTGGTTGCTGTTTTAGCTCTTTGGCTCTTTGCTCTTTTGTGGGGGCTATCACCCAGCTCCCAGATAAATACACAGAGACTTATTCTTACTTATTAATGCCTGGCCTTAGCTTGGCTTATTTCTAGCCAGCTTTTCTTAACTTAAATTATCCCATCTACCTTTTGCCTCTGGGCTTTTATCTTTCTCTGTTTTCTATCCTTTTCTTTACATCTTACTCCATGGCTGGCTGTGTAGCTGGGTGGCTGGCCCTTGGAGTCCTCCTCTCCTCCTTTCCTCGCTCCTCAACCTTCTCTTCCCAGATTGCTCCTATTTATTTTCTCTGCCTGCCAGCCCCCATTTATCATTTCTCCTGCTTAGCTATAGGCTGTTCAGCTCTTTATTAGAACTATCAGGTGTTTTAGACAGGCAAAGTAACACAGCTTCATAGAGCTAAGCAAATGCAATATAAAAGAATGCAACACATCTTTGTATCATTAAACAAATATTCCACAGTAGGAACGAATATAACAAATTTTAAAATAATATTCCACAACACACAGTCACTTGATCACTCAGGAGGTATTTGCTGATTTATTACATTGTTTATTCTCACTATTGCCTTGTCCTAAATTAATTTTACTACATTTCCCTGTAGACCTTATCTTATTCCATGGTTCTTTATCCTGATGTAACCTTTTTTTTTTTTTCAAGTCAGAAGCCTGGAAGCTGAAACTGGGGAGATAGTTCAGTGTAAGAGCACATACTGCTCTTGGGGAGAACCTGAGTTTAGTTACCAGCACCCACATCCAGCAGTTCACAATCCCCTGAACTCCAGCTCCGGGCAATATGATGCCCTCTTCTGGCCTCCAAGGTGCACAAAACCACATGTACACATATACACATACTTAAAAATAAAAATTTTTAAATCTAAAAAGGCACCTGAGCATGCTGGTGTACACCTTTAAACCCAGCACTGGAGAGGCAGAGGCAACAGGACCGCTGTGACTTTGAGGCCTAGTCTATATATTAAATTCCAGCCAACTAATATGACAGTAATAACCTGTCTCCATTACAAAACAAAAATGAACCATATCTTTTTCCTCTGTCTCTTTTACTTTCCCATTAGCCAAATCTTTATATTCTTTCTCTTTCTTCTTCTCCTAGTTCGCAATGGGACTAGCCTTGGTTTGGCTCCCCACCAATGCCTTCCTTTTGAAGACAGAGACCTTGAGGAAAAGCAAGGGTGCTATGTCACCCTTTGATTATAACTCACACAGTCTAGCCTCCTCTTGGTGCTCCAGGCTTCTCTCTCTGGACTCAGGGCCTCATCTAGAAAGTTCATATCTTCAGCACACAGCCTGGAATCGAGACATGCAAATCCTTATCTAAAACATTCTTTTCCCATACTACCTTAGAACCTAACACTCAGTAGCTTATCTTTAATTTTAAAGACATATATACAGAATTCGAGTACATATTCAATATGTTCAAAAGAATGAAAGGCCAGCCATGGTGGCACACACCTTTAATCCCAGCACTTGAGAGGCAGAGGCAGGTGGATGCCTGTGAGTTTCAGGGCAGCCAGGACTTCATAGACCCTGTCTCAAAGAAGGAAAATGTGCCTTTCCATACAAAAGCATATTTCTGGTACCTTTAAGTCCCTTCCCTGCCTCTCCTCATCCATGTCCCTTTTTGCGGTAACCCCGGCCCCAAACTTTGCTTTTGTGCCCTTTTTATACACACACTGCAAATGCCTGTTGCCCTAGACTACCTGTGATTTAGTTTCACTTGGTGGAACTGGTTTCCTGGGCCACAGTGCGACACTTCCAAAGTTCATCCATTTTCTTGTTCGTGGATATTTAGGGTGTTGCTTTTTTTTTCCTTTCTTTCTTTTCTTTTTTTTTTCTTTTTTTTTTTTTAGCTAGAATGTATACACTTTCTCAACTGACCCCCCCTTTCTTTTCTAAAGTGATTATATTAATTCTCTCTTCTCCCTACACAGTGTTTATGAATGGCCATTATGGTCCACCACAGTAAGCCACTCTTGATGTTACAGAGTTTTGCCGGTGAACACTAGGCACCTGTAGACATTTTCTCTTAGCATGTTTTCCTCTTTGTACTTTGTACATTATACCTATTCGTATCTATTTTAGTCAGGGTTCTCTGGAGGAGCAGAGAATTTTTATATAAAGTGGATTTACTAGAATTGCTTACAGGCTGTAGCCCAGCTCATCCAACAATGCTCTCCTAATGGAAAGTCCAAGAATCCAGTATTGTTCGGTCCATGAGGACGGATGTCTCAGCTGGTCTTCACCGGAACCCGAAGCAGTGGGCTCTAATACCAGTGAAGGAACGCCTCAGCAGCAGTACAGATGAACTTGCCAGTAAGAGTGAGGGCAAGCAGGCAAAGAGCAAAGGCCTCTTCCTTCCCATCTTTTATGTCGGCTGCCACAAGGTGTGGCCCAGATTTGGGTGGGCCTTCTTACCTCAGAAGATCTGGGTTTAGGGTGGATTTTCCTACTTTAAATAATCCAGTCAAGAAAAGTCCTCACAGGTGTGCCCAGCTGCTTGCGTTTTTAGTTAATTCCAGATGTAGTCGAGTTGACAACCAAGAATAGCCATCACCATACCTTTCACCTATTTGCTATTGGACTGTTGTCCTTCTTTCCTTCCCCACTTCTTTCATTCAGTAAGATCACCCTGTGTTTATGATGGGCTTGTGCCACTGTGCCCAGATTTGAGATACTATCTTTATATTGAATGTCAGCACTGTTTAGATAGTCTGTAAATGCCACCCCTCACTTGTTTTGCAGTATTCAAAAGATCTATTTATTTATAAGATCTCTGATTAGTTGCTGAGCTAAATTCTGGGGGAAAGTTTAGACAAGGCAGAAAGTGTGTGCCCTCACAAGTGTCTAAGAGTAGGTGGAGCTCTACAACAGATTATGAGAGATGCTGTTAGTCTCAGATTAGCTTGCACTCTTTGGGGTGCGTGTTCCTGACTGCTACGAAAGTCAGTTCCTCTGAATCCTGTAAGGACTTCGGGAGCCCAAGCATTACTTATCCTAATAGTTGTTAGTTTCTGAGATCAGGAACCCAGTTTTTCGTTGTTCACTTTGATATGTCTAACATTTAGCATGGTGTTATTATGTAGTAGATGCTGAATAAATGTTTTTATTAAATGGAGAAGTGGAAAGATAGCATCAGCAATGGTAACTGAAGATTCAGTATTCCCTGCGTATGTCTAAAGAGGACAGACCTAGATTTAACGAATGTTCTTGACAATGTAGATATAAGTGAGCATAACTGAGTAGGCAGTAGATATTTGTTTAAGCAAAATGCCAGTTGCTAAGGGAAATTACTATGTCTAAGTGTTAATTAGCCAATAGAATCCTAGTTGCATACTTCTAAACATAGAGTGATATGTAGCAGTCAGCTAGTTGTTGGGGCTATGCTCAAGCAGCAGGTACAGAGGAATCTTGAATGTATCCTCGGGTGGGCACAAGGCAGAGATGAAGCCATAAATGGCAAGTGGGAACTTTGTCATATTCTGTAGTCACCATTAGAGGCATTCAAGGTCACCGGGTCCCTTACAGGCCCAGGTGTTAGCTCTAATTAATGGTTCTCCAGAAGCAAAGTTTTTCTAAATATGTTGGCCTGGATATGAAAGAAGTGCCAGTCTGTGAAATACTAGGTCAGAAGCAATCAAGCTGAGAAGGAGCAGAAGGCGAGCCTCTCTTGGACAGGCCTGGGGTCAGCTCATGGCAGGGAAGCCAAACTCTCCAGACATTTACAACTCAAGAGGTACTTGAGATTGAGGACACACATGTCCCTGAACGTTCCTGAAAGAGGTAACATTCTACTGGTCACATTAAGAAGTAGTGGCGTGCTGTTTCACTTATGTGATGGAAAGAGTACCCAGCCCAAGTACACCATGATAATGAGATCATGTCTGGAACACATCTCATACCTGCTGCATTAAATTCATCTCCTTGTGCCAAAAGTGCTACCTTCCCAACAGCATGTTGTTAGCTGAAGAGAAGTAAAAACATGAAAATCTGAATTGGAATAGCAAAAGGACCCAGCCCTAGTCAGAAAGGTATGTAAAACTGCTCATCAGAAATGTTTCATATCAACACTGAAGTGCTGTCAAGTTTCAGAGGTGGTGGATGATCGAAGATAGCTGGTTGCACCCTGTGCGTAAGTAAACCCCAGAACTTCATTCTCTTGTTCTGTGAACCTTAACTTGGTGCAAGGGACTGTGCACATGGGACCTGTTTGGAAAAACTTAGATTGGCATTGTTCACTTACTGAAGTTGATTCTTCCTTCTCAAACATGTCTACTCTCAAAATGCACTGGTATTTACTGACCTAAAATTATGTGGTAAAATGAATGAAAATAGCTGGTATGTTGGCACATACCTGTAATCCCAGAATTCAGGAAGCTGAAGTAGAAGAATTATCACACATTGGAGGCTAACGTGGGGCTACATAGCAAGATCCTGCCTTGATAAAGAAATGAATATACAAAAGTAAAAGGAGAAGACAATTAAAGACAAAAAAAAAAAATGGAAAGAACATCAAGACAGTGTGGTATTTTGCTTGGGTTTTCTGGAAAATAGGGCAAAGGAAAACATAATATATGAATTATGGGAACTAGAGAGATGGCCCAGTGGTTAAGAGCCCTTGCCGTTCTTCCAGAGGACTGGAGTTCTGTTGCCAGCACCCACATTAGGTGCCTCCCAAGTGCCTGTAAGTTCTGCTTCAGAGAATCTGATGTCCTCTTCTGGCCTCTCAGGGAATCTTCATAGCAGTGGCTTACATACACACAAAAAATACATCTTTTAATAAAGAGAATCATTGGAAGCATTTTTTTCTAAGCACTGTTTCAGAGAAAGATGTATTGTGCAGACCCATAATGTAGGTAAATTGAGCAATGTAATGAATAACAGCCTTCGGAATGATACTATGCGGTAAACGTACAAGTAGACTTCCCAGGGCTAATGCTTAGCTTGTTTTTATTTTGCTTGTTAAAAGGCAAAGGAAACAGCATAGTAAGGGTGAAAAACCACATACTTAAGTAATTAGAATATAAATGTGAAGATGATAAACCCCTAGAGGGTGGTAGAGAAACTGATAGGCAAGTCAAGGGAGAGGAGTCACTTCCAAGATAGAAATAGGGATTAGCACATGATTTATGTGTTGCAGCTGGGCTTTGAAGGACACGGAATTTGGACATGTAAAGACCAGTGTTCTCTAATCCCTTGTTTACCAGAACTTAAAAATAGCACAGTGGGTAAGAAGGCAATGGCTGCTCAGAACAAAGGAACATGGGCTAAGAAAGTGGTGTGCCCTGCTGCAGCCCCTGTGGTCTGTGGAGACCCCACACCTGCTCTCTCATTGAGCCTACCATGGAGTGAATATTAAATGCCTCCTACAGTCTTTGTAAAGCTTGGAGGAGTTAATGTGTTGAAAATAGAGCAGAGTGTTTGATATCAAACATTGTAATTTGTAATTTCCTTTCATTCAAGGCAAAGGAAGAGGCATACTAAGGACCTGGATAATTAAATTCCTGCAAGTGATAATGAAAGGGACCAGTGGTAGAGTACATACTTAGCATGGGCAAGACCCTGGGTTCCATGACCTACACCTTAAGAAGAAACTACTAAGCTGTATCAGTGAGGGGAAGGGTATGGGTGACTACTGGTGACAGTTAGAGGAGAAACAAGGATCAACATTCTAGATCTGCACTCATGTAGACCCCAGTCTGATAGAGATTGGGACTCATGTTCACTGGGAGGGCTTGTTTTTCTGGTACCTCGTTAGAGCAGAACGACACATGGCCAGCACTAGGAGAACGCTCTTAAAACCCTGTGTAGTTTGCAGTTGGCAGATCGACATGACAGCCAAGGACAGAGTAGGGAAGGGTGGTTAATAAATAAATACCAAGTCTAGGCTGTCCGTCACCCAATGGAACACTTTCCAGCCCGAGCTGACTGGTCTCCATGTGCTCTCACGCTGACTTCCAGAGCAGTTAAGTTCACAGCTGCCCTCGCCTCTGAGCACTCTTCCCGGGCTCCCTTTCCAGTGACCTGCACCTGAGTGATGAGTGTTCTCATTTGTGTGTGTGTGCCTCTCACTTGTGTGTGTGTGCCTCACACTAATGTTTTTCCTTCGCTATGTCCACACTTGAGCGTCCACCTCCCATTGCTCTGGAAGTCCCCCCTCCGTCCAGCTGCTGCTCATTTCTTTTCTCTCTGCTTGGCCAGCGTCCTCTGCCGCTGTACACACGTGGTTCGAAGGTGGAATGTTCCCATGTGTCGCTGTGCTTGGGCACTTGGTCCCCAGCTAAGGCACTCTTTTAGAAGTTGTAGGGCCTTACTGACAGAAGCTCTAGAGGATGGATGTTGGGATTTTATAGCCTGGCCCTGCTTCCTGTCCACTCTCTGACCAGTCACCTGATGCTCCTGCCGCCACACCTACCAGGCCATGACAGGCTGCACTCCCTTGACTGTAAGCCCTATACAAGCCCTTCTTCCCTTAAGTTGCTTCCGGTCAAGTATTTGGTGATCGCAAAAGTAACTAATCTACATCTGCACTCTCTTAGGTGACCCAGTCCTTTCGAAGAATTACGTATTTTCAGATGTCAGAATTTCTCTTTCTTACTCTTCGGGTTCCTATATCCAGTTGTCACCACACTGGGGCCAGCAAGATGATCTGGACAGTAAAAGTGCTTGCCACCTAGCTTGACCTGAATCCAGTCTCCAGAACCCACAGTAGAATAAAGCGCAGACTCTGTCTTGGTTAGAGTTTGCTATTGCTGTGAAGAGACACCATGACCATGGCAACTCTTACAAATAAAATATTTAATTGAGGGGGCTCGCTTACAGTTCAGAGGTTTAGTCCATCATGGCAGGGAGCATGGCGGCATGCAGGCAAGCATGGTGCTGGGAAATAGCCAAGTGTCCTACATCTTGCAGGCAACAGGAAGTCAACTGACTGTCACTCTGAGGAAAGCTTGAGAAAAAGAAACCTTAGTGCCCACCCCCCAGTGACACACTTCCTCCAACAAGGCCACACCTCCTAGAGTGCCACTCCCTTTGGAGGCCATTTTCTTTTAAACTACCACAGACTTGCAAACACCTACACACACACACACACACACATAATAGATAAGAAATATTTAAATCGCCACGCTTGCACACCCCAGTCACTCGTAGGCACCTGATCACAAAGTAATCACACCTGACACTCAGTAGTCATCCCCCAAAGAGCACGGTGCTTGTCCTCCCACCCAAACTGGAAACTCTGTAGCATTTCGACTTTTACAAAGTCCTGCCGCTTTTTTTAAATTGCTTGAATATTTCTTGAATCTAACATTTTTTTCTACTACTGCTCCTTTTCATCTTTGTTGTTTATCTAGATTACTGTAATTTACTGGAGAGTCAGTCTCTCTTGTCCTTTAAAATCAGCTACCAGAGTGCTTAGCAGTTCCTTCCCAGGCCCTTACCAAAGGTTTTCTGCTTGTGTGCTTCCTTGTTGGCAACAGGCTGGCCTGGAACTCGCTATAAGCCCAGGCTCTCTAGCCTCCTAAGTACTACTGAGAGTAGAGGCTGAGCTGCCGGACCAGCTTGTCCACACAAGCAGCTTAAGCTCTCTAGCATGATAGGACAAGATCCCCGACAGGTGCTGCAGACGTAACTCAGGTCAGTGCTCATTTTTACCCTGAGTTCTGGATGCCCACTACACTTCTCACTTGGACATTGCTGGCATCACCAACCAAATACACTGGAAATTAATGCACCCTTCCTACCCCACGCCCAGATCCTGTGCTTTCATACCCACCACCACCCCCACCAAAAGGGAAAGAAAGACCCGTTCTAACCTCCTTCGGAATTCCAGCTTGGTGACTGGCACTATGGCGTGTCCCTGTGACGCAGAAACCTCTTCATCTCCATTTCTCCTCTCCTTTGACCTTCACGGCATCTAACCATGTGTGTGCTGTAGGCAGTAGATGGGACGAGGCTTGCAGTTCCATAGCCGGGATACTCTACTGGGAGCCCAAACCTTTGTTTGGAGAAAGTTAGGTGGCGTGTTCGAATGGAAAGAGGCAGCTCAGTGATGGCTGAAGTTCGGACTCAGGAGTGAGATTGCCTCCCTCAGCTCCCATGTGCTGCTGCTCACTGTGCTGTGTGTCTTGGTGTTTTCCCACCCCGGTTTCTTCACCTGCAGAGGGAAAGTTAATTGAGATAATGAATGGAAACACTTAGCATGAGCATTCAGGAAGTAAATGGCCATGGGCTCATTAAGTGGGTGCTTTCCTTTGGTCCGAATGCATCTTCCAGATCTAAAAGGGTGTGTTGGGTAATAAGTCGTCTTTCATCTTTGTTGAGAAGGTTCTTTTTATAGGCTACTCTTTGTCTTTTATTGGTCAAGAAACTTCCCTGCTTTAAAGAGTAGGCTTTTAAAGGACGAGCCATCAAACTATCTGAAATCACCTTTATCATCTGAAGGTCAGTTTGCTGAGGTTCTCCGTGTACTACAGAAGTGGAAGGGGTCATGGCCACCCTTATTCCCCACATGGATGCGTGTAAATGAGGGTGGGGGCTCCTAGGGTTCATGTGCTGGACCAGCCCTCTGATTGTGTCCCGGCCTGTCTACCAACAAAAGACACACGAGGAAGAAAAGAGTAGCTAGCGCTGAAGATGCGTCAGGTGAATGGCAGCGTAGAGAGCAGTGTGGAAAAGGCGGTGGTGTGACTGACCAGATAGTTTAATGCTTAGCTGCGTCCACTCTGGGCAACCTGTTAACCTCCATGCTCCCGATTTCATCCTATCTGAAATGACGGTACAAGTAAGGTCTGTGTCGGTGTTGTTGGGAGAATTCAGTTTATACAAGGTTTCTCTAGTGCCTGCTTCACGAATAGTTGACGTTATTCTTCCCATTCATAGCAGGGATAGCAGGAGTTGGCCACACAGAAGCAGCAGCAAGAGAAGCTGGTAACTAAGTGAAGCAGCCTCCGGCTTTCTCATTTCCACACTCACAAGTTGCCACCACGTCGATATTATTTGAATCTCCCTCACAGTCTGTTTTCAGTATGCTCTGCACCCTTCCTGCAGTAAAAGAGGATGCTTAAGTCTGGGCTGCAGTTACTCAAGGCCTGGCATTACTGGCCACCATCCTGAAGTAGAGGATTGAACTAGCTGGTTGCTGTGAGTTGTGGCTCTCCACTTGCTGGTCGCTTCTGGTTTTTCTTACTGTGTTGTAGTTTGCTTGTTAGGGGTTTCCCCATTGTGTCTTTGAATAGCCGGTCAGTCTGTGTGTGCTGGTTTGGAGTTCATGCATTTCCTGAGCACCTAGGTCTAGAATAACAACTGGAACTAGGAACATGAATGATTACTAAATATATTTCAGGTGAGATTGAGTGTGTTCAGGATGGTATGGCTGTGACTAAATACATTTAAATGTACTAAAACTTTTTATTGCGGTGAATATGTTTAAAGTACATTGTGTGCAGGCAGGTATGAAGTGCTCAACCAATAAAAATATTCAGATGAATATAGAAAGAAAACTTTTTATATACATTTTCTATTAGGAATTGTGTAATGCACCTACCCACCATGCTTCAAGATTGTCAGCTCCTGACTTATTTTTTTATATATATACCACTTCTTCCCCCCAGTTGTTGTTTGGTTTTTTTTTTTTTAAGCAAATTACCACTCTATTATTTTCACCATAACTATGTTGGTCTGTAGCACTAAGAAAGAAAATAGTTTTTAAAGCCACATAACTACATTGCCATTGTCACATGTGAAAACACACACTTGTTAGCAATTGAATCCATATTGAAAAGCAGTTCAACAATCAAATACTCATGCACAGATGACATAATCAAAAGCCATCGGCATGTAAGTAATGCACAGGAGGAGGAGAATTAGTCTCCTGAGTAATTACCAAGCATTTCAATTCCGAAAAGTGTACCCCAAATGCCAATTAAATGTGCCAGCAGCAATTCATTCATGTGGAGTGGCTTTCCTGAGGTAGGCCGCGTGCCCTGGACAGGCCTTGCCTGATGAATTATTAAAGGACATTTTACTAACAGAGCAGCGCTTGCTCTGCTGCTCTGTGGTCGGGGCCACCTTGATTGGGCCACTTATCGACCTCACAGCACTTAAATCTTTCCTCGTTTGTTTACCCTGTCTGGAGCCTTGATTAAGTCTGTATGATAGACAGGATAAAGGAAAGTCAGGCTGTTCTCTTGTTGCTTTTTTCTTAGAACCTGAGTTTTCCTGTTTATTACAATTTTGTAATATGAACTAATATGAAAGTTCTCTTTTTCCAGCAACAACTATGTGTCATATTTTCTTGCATCTCATAGTCTCATGACCATATGTAGGTTCCAACATTTTTTTTCATTCTCATAGTTTTTAAAAAAAAGATAGTTTTTCAAAGAATCTCTTTTCATTTATTTATAATATAATATAATGAAGATTGGAAACAAACTTTTCTACTACATTACAAATCTAAACTAATGTTACTTTTAAAATATCACCTTTTTTTAAACTAAAAATCGACTTTTAAAAGAAGGGATTGAAGTTCACCATTGTTCATTCCTACAGGAACAGATGTGTAATGTGTTCTATGTACAAGTCCCGCCGAAAGAGGGAGTCATCCACACTGGAATAGCAGGTGGTACCGTTTTCACAGGAGTTTTACTAGAGAAGGCCAAGGGAGGGATGGAGTTGGGGCAAGACCGAGACTGGCTAGGGGTGCAGCTCAGTGGTAGAAAGCTTGCCTAGTGCACACAGGCCTTGGTTCAATCCCTGGCACTTCAAAAACAAAGAAAAAGAAGACAGTTGCAGTGTCCATTCTAGTCAGAGAATGTGCACGTACTCTTTTTAGAACAAAGGAATGCACAATGGCAAGAGAAAGCATACCTGTGCATGAGGACACATGCCTGTGAGCAGGATCTCACCCAGGCTGGAGATCCAGACACTGTCTCCCTGGTCACTAACAGACAGACAGGAAAACATGGGACAGTGCTCTTGGGTACGTCAGGCAGCCAAGGCTTCTCAGAACAAATGCCAGGATTGTGGCGCATTTGTCTTGTGAGTGGTTGTTTTTGCTCTATCATGGCCAGAGAGCTTTGGAACTCAAGGCTTTCATGGTTTTTCTCTAGCGCTGCCTGCAGATTTTACCCAGTCTACAAACAGTTCCTGTCCTGTGCCAGCAGGTGGAAGCAGGAGCTGGGGAATGGCGTTGCTCTTCTCTGTGTCCTTCCGTTCTGTAACCCCACCCTCCTGGCACTATGCTGATGAGTCTGCACTCCGTCCCTGGTCTCCACAGTTTCTCTTGGCTGCTTCGCTTGCCTGACTGACTTGGTGATTTGGTCTTGGTGATTTGGTCTGAGCTTAGGAGTCATTCTAAGATGGACATGTAGGTTTTCGTCTCTTGTCTGTGTTGACTGTCATTGCAAAGCACGTGCTGTGTGTAGAGTACTTTCTTCTACATTTACCAAGAAATACAGAAACAATTAGGACAGGGACTACATTCCCAGGAAGCGTACACTGTAGTAGAATTAGAAGGAAAGCATGTTCCTCCCCTGAGCTGAGCAGCAGCACATCTGGCACCCTCGCTGGTATATCTCCAGCAGAGCAGTCAGTGGCTGGCCAGCTGCATGCCGACTGTGGTTGGTGTTACACAGGCAGGAATTCATTTAACAGCAGATACTGTACCAGATACTGTACACAGGGGCTTTCATTTTAATGTGAGGTTTTTTTCTTTCCTAAAAGAAAAAAAATTGGAATAATCTTTAAGAAAAGGATCCTTTAATTTAAAATTTTCACTACCAAGTATATTGGTCAAGTAAGCAACGGACATACAGATCCTAAACAATCATAGAATTTTCAGTTAGGAGAAGCCAGTGTGAGTAACATTTCCTAACTTAGAAGACCCTGTACAAATGCTGTTTACAATGAAACCGTGATGCTATAGATGAATTCTGATAGCTGTTTATCCACAGAAAATGATAATAAAATTATTATTTTATACAAATGATAAAAAAGGAGAGAACCAAATTCTGGGGTTCTGTCTGTAGAGTGAGAGAGACAAATCAGTTTCTTGCAAGATTTAGCAGCTACCACCTTTTAGGACTTAAAAATATATATACCTATTTTATTTTATGTGTGCATGTATGCATTTAGGAGCTTGAGGAGTTCTGGAGAGGTGTTAGGTCCCCTGGAATTATAGTTACAATTGTGAACCACCATATGGGTGCTGGGGAGTGGACCCAGGTTCTCTGTAAGAACAGTGGACACTCTTAACCACTGAGCCATCTCTCCAGCTCCAACTTTTAGTAAGGCCCAGGTTGTCCATCATCACGATCCACTGTATATCCAAAATGTCCAACTCAATGAAAAGATGTTCATCCGCGTCATTAGCTGCTAGAAGATCTCTTCAAGGTCATCTGCTGAGTCCTTTCTGTTTAGTGCTTTGAGAAAGAGGTGCTACATTGAGAACAAGGTGGTGCACCTTTCAGGTGGTTTATTGATTACCTAAGAACCCTGACAGAAGCTCTGGGAAAGAATGAGAGCTTGCAAGGGCAGCAGTGCAAGTGGGACCGGCTGGGGTGGTTTCACCCTTAGGAATGGGTGGCTGAAAGCTGCCCGCCGCCACAGCCTGTTTTTCAGGACCAGACAGACAGAAGTTAAAGTGGGACACTCCTCCTCAGTCCTGGCAGCGATCCCTGGGGAACAGAGTAGGTCTCCGCTTTTTAGCTCACTGCTCTTCCCTGCTTAAATGCGGGAAGTGCCCTGCTGAGAAGTTTGACCTTCCCCTCTGGGGGCTGTAGTTACAGCGTGAATAGAGCAGTGTCTAGAGTGCAGCTCCACACTTGCTGTGTGACCTGAGTACATTACTGTACTTGTCTGTCCTGCAAAATATCTGCCTTTTGGCTTGTTGGGGGAATTAAATAAGAAACTGCTTATAAACCTACAGCGTAGGGTTTTGTCTCCTCACAAACACTGACGGTGCACACCAGCCGTCCATGTGACCAGTTTCTAGCTCAGATGTCCAGGGGGAGAGGAGCAAATGGAGGCGGAACTTCATACGTGGTACACCTTTGAGGTGTCTGTGGGTGTACAGCTGTGGCTTGAGATCCAGGTGCAGGCTATTGATGCGCAGTAGGTAGTTGTGGGTGGTCCCCAAAGCCCTGAAATGGGAAGGAGCAAGTGAAGAGACACCAAGTTGAGCATCAAGGGGAGTGAAGGGAGAGATGCCAGGAGAAGGGACGGCCCCTCCCAGCGCTGCCCCAGGAGTTAAACAAAGACGTTAATAACAGTTTTAAAGAGAAAAGCGAAGAGAATCTGGAAAGACCGGAAAAGCCGCTTTTGCCAGGAGCCGGTGAGAGACTGGAAGTGGGAGTGTGGGGGTGTAAAGACTAAACCCCATCAACTGACTTCTTTCAAAACAGATGGAAAATAGACAGAAATGGGTACTTTATTATGCTTAATAACTTTCCCTAGTAACTCAGAAACAAAACAGAAATGGCCTCTCTGAACATTAATTCCTCAGAGTAAAAAAAAAAGAACTTTATCAAAAGCTATTTTTAATGAAACATAGCTGTGTTTATTGGTAGAATTTGACTTGGGCCAAGGCATTCAATTCTAGATCTAGAACATTCTGTTTATTAAATACTTCATTCCTAAACCAAATAAAAAGATCCTTAAGTGAACAAGAAGGTTTACTGTTGGAACAGGCGTGACTAGATGCTCACCAATGAGGGCTGTAACTTTGCACATGGAGGCTTAGGGGGCAGGGCAGATGAGCACTCCTGCACAGAATTCCTGAGGGCAGTAGTCCATTCACTCTTCACATCCAGCATGTTTGTGCTCAAAGCCTTCACATGAAGGCTGCCTTGCTATCACCAGGTGCTCAGAGCTTTGCATGATGTTTTCTGGAGCCACATACTCAAATGGAACTACCAGGGTGTAAATAATAGAGGGAAAGCATTGAACAAATAAGCCTGAGAAACATTTGAATTTCTTAATTTTTATTTACATATATGTGTCTATCAGTGTGAGCATGTCCCATTTGAGTATGAGTGACATCTGAGGCTAGAAGAAGTCATTCAATCCCCTGGGGTTGGAGTTGGAAGCCATTGTTAGTGCTAGGAACTCAACTTGGGTCCTCAGGAAGAACAGGAATCACTCTTAACCCCTGATCCATCTCTCCAGCCCAAGCAGTCTGTCTTGGTGGTGGTTTTGGTTTTGATTTGTACAAACTTACCAGTTAAACAATATGTATGTATTACAAAATGGTGGCAGATTCTAGGCTTGCAAATGTCACTAAGCCCAAGCCTCTGTTTAAGGCGTGCTGGAAAGGATGTGAGGATCGTGCTGGTTGTCATGGCAAGTCCTCTGTTGGTTCATGTGAGCACAGAGGACTCCTGAATTGATCTGAGTTGTTCGAGGAAGCTTTGCGGAAAAAGATGAGGTCTGAACTGACATCTGTAAGTAAGAGATGAAGGTTCCTCGGGTGAAGAAGACAATGGCTAGTCGTCAAAGGGAAGGGGGTGCTGCAAAGGCCTTCGGAGAGCCCACAAGTGAGGGAGTTGTCAAAGTCCTTCATCCCCATGTCTGCAGCACAGATTCCACGACAGTGGGTGGCATTGAGAAAGCCAGTGAGATTGCCAGGTGTGGGCAGCAGCAGAAAGGCTTGTGTGTGAAGCTGAGCCCTTGGTACCTGACCCCACAGTCTCTGGGGAAGGATTCCCCTGAAAAGGGGTGCTGTGATTAGATCTGCATTTTAGGAAGCTCACAGGCAGTCTGGAGAGTCAATCCAAAGACACCTAGAAAGATTCTGCCTCTGGCTTAGATAGCTGAGTGCATAGTAAGGATTGGTGTGTGGAATGGGGAGGGGCGGGGCAGGCTTGATCTGGGGTAAAAGCAAATGTCAGTTTACCTTAGAGCATCATGATCTGAAGTGGTCATTAATATCCCAGTGGAACTAAATAGTAGGTAAAGATAGGAGTCTAGATCTCGGGAGATGTGTTCCAAGGCACAGATATGGAGTCTGTGACCATAGGTAGCATGTGTAGTCGTCCAGGTGAAAGAGGGACAATGAAAACAAGGCAAAGTGACAGAACCTAATCCCAAGAAACCTAAGGAAAGGAACTGGGACAGTGAAGTGCCAGAGATGGTGGAGATTAGGAAGAAACAGCCAGACACAGGACTAAAAGTGGAGCACTCATCACCGAAGCCAGGGGAGGGGATGGTTCAGAGAAAAAGGCTAGTGTGGTGGTATATACTTTAATCCCAGCTTTTGGGAGGAGTCTGGGGCAAGATTACAATTTTGGGGGCAACCCAGGCTACGTAAGGAGACCCTATGTCAAAAACTCAAAGTTCAAGCATTGGGGAAGGTGGTGTTTTTTAAAAAGGGGAATGAATAGGAACTGCTATCATATTAAAAAAAAAAAAAATGAAGATAAGTACTAGAAAATGTAGTGGTTTCTTAGAAATCCTTAGGGAGCCTGGTGAAAGCAGTTCCTTTTTCTGAGGCCAGGACCGAGGGTAAAGGAGGGTAAGGCCAGGATGACTGTGCCAATCTTAGAGAGCTTTTGGGTGAAGACAAGGGAGTGGTGTCTGATGGGGTCCCAGGATCGGGGAGATTTGATGAAGACACTGTGTGTGTCTGTGTGTGTGTGTGTGTGTGTGTGTGTGTGTGTGTGTGTGTGTGAGAAAGAGAGAGAGAGACAGAGAGACAGACAGACAGACAGAGACAGAGAGACAGAGACAGAAAGAGAGAGAGGAGCCTGTACAAAGGAACTACAGGAGATATTTCTTAGATGAGATCATAGAGTGGATTGGATAGGCCGGAGCCCAGAGGAAGAGGTGGGCTTTAAACCCTGTTAAACTTGTGAGGTGTGAAGGGGGAGGAATGAAACAGGTATGACTCTGCTTGTAATGGGGACGTTTGTCTTGTAGCCATGGTGATGAAGGCAGCAAGGAAAGCTCCTGACAAAGAGGAGAAAGGTGAGGGACTGGCCATGGTTTGAAGTCATTGGTTTGAGGGATGGGAGAGGGACATTTAAGGGTGGGTTATTCTAAGTCCATTAAAACCCAGTTCAAGTTAGAGACACATAATAGTAGCAAAGCCATAGCGCTATGTGGTCACCTGGTTCTAAGAACAGAGAGGGCAGCAGCTGAATGTGGTCCTGGGCAAGGCTTTTAAGATGGATATAACAACAGCAGTCGAAGTGGGATAGCTGGAGTTTAATGAAAGACGGTTGAATGGATCGATGAGGCTTCCTGTTAATGTTCATGCAGCTTGGGCAGAAGTGCTTGCTGAAACATGACCCACTCTTACACTGGGGAACCTGTGTGTACAGATGATCCCACCTGTATGCCGTTACTCAAGTACACTGTTTCTTCCTGTTGGCCACCCTTAGTTCATACACCTGTAGTGCTGTTCATTTCCAGGAACATAGGTTCAGAGAGTCATTTGAACAAGGAAATCTGGGATCCTAAATACCTAGAACCTACCTGGGGTGTGTGTTTGTGTGTGTGTGTGTATGTGTGTGTGTCAGAGACAGAGACACAGAGAGAGACAGAGACAGAGACAAAGAGAAAAAGAGAGAGCTCTGATCCGAGCTCATCCCCTAGTCTTCCTGAGCTGTGTGCAGGTACAGGAAGGCACATTAGAGCCCCAAAAGGACAACAGCCAGGCCCCCGGGTGACATGAAGGAACGCCTGTTCGGGATGAACAGAATGGAGAGTAAGGGAATTGCCCAGTGGGGCATCTCAGTGGCTCAGAAGTGGGAGCTAGGAAGATAGGAGCTTATGGTTAAAGAATAGACTGCTCTTATCCTCTTGGAGGAAGTCTGCAAACAGTGGTGAGAATAATGCATGTGAGCATTCTTCTTAGGCTGCAGCAGACCAGGAAGCGGATATGGGGGAGTGACAGGGATCACCCACTTCCTGAAACCCGCTCCAGTGTGACTGCAAAGACAGGGAAGACTTGAGGCCAGGCAGGAGAGGCCTCAGTGGGTAAGAGAGTAGGTACTGTTCTTCCATAGGACTTGCGTCCCCAGCACCCACGTGGCTGGTCACAGATATCTGCAGCTCCTGTTCCAGGGACCCAACACCACCTTCTGGTGTGTGCAGGCAAACGCTCACATCAAATAGAGATGAATAGAGTCTTTTAAAGAGTCGGGGTAAGGCTGTGTGGTCCAGTCTTAGATACATGTGGGCAAAGGACAGAGGCTGAAGGATGACAGCCAGAGAGAGCTGGTGAGAGACAACGGGAAGGAACGTAGCAGCCCTGAAGGGTTCGGATGAGCGCAGTGATGGTTGATTGGGAAACCCTTGACCAGCTAAAAGGTAGACTTTGTCAGGGTCTGCTTGCATAAGGAACTCGAAAGAATGAATCACTTCACTGGTGGATGGAGCAACTCAATCTTCAGGAATCCAGATGTGTTTGTCATCTCTCCGTCGCTGTGATAGAAATCCTGAGGCACCAGCATCAGAGGGAGAAAATTCTGTTTTGGTTCATGGGAACCTAAGTTTCAGTCCCTGGTTGCTTGATGCTGTTACCTTGGCCTCTCACAGCAAAAGTTCACCATAGTTGGTGTGTCTGCAGGGGGGGGGGGGTCTGTTTACCTGGGAAGGCTGGGAAACAGAGAGAGTCAAGGGGCTGAAGTCCCAGTCCCTCCCTGAGGGCACTCTCCCTGTGCAAAAGATTTCATGTGTGCCAGAGGCAGTGTGAGAAGGAAGGCTTCATTTTGGCTCACAGTGCAAGGGTACAGGCCACCATGGTGGGGAGTCACAGCAAGTAAGAGGTGAGTGGCTGGCCACACTGCATCTGTAGTCAGGAAGTGGTGCTCAGTGCAGGCACTCAGCTGCCTTCCTCCTCTATATGCATGCTGTCTGGGACCCTAGCCCATGGAATGGTGCCACCTGTATTTAGGGGGGGTCATCTTACCATAGTTAACCTAATCTAAATAATCTCTTAGACATGCCATGAATGATCTCTAGAATTTGTCAACTGGACAATCAGTATTAATTATCACACCATGCCGGGCAGTGGTGGTGCAGGCCTTTAATCCCAGCACTCGGGAAGCAGAGCCAGTCGGATCTCTGTGAGTTCGAGACCAGCCTGGTCTACAGAACGAGATCCAGGACAGGCACCAAAACTACATGGAGGAACCCTGTCTCGAAAAACAAAAAACAAAAAACAAACAAACAAAAAAATCATCACACCACATTTGCCAACATCCTTCCACTTCTTACCATCTCCTAAAGGTTTCCCAACTTGCCAGGAGCACCATGGGATCAAAAACTAAACCTTTAGTTTGGGGTAACATTTTAAGACCCAAGCTGTAGCCTGGCGAGATGGCACATGCCTGAATCCCCTCTTGGAGATTGTAAGGGCTTTTGGAAGGCTAAGACAGGAATATGAATCTGATGCCAGCCTGGGCAATATAGCACTTCCTGGCTAGCCTGGACTACATAGAGAGACCCTGTCTCAAGATGCAAAGAACAACAGTTAATCCAAACCATAGCAGCAAATTTCTTTTGGGACAAAGTGGGAAATGCAGGGCTCTGTGCTACGGTTGGGGTGAAGGGAAGCCTGAGTGTTGAAGAGAGAGAGGTTCACCAGCTAGAGTGCAAAGCAGTGTGGGGACAGAATGTGTGGCATGAAGGGGCATTCACAGGTGGAAGGGGCATTCACAGGTGGAAGGGGCATTCACAGGTGGAAGGGGCAGGTGAGATGGCTCAGGATGAAGGAGCTGGCCACCAAGCCTCATGACCTGAGCTTGAACCCCAAGACCCACATGATGGATGGAGAGAACCAACCTCTGCAAGTTACCAAGTTGTCCTCTACAATGTAATGTTCTCTCTCTCCCTCTCTCCCCCTCTTTGTTCCTCTACCCTTCCCCCCCCCCCCCGCGCTTACACACACACAATGAATATGGGGGGGGGGGGCAGAGAGAAAGTAGGTTTATACACATTTGTTGTGCTGAAGGGAAGTACCAAGAACTGTCAGGAAAGTTTTTCCAACTTAATCTATGTTGGTAAGCACAGTTAATAAGTAAGATTTACTCTCATTTTAAAAATTAAGAGTATAATCACTCACATGAACAAGCCCACCCTCAACTACACATAGACACATAAATTAAAAAAAAATCTTCAAACAATTTTTCATCTTTCAGGTGTAATGGTGCATGCCTTTAATCCTAGCTAGCCTGTTCTACATAGCAAGTTCCAGGCCACCTCATTTCAAATAAATAAAATTTTAAGGAATAAGAGAGATGGTTCAGAGACATGTGCTGTTCCTGCAGAGGGCCTAAGTTCAGCTCTTAGCACCCAGTCAGGCAGCTCACAATCACCTCTACCTACAGCTTCAGGGGATCCACCCCCCTCTTCTGCCTAATTAGGACAGTGCCGCGCGCGCGCGTGTGTGTGTGTGTGTGTGTGTGTGTGTGTGTGTGTGTGTGTGTGTATGTTGTGACTTAATCTTTTTCAATTAAGTCTTTAAAATTAAGGGCATAAGATGTAAATAATCTCTTAGGAAAAAAATAAAGCAGTATGAAACCATAACACCCACATCTGTACAGCATTCATTTCCTGCCCTTTTACAAAGTTGCTGGTCTTTATGTAATTACATAGTCTTTATACTTCCTGGAAAAGGACCGATTCTCTGAAGTGCTTGGCTGATCTGTCTGTCGGTGCCTGGCCCTGCTGCTCCCAGGAAGGACTCGAGTCTTTTCCTTGCACCGTGTTCTTGAAAGCAATGTTCATTCTTATTTCTCAGCACTGTGAGGAGTGGGTGGGGGGTAACACTACCTACCACTAGGGTTCTTGTCTTTCTCTGCCCTTTTTCCTTCCAGAGAAGGTACATAGCAGGATAGGAAGCTGTAGCCTTGGGATAACACAGTCAAGGCTGTTAGACACACCACACACGGGCAGGTAACATTTCCAGACTGAGACCGTCTAGACTGGGCTGTTCATGGGACATGGCTACTGGGTGGAAATGCTGTCAGTACTTTCCAGTGTGGTGTCCACTCATTACAAGTGGCTGCTGAATATTGATGTGTTTTATTCCAACTGTTCCTTTTTATGGTACTCTCCGTTTAAATATCAGTAGGTAGCTCCTGTATTGGGTAGCAGGAGCACAGTGGAAGGTGCCGCCTCGGGTGGCTGCAGGCTCTGTGAAGGAAGTGGGTTGAGTGGGTGAGCCTTGGGAGGTGCAGGGCTGGGCTCTGTCTGGAACTGGAGAACTCAAAAATAAAGGAGCCCAGGCCAGTAATTCCATCAGCTCAGGAAGCTGAGGCAGGAGAACTGCAAGTTTGCAACTAGTGTGGGCTGCAGCGAGAACCTGTCTTTAAAACCAAAGAACTAGAGTAAAATTTAGAGGGCTGGAGAGATGGCTCAGAGGTTAAGAGCACTGACTGCTCTTCCAGGGGTCCTGAGTTCAATTCCCAGCACCCACATGGTGGTGGCTCACAACCATCCATAATGAGATCTGGTGCCCTCTTCTGGCCTATATATATATATACATGGTTGTGTATATAATTAATAAATAAATAAATCTTTAAAAAATAAATTAATTAAATAAATAAAATTTAGAGAGTCCTGTGCTATAGAAGGAGCCTAGGCTTGAGTTATGGCCCGCTGAGCTGTAAAGACAGATAATCTAGTCAGAGCAATGGGTGAAAAAGAGAGCTCTGTGAACAGTAAAATCAGGATTAAAGGGAATACAACCAAACAGCCCGACCAGAAATAACTAACCATGAACAACTCTTCCTGAGTGGGGAGGGCTTGATTGAATGCAGACCTTAGCCCGAGTCTACAGAGAAACATTTGGCAAAAACTAGAAATATTTTCCAACTACTTCCAAGAATGGGGTCCATTTTCAGGAAATGTCCATACCATGTAATACAGTCCAGGAACACTTTAGGGGAATGTATGTCATAGGGTGTGGGCATTGTAGCATTTTACATGGACTTTGATGTGGTCCTGGCTCAGTCAAAATGTTTCCTTGTTTAAACGTTGTCATTGTGAAGATGAAGGAAGATGCAATGTTGCTGTTGTTTCTTGGTTTATCAATGCTGGCTCATTTCACAGCATGATGGGCACTGTGTGAGGTGGGGATTTGTTAGGGGAAGTGTGAAGTAATGAGATGCTTGAGAAAATCCCAGTCTGGTTTACAGTTCAAGACAACTGTCTGGTACCTGAGCAGGTGGAGGATAATGTCTGGAGTGAATGGCTCCCATGCAAGGTGACAGATGCTGAGGTTTGGGGAAATATGGTGCCAAAGAAGCCTGGGCAGGAGGAACAGGTGGGCCTTCAACACGCTTCAGAGGCTAACGAACCCAGCGGGTCAGAACTGTTCTCAAAGTACAGTCCACAGAATGTCTTACAGTATTAACTCAGAATGACTGTGGCGTGCTCATTGGGCCTGTGTGTGACCCTGTCCCAGTCATCTCTCTTCCCTCCTTTGCCTGAGCTCTTTGGTGTTATGGACACGGGAGACCCTAGCCCTCACACATGCTCCTTCCTGTCAATCCCACGGTGGTCCTCTATTATTTCCTGGTTAGAGATCTGACACAATTTTTTTAAAGTTCCATGAAGAGAAGGAGAGAAGTGATGAAGGGCCTCCTGGAGTTCTGCAGAAGGGAAGAAATGTTTTCACTTAGGAAATAAGGTTTCTGACTAGTCTAGATGGTAGTCTTTAGATAGTGTCCTTAGCAATTCCCATTGAGCAGTATGGGCTCATGCTGTGCCTCCTGCTTTCAACTACTGTAGACCTTAGGGACGAAGGTCAAAAGTTCTCACTAGATTCTCAAAGGAAAACCACAGTTGCCCAGAATGGCACAGATGCGCTGTTTCCCACCTAGGAACATCTCTCAGATGCTGCAACGGTGCTGAAGAGCAAAGGAAATTAGTATACCAGCGTCCAAATTGCAGAAGGAACTTGGAAATGTAACGTAGGGAAAGAAGAGGGGTAGAAGTGAAGACAGGAAAAGCAGAGATGATTCAAAGAGAAACTGGTCAGGGCAAATGCTTAGAGTGTAGGGAAAGCACCCATCTCTGTTGCCTTCTCTGGAATCCTAAGATGAAATCCAGGGTAAGAAAAAGATTATCTGGCCAACAAGATAGTTCATCGGGTAAAAGTGCTTGCTGAGTATAAGCCCAACCAAGTTCAATCCCTGGCACTCATGTGGGAGTCTGGATGCAGAAGTGTGCATCTGTAATCCCAGTACTTCTGTGGAGGGAGGCAACCCAGAGTGGGGACATTCACCTGGAGCTTACAGGGCGCCGGCCAGCCTGGAGTGCAGAGCTGCAGCAGCAGAGGCGTTGAGGGTGACCTCACTCACCTCTGTAGCTGGAGAGCTTCTCTCCAGGTGCCACCAAGCCTCTGTAGTCCCACAACCCACGTATAAAATAATCACTCAGATGCTTATATTACTTATAAACTGTATGGCCATGGCAGGCTTCTTGTTATCTACTTCTATCTTAAATTAACCTATTTATGTTAATCTATAACTTGCCACATGGCTTGTGGCTTACCTGTACCTTACATCTCGCTTGTCATGGCGTCGACTCACCTGTCTCTCTTCCCCAGCCTTCATTTCCCAGAATTCTCTTCTCTGCTTGTCTTGCCTATACTTCCTGCCTGGCTACTGACCAATCAGTGTTTTATTTACTAACCAATCAGAGGAACGCATTTGGCATACAGAACATCCTACAGCACACCTCAGCAAGGTGGGAGGCGACGGCCTCTGGAAGGTGGTCTTCTGGTTTCCATGTGTGTGTCATGGCCCTCAAGGGCCTGCACACATGCACTAAAGAAATGAACATTTCAAAGGAATATTAAGGTAAAATGCTTACTGCGTCCTGTTGGTTGTAGCATCCTGATTTCTTTGTGGTCCCCTGAATTCAGGGGAAAACATTATGTTAAGAACAAGTAGTTTTCGTGGGTTGTCCCTTTGGCCAGATGGAGCACTGACATTCTCAGTTTAAGGACCTAGGGCAGATAGGATACAACCAAACAGCAGCCTTTGATAAGCATTGGGAAATAAGGGAAATGTCTGGTGTCGTTTTCTTTGAAAGCTATTAACAATACTGCAAATGTGTTCACAGTTACTTACTTGTTCTAAGAACAGGGATAGAGCAGAAATCCTGTGTCAGAGAGTACTCTCCCATCTGCTGTCCCTGTGCCAGCAGCCCCAAGGCCAGCCTTTCCAGCTGTACGAGGACCTGGGTGGAAGCAGTCGATCTGGGCCACAGCTGACTCTTTCTCAGAGTCCCCTGCTCACTGTGTCCATGAGGGGTTGCAGGGTATGATTATGTTGGAAAGTTCAAGTCCACAGTGGACATCATATGTGGGCCCAGCAACAAGCTTGTAAAACCCCTGTCCAGTCCTTCACTTGTATCCTGACCTCTACACTATGACTATTACAACGACCACGCCTGTCAGTCACTACTGCTATACTGCAGCTGCTGCTGCTACTATAGTACCACTACTATTGCTACTATACAACACTACTACACTACTATAGTGCTGCTGCTACTACTATATTACTACTATGCTGCTACTACTGCTATACTACCACTACTATATTACTACTGCTGCTGCTGCTCTTACTTCTACTGCTACTAGACTACTACTAGACCACTACTAGACTACCACTATACTACCACTATATACTACTACTAGACTACCACTATATACTACTACTAGACTACCACTATATACTACTACTAGACTACCACTATATACTACTAGACTACCACTATATACTACTAGACTACCACTATATACTACTACTAGACTACCACTATATACTACTAGACTACCACTATATACTACTAGACTACCACTACTAGACAACTACTGGACTACCACTATATACTACTACTAGACTACCACTACTAGACCACTACTATATGATACTGCTGTTACTTCTCTCCTCCTCCTCCTCCTTCAGTTTCTTCTTCCTTTGCCGGTTGGGATTCTGTGTGAAGCCCAGAAATGTAAAACTCGACTTTAACTGTCTTAAAGAATAGAATGGATTCATTGACTCACACAACTGCAACGTCTGGCTCTGGGTCAGCCTTCAGAGTCAGTTGATCTCGGAGCTCAGTGATACCATTAAATATTTAGTTTCCTCCCTTTACCACTCACAGCGTTTATCTCATCGTAAATCACATCCTAGTCTTTCTCCCAGGATGGCTGCCAGCTACAGTCAGGGGCACAGACTTTCTCCACTTCAGGGGCTGGAAATAGGACCATCTCTCACAGCCATCCACGGGTGCATTCTAGGGTTCAGGGCAGTCACCTGAAAACAACTTGGACTATGGGGGTTGGATGCACAGGGAGGAAATACTTGCCAAGTATTTCAGAGAATTTAGGTCAATTTCCAGGGAGTTACAAATCATGTAGCACTATGAGAAATGAAGAAAAAAGCATGTGTAGCTGGGGCAAGATGAATGGCAAGAAGCCTGTGCACATCTGACCAGCTGCTGTACTCCGGACTTCACCATTGCTGTTTCCCATGGAAAAGAAAACCTAGCTTTGTTTTCTGCTGCAGCTCTGCCTTCCTTTTCTGGCTGTTACTAGAATCCACCTGACCATGAAGAAAACATTCCCCCTATACCTTTCTTCTTCCCATACATACACTACAAATAAGAGACATAACTGCCCCTGCTCCCCAGCTGCCACATTGGCCCGCAGTATCACTCCAGACTAAAGTCCTCACCATTGTAAAACCCCTGCAGAACACACACACACACACACACACACACACACACACACACACACACACAGCCTTGGGTCAATCCCCAGAGACAAGAAGCCATTGGAGGTCCCCAGTCTGGCTTTGCCGTTCTGTAGCCCATGTTTGCTGTCCTCCTCCAACAAGGTGGTTGGTCCCCTCCATTTTTAAAGACTGGCTTCTGGTTTGGTCTTCTACTCCCAGGTCCAGCCAACAGGCTACTGACTCCAGTGTTCACACAGTCTATCCAAACTGGATTCAGTCATTTCTACTCTGCAGCTAACTTATGTGAGCCAAATATTTAAGGGAAATTCCCTACAGCTTATACTGCTTTGCTTCTGAGTTCATTTTATCTTAAAGACTTATTTATTTGTTTGTTTGTTTTGTTTATTTGTTTAGTGTGTGCATGTGAGTGTGCATGCCATGGCCTCAGAGACTAGAGGTGTAGGATTTCCTGGAACTGGGGTTAGAGGCAGTTGTGATGGGAGTTGTGTGGGTTCTCTGGAAGAGCAGGAAGTGTTCTTAACCGCTGATCCATCTCTTCTGCCCTGGCCATTGAATCTTTTTTGTTTTGTTATGTTTCTCAAGACAGGGTTTCTTTTGTGAAACAGTCCTGGCTGTCCAGAATCTCACTCTGTAGACCAGGCTGGCTTCGAACTCACAGAGCTCCACCTGCCTCTGCCTCCCGAGCGCTGAGGTTAAAGTCAGATGTCTCATTTTTACTGTCTTGTCACTACCACTGCTTTGCCTGTACTGTTAGCTGCACCAAGACTGGAGTCTCTTTTCTCTAAAACTACCCTGCCTGTGTTTTATATCCCCCCATTCCCTTCTGAAGCTATAGGGACCTTGTGTTGTGTATATCTTTTAATTGATGGAACATTTTGATTCCAAGTAAAATCATAAAAAGATTTATTTTTTAAACGTCAGTTCAAATCTCAGTGTCTTCTGCTCCGAGACTAAGGCCTTTTAGGTCTCTAAGGACCTGGATTCTTATTTCTCTCTTCCCTTTGCATATACTATAAGCCACATCTTTTCAGATTTACTGTTTTGTTTCTTTTTGTTGTTGTTATTGTTTTTTGTTTGTTTGTTTGTTTTGAGACAGGGTTTCTCAGTGAAGTTTTGATGCCTGTCCTGGATCTTGCTCTATAGACCAGGCTGGCCTCAAACTCACAGAGATCCGCCTGGCTCTGCCTCCCAAGTGCTGGGATTAAAGGTGTGCACCACAAATGCCCAGCTATTGTTTTGTTTCTTAAGTATGTGTATATTCGTGAGTCTGGGGTAAGGGGGGACGTGCACCTGAGTGCAGCGCCCACAGAATCCAGCAGAGGGCATTAGATCCCCTGGAGGTGGAGTCTTAAGCGGTCATGATCTGCCCAACATGGCTACTGGGAGGACACAGCTTGGATCCTCCTCAGGAGCCATCAATAACACTTAATTTCTGAGCCTAAACTGCATCTTTGATTTCCCCTATTAATTTTTTTGAAGGAATGAGAACTTAATGGCACACTAAATAATATGAATTCAGAGGCTGTCTGAATTTTTATATTTCTTACACATTTTTTTACATTGGCCAGTTTTTGTTCTTGATGTTTCAGTGACTGCCTATTTAAATGTTTCAAACATTTCATCTCAGGAAAAAAAAAAAAACAGGTTCTTTATTTCAATACAATTAATTAGATAAATATTTAAATTACACCTTAATACATATGGGCAGGTTTTGGAACAGTCTTAATCTTATTCTATTGATAACAAAAGAAATGAAGCTGTGCAGTGTGGTGTCACAGGCCTTTAATCCCAGGTCTCAGGAGGTAGAGGCAGGTGGATCTCTGAGAAACCTTGTCTTTTAAAAAAGAGAGTGTGTGTGTATGAAAATATACCAAGAAATAGAGTGCCGACCTTGAGTGTGCCTCAGCCAATTTCATGTAAGTACTGTGAGAGAATGTGAGGGCAGTGTCGGGTCTCTCCTCGTGTGTAGCTCTTGCACCTTTTGGCCTCTTGCTCATCTTGCTTTCCTAGCCATGTCTGTAGGTGTGCTCCCCCACCCTCCCCCTTCTCCAGGATCACCCCAGCACTCCCAGATCATCTCCCCCTCCCTCCCCCTTCTCCAGGGTCACCCCAGCACTCCCAGATCATCTCCCCCTACTTTCCCCTTCTCCAGAGTCATCCCAGCACTCCCAGATCATCTCCCCCTACTTCCCCCTTCTCCAGAGTCACCCCAGCACTCCCAGATCATCTCCCCCTACTTCCCCCTTCTCCAGGGTCACTCCAGCACTCCCAGATCATGGCTCCATGAACTGCCTTCCTTTAGTTAGCGCCACTGAGCCTCTTGCTGTCCACTTGTCCACTGGATTGACTCTGTGGCAGACATACCTCGTTTCTCATTGCTCACTTTCCTAGCTTCCTCAACCCCTGCTTGGCCTGCTTTTCCTTCACCTCACTGATGATGTAGTTAGAGCCTGGGCATTCTCCTCTCCTCACTCCATGCCTTGGCTCCGACATCTTCAGTATCAGTGAGTTCCACTTCCTGCCACTTCAAACGTCACCGTGCACAGCTTCCTGTTCCTTTCTTGCCCCACGGGTCCCTTGTCATGCGCTCCCTGAAGCACAAGCATCACCCTTGAGTCTGCCCCCTGCTCTTCATACCAAGACGTATTGTCTCTACCTCAATTTTACATCACTCTAGCTCTCCCGTTCTCTAGTTCAGGATCCCTTCGTCATTTGGAGAAATGGGAGAATTCTCTCAGATAGAAAGCTTGTCGGGTCTCTCACCTAATGAAAACCCATCAGTGGCTTTCTTAGCTTCAGAGTAAGTTTGAGAGCAGGGCTGGGGTCGGACCCAGTGGTACAGCACTCATCTTTCGTGCATTCAGTCCAGGTTTCAAGCTCTACCACTGAAGAAAAGACAAAAACAACCGAAACAGACGGACCTGAGCCACAGAACAAGGTTCAGTGTTTCTGTTGATCCTAGGGCGCTGCGTTGGCTACCTCCTCTTTATCTGCAGCTTTCTCTGTCACGTTTGACTTGTTCAGTATTCTAGGACCTTGGTTTTCACACCAGCTTCTAGACTAGGTATCCCCTCTGTAGTCTTTCAGAGTTCCCTCTGCCTACCTATCATAATGCCCTTCACAAAGCAGTGTAATAAATAAATTCCATTTGTTGCTGTGGCTTTTCTTCCTTAGTAGACCCTTGGGGCCAGGCGATCAGGTTTTACCCTCGGTGCCCCTCACAGTGTCTGCACGTATGTAGTATGTGTGTTCTGTTGGGCAAATGGCCTTAAACATGTAAGTTAGCCTCTGGGCCTCAGTTACCTCTCCAGTTAACAGGGGATAACACCCTGCTTCCCTCAGGGCTGTTTGTGGATCTTGTGAGCTAAGAGAAGTTAAGCTTAGCCTGGTTCCCAGTCCCAGCTCCCACTGTCTGAGTAGCTGAGTGGCCTTGGGCAAATTACTTAATCTGCTCTCGGTTTTTCTTTTTTTTCTTTCTTTTTTTTGAGTGACCACAGGATGTGTCTTCGAAGGGTCAGTGCCAAAACATTCACTATGTAATTGTTAGCTAGTAAATATGATGTTTTTCATTTCTAAGCAGTAGAGCTGGGGCAAGGGTTGAAGTTGGGGAGAAGAGAGAAGGAGATACACATATAAGCAAAGTGTTAATATCTTTCGTTGGGATGTCTAAGGGAATAAGGGCTGGTCTCTTTACTGACAGTTTTTTCTTCTTTTGTTTTTTTGAGCTGAGGACCAAACCCAGGGCCTTGCACTTGCTAGGCAAGCGCTCTACCACTGAGCTAAATCCCCAACCCCAGTTTTTTCTTTTATTACAATGTGATATATATATATCAGATACAAATTACTATTTTTATTTATATAAAATTATGGGGGAAATTGATATCTTACATGAAAAGAGAATATTTGTAATGTTCTTTAGCAAAACCTGTAATTTAAAAAAAAAAAACCCTATGTACACAGTGGAAACAGGAAAGATTAGCTTAATTTTTTAATTATTTATTTATCTTATTGGTGTTTTGCTTGCATGTATGTCTGGGTGAGGATGTTAGATCCCCTGGAACTGGAGTTACAGACAGTTGTGAGCTGCCATGTGGGTGCTGGGAATTGAACCCAGGTCCCTTGGGAGAGCAGCCAGTGCTCTTAACTAACAAGCCATCTCTCCAGACCTAATTAGTTTAGTTTTTAAAAGAAAGTTATCATATATCTGATAGCTATCTTCCTTTGGTATGATTTCATATATTCAAGTCCATGTCTACATAGTAATAATTCCACTAAAACTGTAATTACGCAAGAAAATAAAGAACATTTTCACTCATTTTTTTTGTTTTGGAAAGGGTTGTTTCTTTTTTGAAAAGGTCTTACTTGCTATCTCATTTCATTATATGTTTATATGTTAACCTCTGGCCAAGAAGTCCTTAATTTCTGTTCTTTTTTTCCAATTCTTTTTAGAGCTGGTGGTTCCCGGATTCTGCTCAGAATGACGTTGGGGAGAGAGTTGGTGAATCCACTTCAGGCTGCATCTTCCTACGCCACTGCTGGCAGGAACGTGCTAAGATGGGACCTTTCTCCAGAGCAGATCAGGACGAGGACAGAAGAGCTCATCACACAGACCAAGCAGGTGTATGATGCTGTGGGGACGATCGACCTGAAAGACGTAACTTACGAGAACTGTTTGCAGGTGCTGGCCGATGTGGAAGTCAAGTACATAGGTGGGTGGAGATGTGAGCACACGTGTTTCCTTTTGCGGAATCTATAGCCATTTTACCCTTTTTGTCTGGACAGTCAGTTATCCACTTTTACAAGAAGTTAACTCTTACACAGGGTTGGCTATTGCTTAGAATTAACTAAGGTCTGTGAGCCTCGTTAGGTGCTGCACGGTGTGCACTCTGTCACCTCACCTGCACGGTGTGCACTCTGTCACCTCACCTGCACGGTGTGCACTCTCTCACCTCACCTGCACGGTGTGCACTCTGTCACCTCACCTGCACGGTGTGCACTCTCTCACCCTGCATGGTGTGCACTCTCTTTTCTACACATCAGAACTACCAAGAGTCTTGTACCCTCACCCAGAAATTCTAATTCATTCCAGTGAAATAATAACGGCAAGATTCCTATATAAATTAATGTCTAAATAGATACTGTTTCATAACAAAGACTCTGACACACGCTCTAAATGTCAGCTGATAATCACATTATTGTAGAATTAGAGACACAGTTTGGTAGCTAGATAAACGATGAAACATCCTTCCTTTGTAACTCCCTGTAGCTCTTAAATCATGGCTAGAAAAAGTGTGTCACAGCATAGGAGAAAAGCATACAGAAGGAGCCTGTGATCCTAGCCTTTGGGAGACTGAGGCAGGAGGATTGCTGAGAGTTTAAGGCCAGCTACTGTTGTGTAGTAGGTATAAGGCTAGGTGGGGCTATAGACCAAGACCTCATCTCAAAAACAACAACAACAGAAGAAACACACACAGAGAAGGAAAACTGCAAGACAATGTTAGTGATGTTGTATCTATCAGAATTCTCCAGGAAGCAGAGCCATCGGGTATATTGGAGAGATTTCCCACTGGGACAGCTGGCTCACTAAGTGTGAAAGGTAGCAAGGCTAAACTATGCAGTGTGGGTCTGCAGTCCCAAGGCCCAGGAGGAGCTGTGTGTGACATAGAGAGTCAGCCTCCTAGAAAGTTCGACTTGACTTTTTGTTCTAGTCAGGCCCTCAGTTGACTAGCTGAGGCTACCTGCTGTGGAGGCCAGTGAGCCAGTTCACCAACTTCATTGCTGGTCTCATCCAAAACGCCCTCCCACTCAGCACATAAAACCACTCATCGCAGTGATTAATGTCTCGATGGCAGGCTGTTTCCAGTTGATTTTTCTTTATTCACTTCTCTGTCTTCATTCGTGTTGTTTTAAATATGTCCTTCGGCTTACACAAATGAAGATTCACTTTGATTACCTCTTAAGAATTGAACATATTTCTGTAGGATAAGTATGACTACACAAACAACTTTGCCTGTGTACCCAGGCTTCACTTAAAATTATGTCTATAAATTTTGTATATTATATATACAATTATATATTATATATAAAAATTGTGCATATAAAATTCTATATGCAAACTGGGTATCATAAATATTTATTTGTATGTGTTCTGGAAACTGGAAGGCTGTCTGAAACCAGCACAGCTCTAGTGACTTGTGCTTGTGATAGCCCCTAATTACCCAGTGTTCCCTACCCTGCACACCATTGTCGTAAGGCCTCGGGTATTTTCTCTTCTCTCTGTATTTGCTTCCATATCTATCCCTACTACCAAGCTCTGCACTCTGGTTAGTGGCTACTGCATCTTCTAAGGCCTAACTGTAAACTCCTGAGTGAAGAATCTGCCTGGTCCTTGCTGTCAGTCACAGGCATGGCCGCCGGTCCCTGTTAGGCAGGGTTTTTCCAGCAGCACAGGTTTGTTCTTGGCTCAAGTTCTCATTTCTTCTTCAGTTCCTTTTCCTCAGCAGGCTAGTGTGTCAGCCTAAGAGTGTGTGCATTTGATTGAGAAGAAAGGAAAACAGTGAGGGCAGGGAGCACAAACTCATTTAAAGACTTCTCTGGAGTTCTGGTTTTCCCCAGTGCTGAATATTTTAAATGTGTAAAGAAGTTTGTGATATTTGTTCTTGTTCTCCGTAAATTTATCTTTACAGTTAGCCATCAAGCCTCTGAGAGAGTAGACTTCTCAAAATTTACTCTCTCTAACTGCCTGTTCTGGGGTGCGTGCTACGGTTAGCTGTGAGTCTTATTCGTCTGGTGTCCGCCCTGGGCACAGACAGCATTGTTTATAGCTTGGCAGAGGGAACGGAAGTCTGCTTCCAGGTTTCTGTGGTAAAGGAAGGAAGGAAATGGTCTTCGGTGTATTGTTCAGGATTGTTTCCAGTTTTAGGCTCCTGCGCTTTATGTTGTTACCCATTTAAGCTCTTGAGAAACTTTAATTGCTTTTTAGCAAGTAGAAATTATAACTATATTATTACCTGTAGCTCTAAAACAGTGTTGTATGTATGAAAATTTTAATCTGTGCCACCTTTTCCTTAATTACTAAATGTAAATATATATTAAATATAGTATAAATATTTTTTTTTGAGCTGAGGATCGAACTGAGGGCCTTGCACTTGCTAGGCAAGCGCTCTACCACTGAGCTAAATCCCCAACCCATATTTTAAATATTATATATTTATATACACTAAGTCAAGTGCTTAAAGTATAATTAAAGAATTTGATTTTTTACAAATGTGTATTGTGGGGCTGGGGGTATGGCTCAGTGGTAGAAACTATGCATTTATTCTGCTATTTCTGACATGTTTTTAGTAGCTTTACTCTGGTAACACTGTTTGAAGAGGACCAATGTGAGGGTGGCAGTATCTGCCTGCACTGTTCCTTCCTGAGGAAAGGATGGCTCTGTGTCTACTCTGGATTGTTTGTGTAATTTTTACCAGTTTATAAAACAGGCAGAATTCTGATGGTAAGCCCAGACATACGGGGTATACCTGTATGCTAACACTCAGGAGGCTGAAGCAGGAGAATGATAGTTCAAGGCCAGCCTGGACTGTAGCGTGAGAGTCTACCTGAGAACAGACACAATACTGAAGGTAGTAAGGTGTATGTGTCCCTTGTCACAGTGTGACCACAGCTATCACTGTCTGTAGTTACAGCTGCTTCACTAATATCAGAAGTTAATTCCCAGTTAGAGTCTATGAGAACCCAACACCTGACTTCACGGTGAAGATTAGAGCAGCCGTTACCATCATCATTTAACAGGCATAGCCACAGCATCCAGCTGCTTGCTGGATCTATCTAGAATTATCTAGAATTTTGTATTTGATATGTGCATTTTGGGTGGGGCCTATAATTTAGACTCTACAAGGAGTCTCTAGTAGGGGAAATGATTAAGAACTTCTTTATATATACCCCTTCCTGCTGCATCAATTGGCTCGTTTTGTAAATATCTGGTGTCCCGGTGGGGTCCCCTGCTTTCAGTCTCTTGTTTTCCAGAACACAGCAGATCCTTCTTCTTCTAGAGTTGTTCTCCACAGCATACCACCTAGTGTCCTCTCATTGACACCCCACTGGCTCTGCCATCTATCTTTATGCACTAGGCTCCTCCCTTCCCAGATCATGACAACTATGTATAGGAACTGGGTCTTTGTAATTCAGTTAATCAGTCATGCCCTGAATGGACTTTATCAGTGCCGAGTGCACAGCCGTATTGTGTTCACAGTGATGCCAAGTGAACAGCTAACTCCTGCATCTAGGACTGCTCTTGCTAGTATTGAGAGCCTTTGCAGAGAGCCGAAATGAGAGAGAACATGTCCTCAGCATTTGTTCCTCTCAAAGAGAGAAGTTTGGCCTCGGGTCAGTTGGACAGGCCCTGTGGTGTTCACGGTCTCTTTTTTGTTTTTGTTTTTGTTTTTGTTTTTGAGACAGGGTTTCTCTGTGTAGCTTTGCGCCTTTCCTGGATCTCAATCTGTAGACCAGGCTGGCCTTGAACTCACAGAGATCTGCCTGCCTCTGCCTCCAGAGTGCTGGGATTAAAGGCGCGCGCCACCACCGCCCAGCTCACAGTCTCTTCTTACTCAACAGTGGAGAGGACCATGCTGGACTTCCCTCAGCACGTGTCGTCTGACAGGGAAGTGCGGGCCGCGAGCACAGAAGCAGACAAACGGCTTTCTCGTTTTGACATTGAGATGAGCATGAGAGAAGATGTATTTCAGAGAATTGTTCATTTACAAGTAAGTGAAGAATTAGGGTAAGTCCCTTGAAAAGGAGGAAGAACAAAAGCCGTAACAAGAATAACAAACCTGGAGCTACGGAGAGAGCTCAGCACAGGAGAGTGCCTGCTGCTCTTGCAGAGGAGCCACGCTTGGTTCCCAGCTCCCACGTTGCGTGGCTCACATGCTGCCTATAGTTCTAGCTCCAGGAGACCCAAACCCTCTGCTAACCACCGTAGTCTACCAGCATGCACATGCACAAGCATATACAAACAAACAAATTTTTTAAAAAGTAAGAACCTGGGGGCTAGGAACATATCACAATAGAGCAGGTGTGTGTATGTGCAGGGCCCTGGGGGCTGGGTACATGTCATGATAGAGCAGGTGTGTGTATGTGCAGGGCCCTGGGGGCTGGGTACATATCATGATAGAGCAGGTGTATGTATGTGCAGGGCCCTGGGAGCTGGGTACATATCATGATAGAGCAGGTGTGTGTATGTGCAGGGCCCTGGGAACTGGGTACATATCATGATAGAGCAGGTGTGTGTATGTGCAGGGCCCTGGGATGGGTCATCATAAGCAGGTGTGTGTATGTGCAGGGCCCTGGGGGCTGGGTACATATCATGATAGAGCAGGTGTGTGTATGTGCAGGGCGCTGACTTTAACCTTTATTAATAAAAGAGGAAAAGGTGTGAACGTTTGATCAAGAGTAAAAAGCACTTGAATTTTCCTAGAGTTTGTTTCCAGCAGTTGTAGTAATTACTTCCGTTGTTGTTTTATATCAGTTGCATCTACATTGAGTATTAATTGCACTCACTTAGAATTAAAGACTGAATGTAGAGGGTGCACATCCATAAATCTAAGCTTTTTAAAGCCATCATGAACTTGGTAGCTCAATGGAGAAACCTCTTTAACTTTCCAAACTATTGCAAGCCTTATATTAGACCAAATCAGTTAGATTCAGATGAAATTGGGTTGTTATCTGAGGATCTTGTGGTCTGGACTTTAGTATTGTATAACAAGTCTTTTTCTGTTCCACCAGCATCAGCTCCCAAATAATGACACAGAGTCCTCTCAGTAATTATGAAAGCTCGGCCTATAGCTTAGACTTGTTCCTAACTAGCTCTTATAACTTAAATTAACCCGTTTATATTCATCTATGTCCTACCATGTGGCTTTTACCTCTCTCCCATCTTGTACTTCCTGTTTCCTCTCCATGTCTCTTAGCATCTCTTTACCTCTCGACTATCTCCTCCTAATTCCTCTCTATGCCCAGAAGTCCCACCTATACCTCCTGCCTAGCTATTGGCCGTTCAGCTCTTTATTACACCAATCACAGCAAATACATTTTCACACAGTGTACAGATATCCCACAACAGTATTGATAATATACTGCTGATATGCCACAGCCGTTCTACATTTCTCCTTAATGTTTCCAGGACTCACAGAAATTGCACATAGTGAATGTTGTATGTGAATCTGCCTTGAATGCCTTTGACGTCTCATCATTGATGGGCATTTGCCTGCTGGCACTGTAAGCATGCCTCTGCTTCAAATTCTTACTTTCCTGACATTTCCCAGCATTCTGTTGAAGATGACTGAAATTTCACATTTGTGTTTTATTATGCATGTTTCTTTTTGCAAAATCAGAAATATAAAAATGTCCTTTTTATGACAAGAGTTGAAATAAGGTTTGGGTTTTGTTGTTGACTGCTGTTTAATGTGCAGCTCCTGACAACATACCGTTGTGACTGGTGTGTGAAATGTGCATGCTCTCTAGTTTCACGTGCCCGTGATCATTTTGGCTCTGAAGTTGATAAATCATCAATATGGTTCTTCTTTGACACTATAAAAATAATAAGGTTGGGGATTTAGCTCAGTGGTAGAGCACTTGCCTAGCAAGCGCAAGGCCCTGGGTTCGATCCTCAGCTCAAAAAAAAAAAAAAAAAAAGAAAGAAAGAAAAAAGAAAAATAACAAATGAAAGTAAGTTTATGATATTCCTTACTGTCTAAATCACTGCCCCTCTCCCTCCTTTGGTACCATGAGGGATCATACCCTGGCCTCCCTGCCGGGCATGCGCCTTACCACTGAGCTACACTCTTAGACCTTCATAAGTAGGTTCTTGTTTGGAGTAGTTTTCCTTCACTTTGCTCCCTCTCTGGCTCTCTCCAGTGTTACCCAGACACAGAGAAGCTTGTCACATTAGATTCCTTGCCCCATGTTTACATTTTGTGTTGGGACCCATCTCCACTACAGTTGAGAGCAGATTACACCTGTAGCATAGACCGGTGCTCCCTGCTGACCCGATAGTCGCCAGTGCATCTGTGGAATTTGTATGTTTATTTGGGCTGGTTTGGGTTTGTTTGTTTGTTTTTTTGTTTTGGGGAATTTTTTTCCTCTGTGTAACAGCCTTGGCTGTCCTGGAACTAACTCTTTAGACCAGGCTGGCCTTGAATTCAGAGAGATCCACCTGCCTTTGCCTCATGAGTGTACCACCACCCCCCAGATTGGACTGGTTTATTTAGACTTTATTGAAACAATGTAAGATGTTTCAGGTTTGGCTCCACAGTTATCACCTCCTCCTAACTGAGTAGTTACTCGTACTCAGTGATTGCTGTGTGATTATTTTTAGGGTCTTCTGCTGTGTGCTAACGTTATATCAGAGTAATGAAGCCTAACTATTATGCTTGGTTTTGAGACTCATTGCATTAGGTAAATGTGGTTACTTTTAAAAACCTTCCAGGACAAATAGACAGTCTTTTTTAAAAGCTACAGTTATCAATATCAGTTTTCTACCAGGGTGGGTGCTTTAAAATATAAATAGCATCCCATTTATAGATAAGAACAAAGTAGACATAGCCCAAATGTTCTAACTGTAAAGGATAAAGGACAGCCATACTGTAACACAGAAGACTGAGCTACAGAAATGACAATCATCGTTACTTCAGAGTCAGCGATTTCAGGCATACTTTACTAAAAGGAAGCTAGTCTTATAATACTGAGTTGTCCAGAAAGTAACCAGATACTAGTCATTATCTTGTCTAGTTTCACTTAAAATTCATGAATAGAAATGTGAAATTGCTGCCTGTGGTGGCCCACGCCTGTAATCCCAGCACTCGGGAGGCAGAGGCAGGTGGATCTCTGTGAGTTCGAGGCCAGCCTGGTCTACAGAGTGAGTTTCTAGGATAGCTGGGGCTACCCAGAGAAACCTTGTCTCAAAAAAAAAAGAAAAAAGAAAAGAAAAGAAAGAAAGAGAGAGAAAGAAAGAAAGGAAAGAAAGAAAGAAAAATTATGGCCCACAGACAGACTACTCTGACCACACTGAACTCATCAGATCTCTTAAGCTAAGCAGGATTAATACCTGGATGGGAGAAATGTGAAATTATATTCCACAGTTCTTTCTTTGTACATATCTGTATCGGATAACGGTTCCAATTGTCCATTAACATGAAGCGTTTTAATCCAAGTGGTCAGAAAGTTCCACAGTCATTTCATTTTCTCAGTTTCTGTGGACCAGGATTTCAGAAGGGAGTCTGCTGGGCAGTTCTGAGTTATAAGTTCAGTAAACCTTTGCTGGGAGTAGCTGGAGTTGAAGCAGCTTGCTTGGAGATAGCTCAGTATCTTTATCTCTCTCTTTGCATAGCTCAAACTGCCTTGGTCAGCTTGGGCTGTGGAAGTCTAAGGAAGTCTGAGCTCTCCTTCTGGCTTACATACTGCCTTTCCACAGCACTCACATGGCCTTGACTCAGTGGCTTGCACACTGCCTTTCCACAGCACTCACATGGCCTTGACTCAGTGGCTTGCACACTGCCTCTCCACAACACTCACATGGCCTTGACTCAGTGGCTTGCACACTGCCTCTCCACAGCACTCACATGGCCTTGACTCAGTGCTTGCCCAGGCATGAGATCAGTATCTGCTCTTTTTAATGCAGAGTCACCAGTCTTCTCAGATTAAGATCACAGCTTTGTGACCTCATTTAACTTCAGTTATCTCCCAACGACCACACAGGGGTCACAACTTCTACACATGCATTCGATGAGACACAGTTTGGCCAGTTACACAGGACACCCCAGGTGGTCTCTTTCTGAAGTTTATCAGAGTATTTCTTACTGCATGGCAGATCAAGGTGTTAGGGCTTCTTTGCAAGAGACTCAGCCCTCCAGCAGGGATGATCCATCAAAGCTACAGTGAAGCCACTTGTGTCTTAGAGGTCAGAGGTCATGATTTCTGCCCTACTGCTTTGGGTGGTGTTTGGACCTTGAATTATCTCCCAGTGTCCAGCGATTTGAGTGCTTTGTCCCAGCCTGTGGCAGTTGACAGGAGGAAGAACCTTTAGGAGAGGAAGCCTGGTGGAAAGAAGTTATGTCCTTGAAGGCAAATGCCCTCGATGGAAATGGCCCTCTGTGTTTGCCTCCCATCATGAGGTGCCATCCGCCTTGCACTCTGCACCATGATAGACTGCTTCCTTACAGCCCCAAGAGTGACGTAGCCAGCGGCCCATGTGAAGACACCATGAGATAATATAATCCTTCCATCATTATGAGCTGATTACCTCAAGTATTTTGTCACAGCAGAAGGCTGTGATGATGCATCCTTGGGATGTGCCCAAATATAAGATGTCGCATCTCCATCTGGGAGATATCAATAATTTACACTCATGTTTCAAAACCTCCAAATAAAGAATTTGCTAACTAAATGTATGAAAGAGATTGTAGTTCAGCCTAGAGCTAACTAACCACAGCACTCTTGCTCCTGATGTGTGGTTTAAAACACTGCTTTACATCTGTACAGATCCAGAGCCATCTGATTTATTCTGACACAGTCTTTGAAGGAGCCCTAATTCTAAGTAGAAAAAGTGCAGGTCAGAAGCCATTGGTGGCTGCTTGCTGGACACCACGTAGACTATGCAGAGCAGGTAAATGTTGGGTTCTGTTTAGTACCTCTGGCAGGCCTGGTACAACATCAGCATCTAGTAAATGCATGTCCATCAAACTAAAAGAGTCAGTGGCATATTCAGAAACAAAGCCTCCAGTAATTGGTGCTGGAACATGAGCTAGTTATGTGGGAAAAAAATAACATTGACTCTTCTTCCTCCAATGAGCTGAAACACAATTCCAGGTCCACTAAGATCTTAATCTACAATGTAAAGCTTCTAGAACTTCATAGAGGATGGCACCCTTATGTTACCTGGCCAGGGATGTAGTTCTCAAATAAGACACAAAAAGTGCTAACTGAAATACAATAATACAAATAATACAATAACTGCATTAAAAAAAGGATTTATTTATAAAGCAAAAACCAAATCAAATGCTAGAGAAAATGATAAGGCATTTTACTAGCAGCATCCTAAGGTAGGTGGAGGAGTACACTACCAGTCAATGGGAGTGGAAATATGAGCAGATGACATGAAGAGACAATTTGGAAGAGGCACAAATGGTAACTAAACATATGAAAGAGCTCAGCCTCATTAGTAATCAGGGACTGTAGATGAGGACCACCATAAGTTATCATTTTTCACTGATGAAATTACTGAAAATGAAGAGGTCAGGAGGTGTCTGCTGTCGTTGTGGGTGTGAGTCAATGGGATTGTTTATGCAGTGCTAGTATGGATGAAATTCGTTAAAAATAGGAACAACTTATGGACTTGAAGACAAACTTAATGACTTAAAATTGATCTTGAATTCCAGGTGACCTAGCATTATCCTCTGCCATCCTCCCTAGGAATTAGCTAGAGGAACTTCTGCATTTGTGGGCAGACAAAATTGGGCAAATGTCATACAGCATTATAGTGGCAAACACTGACGCATCCCAGATGTCCATCATCAAGAAAACAAATAGAGTACATGTGTGCACGGATGAGTTATTTATAGCACTGAAAGGAATTAACTGTAGCAACCGTGGGAACAGTGGGTCTTAGTCCTAGCAACGGTGAAGGAAAGAAATTGCTGAGTATTGCATACAGCGTGTCATTTGTGGTGCTCACAGATAAACACATATTTACATAAGTGGTAAAACTGAAAAAGTCTCATCACAGATTGAGGACATCTCTGTCATATAGATTGTCTAGCACCTGTAAATGCAAGTGTTGTTAGCCAGACATGATGGTACGTGTGATTAATACCAGCACTTGGGAGGCAGAGGCAGGCAGTTCTCTGTAAGCTTGAGGACAACGTGGTCTATGTAGTGGGTTCCAGGCCAGCCAGGGCTTCATAGTGAGATCTTTTCTCAAAAAAGAAAAGAAAAGAAAGAGAAAGAAGGAAGGAAGGAAAAGAAAAGTGTGTGTGTGTGTGTGTGTGTGTGTGTGTGTGTGTGTGTGTGTGTCTTAGTCATAGTTAGGGTTACTGTGATGAAACACCATGATCAAAAACAACTTGAAGAAAGGATTTATTTGGCTTAACCAGAATCAGAGTCCACTGAAGGAAGCCAAAACAAGAATTCAAACCAGGCAGGTACTTGGAGGCCAAAGCTGATGCAGAAACCATGGAAGGGTTCTGCTTATTGACTTGCTCCTCATGGCTTACTCAGCCTGCCTGCTTGCTTACTTACTTACTTTCTGTTTGTTTGGGTTTTTTTTTTGAGACAAGGTTTCTCTGTGTAGCTCTAGCGGTCCAGAGAGTCGCTGTATAGACCAGGCTGGCCTCAAACTCACAGAAATCCGCCTGCCTCTGCCTCCAAAGTGGTGGGACTAAAGGTGTGCGCTACCACACCCGGCTCAGCCTGCTTTCTTAAAGAAGCTGGGACCACCAGCCTAGGGGTGGCCCCATCTACAATGGGCTGGGCCCTCCCACATCTATCATTAATTAAGAAAATGCCCGCAGGCTTGCCTACAGTCCCATCTTATGTAGGTATTTTCTCATTTCCCTCCTTTCAGATGATTATACCTGTGTCAAGTTGTTATAAAACTACTCAGCACATAGTGTATTATATCATATATATATCAAGTGTTGCCCGTGTCCTATTTCATAAATGAAAGGATTTAGTTTGTACAACTTACATATCCCCGGTTCTATTCATTTGTAAATATCAAATATTGCTTACATTTTTAGAGTAGTAAATATATACTTTATCCCAACAAAAGAAAAATAGAAAATATCAACCACCACCTCCACCACCACTGCCCCAAAAAAAAAGAAAAAAGAATTTTCTTTTCCCCTTGGTTAAAATGTTAGCAAATATCAAAAGCCAGCAGTGGTAGGTCCTGCCAGCCAGTTCCCAAATCACAACACAGAGACTTATTACTAATTATGAAAGCTCGGCTGATAGCTTAGGCTTGTTTTTAGCTCTTGTAATCTAACCCATTCTATTCATTTCTGTGCTGCCTGAGGCTTGTTGGCATCATCTATGCACTGTCCACCCAGCTCTCCTGCTTCTCTCTGTCTCCAGCTGGTGACTCTCCTTCTTCTTCCCAGTGTTCGCGATCTCTGCCCCAAAAATCCTGCCTAGCTATGGGCCATTTAGCTTTTTTTTTTTTTTTTTAAGATTTATTTATATGTTATGTATACAAAAGAGGGCGCCAGATCTCACTACAGATGGTTGTGAGCCACCATGTGGTTGCTGGGACTTGAACTCAGGACCCCTGGAAGAGCAGTCAGTGCTCTTAACCTCTGAGCCATCTCTCCAGCCCCATTTAGCTTTTTATTAAGCCAACCACAGTGAAATATCTTCACATAGTGTAAAGGAATATTCCCCAATAAGCTGGTTGAGGTCTTGGCATTTCCCAGTACTGACAAAGGCTTCTGAATCATTTACTAAAAACTAGCAATAAATCAAGGTTTTCACACATAACTCTTCCCAGCTACACTAGTGATAAAAGCATACAGTTTGATAAATAACATAAGATATGTCATTCCAATAGTCTAAGTAAGTAATAAACACACAGGAGGAAGTCTTTGGTGAAATAGGGCTTGAATGATGCAAGCTAGATTTAAAAATTAGAATGCACTATTATAATGTTGTTTGTATCTTTTTTTTTTTTTTAAGAGCTTCAGGCTTGAGCTTGCCAATTAATCTTAGCCAATTACTGACTTAAAAGAATGTAAATGTTGTGATAAATGAGTCATGAGTTTAAGTAGACAATGCTGAGTGATTGAACCCAGAGCCTTGTACATGCTAAGTATGTAGCATTATCACCTGGCCTGCATCCCCAGATCAAGTATAGGTACTTTTAACTTACTCTTGCATAGTTTAAACAGGTGTGGAGATTAAACACCAAATTAAAATAAAAGAACCAGTACCCTAAAACCATAAACAAAAAACTAGGTACAGAAGTCATTATGACCTGTTCCCTTTCTTTACCATGCTTTTTTTTATTTTATTTTATTTTAAAATATGTAAGACTAGGGGCTGGAGAGATGGCTCAGCAGTTAAGAGTACTTGCTGCTCTTCCAGAGGACCCAAATTTAGTTCCCAGTACCCATGTCAAGTGGCTTCCAACCACCTGACTCCAGCTCCAAGGGATCATACACCCCTGGCCTCTGGCCTCCCTAGGCACCTGCATTCACGTGTACATGCCATATTCAGACACGCACCCACATAATCAAAATTTATATATATGAAAGTTTATTACTTATTTACGAAAGTTTATTACAATGTACAGCAGGATCTAACTAACACTTCATTCTAGCTGTAGGTGGCAGATGTTAGAGCAGGGAGTGCAGGGGTTAAATGTGAGCAGAAGAGGGTCACTATTGTCTCAGGTACAAGGAACAGCTTACTTTTTGCCAGATTTCTTTCTTTTTGTTTGTTTTATTGATAATAGGGTTTTTTTCATATAGTATATCTGATTATGGTTTGTCTTCCTGTAATGCAACCAGATTCTCCCAAACCACCAAAATCCATACCCTTTCTTTCTCTCATTAGAATATAAACAGATACCTAAAAGTAAATATAATAAGAGTAAGACAAAACAAACGGAAGAAAAAGCTGAAGAGACACATATAAATGCAAAGACACATTCACACACACACAGAAATCTCGTAAAAACATAAAACTGAAAACTATAATATCCATGCAGTGGACAGCTCTGGGACCCAGATGTAAAGCACTGTCAGCATCTACCATGACTTGGTGCCCTTGCTTTAGTTGTTTTGTTTTTGTTTTTTCCACTCTAAGTACCTACATAACCTCTTTTCCCTCCTAATACATTTACTAACATCATCTGTTAGCAAATCGTTTTGTTTTACATATGAAGCTGTTTCTTTATTTCCCTAGAGTCTGAGATAAAGAGGGACTCAGCAAGTGTATGCCGAATGGAATATATCCTGGTAACAGTTTCTCCCGAAGAAACGTGACCCATGTAGTGTATGCTCAGTGTCCTCATATGCATGTGTCGTGTAGTGAATGCTTGGCACATCCCTCAGTGGAACATGTGGTGGAGCTGCGGTGCCACGTTTGTCCTCAGGCAGGTTGTTGTGCATCTCTCCAGCCCAGGAATCCAGACTTCTACCCGAGATCTCTCACTAATACAGTAAATGTCATTTGGGTGGGTGGGGCTTAAAACTGCAAATGGAGGAAATAAAGAAGTTCTGTTTCTATGTTAGTATGTGCAGTAGGCCCGTAACACATTCTGATGTCTTTCAGTATTAGCAAATTCAGTTTATGAATCCATTTTTTACATAGCATTCAGAGGAACAGCCTTCAGAGTTCTTTCAGCATTATAATTTCTTCTTTTAACATTAAAAAAAAAATCACCAAAAGCAGAAATTCTTAGGGCCGGGTATGGTTGTGCATGCCTTTAATCCCAGCACTTGAGAGGCAGAAGCAGGCAGATCTCTGTGACTTTGAGGCCAACCTGATCTATGGAGTTAGTTCCAGGACAGCTAGGACTGCACAGAGAAAACCCTGTCTTGAAAAAAAAAAAAAAAAAAAATCAGGCCAAGCCTGATGGCACACGACTTTAATCCCAGTACTCCAAAACAAAGGAACTCAGATCTCTATGAATTCAAGGGTAGCCTATCTACATAGTGAGTTCCCAGCCAGCCAGCAATATATTGTGAGACTATTTTTTTTAAAGATGAAACTAGATATATAAAGCTCTTGTGAAGGAAAATTATGAGCTAAAGAAGCAAAGGTTTGGAGAGAATAAAATAAAGAACAATTAAATTGCTGGGTGTGATGACTCATCCCACCACCCAGGAGGCAGAGGCAGGCAGATCTCTGTGACTTTGAGGCCAGCCTGGTCTACATACCAAGTTCTAGGATACCCAGGACTATGTAGTGAGGCTCTGTCTTAATCAAAACCTTATTTGTATTGTGAGGCTTTAAATAATTATAATGAATTAAGGGTGATGATGGAGTAATAAGGAAAACTCAGTAAACTAAGCATTTTAAGAATTTTTCTCTGCTATTGTTCATGTTAGACATCTGTGTTTCGAGAAAAATCTTAAATTTGATCTGTTTTCTTTACGAAGTGGTTTTATAAGCATTCATGGGTTGTAAAACATGAACATATATAAAAGCTCTTTGTTAGAGGGGGAGGTTCAGGGGGAAAATAAACCTTGTCCCCACAGGTAAAAATGAGGGGGCCTACTATCACATCATGCAAATTAAATGTTAGGTGCCTTGAAGAAGAGAAGCTTTTCCTTAGGAGACCTGTGAGGCTGCTGTAGCTAGAGGGATGCAGGTCTACAGAACAGTCTCAAATAGTGGTTCTCAACCTAGGAGTCAAGACCCCAAGCCCTTTCAGGGGGGTTGTATTTCAGGTATTTGCATTAAAATTTGTAACTATAGCAAAATTACCGTTATGAAGTAGCAACAAATTAATTTTGTGGTTGGGGGTCACCACAACATGAGGAACTGTATTAAAGGGGTGCCACAGCAGGGGGGTTGAGAAGCACTGCTCTAGAGCCTTGCAGCTCTCCATTTAAGCGGCTCCTGTGAGATGCAGGCTGTTCCCGGGATTATAGGGGCAGTAACACCAAGTGTGACTGGCAGCAGGGCGGTGGACTTAAGCAGTGCACTCTAGAAGGGTCTCAGGCTTCAACAGCCTGTGCAAACTCTCTAAGACCTCAGAGTCTGGGTGGCAAGGGGACTCGGGTTATTTGTTCAGTGTCATTTTTGTGGTGATGTAAGTATTTCAGTATGCTAATTGGTGATGGTTTAATTGGACCCAATTCAAGGCTGGTTTTCCTCAGAATATCCTTCTACCTGTTTGCACTTGTATTACTCATTTTGAAAATATGTGGTTTTCACTTTAATGTAGTCTGTGAATGCTACACTTATGCTCTTGAGTGTCTCTCTGCAGATGTGGAAGTGTAGGCCTAGCCCGAGAACCCACAGTAATCAAGTACAGCCATGGGGTAGCCATGAATGCCACTGGTGATGAGACCGTATTATTAGCTGTTGTTCCAAGCTCAGACCCTAATGTCTCAGCTCCTCAAGGGCAGGCTCTCTGCTGCACATCTTAACCTCCTAGGTCCTTACCAACATGCCCAGCTCTTGCCAGGCCCCGCTCACCATTTTACACATACTATGGCCTAGATACTCCTCCACCCTCAGCCTACCCCCTCCCCCCCCCCTCCCCTACCCCCTCCCACTCCCCTCCACCCCCACCCCGCCTTACAACTTGCAATGTCATACTGTCTAGAGACTCCTGTTGCCATGCTCACACTTCAGGACAGACTTCCCGGCGCTGCTGAAACCCGCCTAGTTGAGCCCCAGCTAATGACATCCGCATGAACATTGTGATTTGACCTGCTCACCGTCCCTGCGGGAGCCAGTCCATAGCCAAGTTGTCTCCCTAGACGTTCTGGGTTTCTTCCCATTGCAGGGACCTGCTGCTAGGATCCCAGTAGATGCCAAAACCAGCTCAGGAGATTTCCACCTCCAGGCATGCCCACAAACTCACAGTTCCACAGAGACACAAAGGGAGATTATAATGGAAAAAGAACTGTCCTTACCCTCTGCTGAGAATAAGCTCAGGAAACATTGAGTAATGTTGGTAGTGGTTGGTACTGTGACACCGATTTTTCACTGGTAGGCAGTGTGAAACACTGTTCTGTTCTGAGTGGTACTGAGTGAAAATGCAACTCTGTTTACCTACCTGTCAGCAGCCATCTCAGACGCCATTTCTCCACACCACCCATTCAACAGTCTAATCAGTTGGGAAAGTTGGCACACTCAGAGAAGGATGGCCCTGGTCTTTCATGGAGAAAATGTCCAGCTGACAGGAGGTCTGTAAGCTCCAGTGACAGACGGCTCTCATTGTCCCTCAGCCAAAGTGAGTCCTTTGTACCTGCTGAGTCTGTCTGGAGTCACATTTCCTCCCAGGGACCATGAGCTGACCAGCCACCTTAGATACACCCTGGGTATCCTGTGACTTGCTTTGGATTTTTGGATTTTTATTGTCTTGACTGGGGGAATTTCTGAGCCTCCTCCAGGGCCTTCTGTTCTTTGGAGTGAAAGCTTTGCTGCTGCATACAGATTCAGACTTGGAGGCAGGCAGCTTCCCTTCTGTTTTTGTGGGGTGCTGACTCACTTTCCCCAGATATTTGTTCAGATGCAGTCTGCTAGAGTCCCTTGATCTCCCTTGCCAAGTGACAGGAAGGCGTTTTTGAAGTATTGGAGCCTTTTGCTGGGGTTTTATCCAGCTGTCCTTGTTTGGTATCTTGGCAAGAGAATCCCTAGCATTTGTGCAGAATTCACCCCATTATTTCTCTTCCTGCATCTCCAGTGGAACCAGGTTAACAAATGATAGAAGATTAAATCCAGATGATTTGCAATAAGAAATCTGTTGTGGAAAGAAAAAGAGCTTTGCTCAAAAAGACTGCTCAGAATAAGACTATGCAAATGCATCTATATCACATGCTTTCCGGGACCTCACACTCTCAGTTTTGAGGCAGGGCAAGGCTGTTCTGGTTAGCTTTTGATTTAGTCAGTATCTCTGTTTTAAATTAGCAGAAGCTCACCAAAGCATGAAACAAATTGGGTCTTCAGGAGGGCTTGCCCCATAATCACCTGTTTCCTGGCCCAACAGAGAGGATGGATGCAGTGCATTGGCTTTGGCCTGGGAGTTGATTGTTGGGCTGTGTGCTATCAGGGCAGAAATGATTGACATGCTTGTTAATTTCAGGAAAACTGTGATTTGGAAAAGATAAAGCCTGAAGCCAGGCGATACTTGGAAAAGTCAGTTAAAATGGGAAAGAGGAATGGACTCCATCTTTCAGAGCAAGTAAGAAATGTGAGTTGGTTTCTTTTTATTTATTATTAGTAAATGTTATTCTTTGACAATTTTACATATGTGTAAGATGCATCTTAATTACTCTCTCACACACACTCTCTTATCTCCTTCTACTGTCATTTTCTTATTTAAGAAAAAGAGAGACAATGCAACAGAACCAACAAATAGGTTTTGGATTTTAATAGAATAATTCATGATAAAAATCCATTTACAGCCAGGCGGTGGTGGCGCCCGCCTTTAATCCCAGCACTTGGGAGGCAGAGCCAGGCGGATCTTTGTGAGTTCAAGTCCAGCCTGGTCTACAGAGCGAGATCCAGGAAAGGTGCAAAGCTACACAGAGAAACCCTGTCTGGAAAAAAAAAAAAATCCATTTACAGTGTATTTGATATTAGGTTTTTTTATTTTTTTAAAAAAGATTTATCTTATTTTTAAATTATATGGGTGTGTATGTAGGTGTGCTGATACCACAGGGGCCAGAAAAGAGCTTCAGTTACAGGAGTGGTTGTTCACTGCCCAGTGTGGGTGCTGGGAACTGAACAAGGGTCCTCTGGAAGAGCAGCAGGCACTCTTGGCCATCTTCCCAGCCCCTGCTTCAGCTCTGAAAACTCCTGCTAACCCCCTTAGTAACTGAACAACTTCTAACTCAATTATTCTCCCCACCCCACCCCACCTCTGGACCCCTTCTTTTAAATAGGATCTCACTATGTAACGCTACTTGACCTGGAACTCCCTGTGTCAACCAGGTTGGCCTCAGACTCAGATCCACCTGCCTCTGCCTCTGCCTCTGTCTTCAGAGTGCTGGGATTACAGATGTGTGCCACCATGCCTGATAGGAAATCACAACATGTCCACATGGTTGGGCTTTCCCTGTGGACCGCCTAGTTATTTCCGGTTCAAAATAGCCATTGCCAGATCAGAACATCTCATGTGACTAGGACTCTGTGGCTTTACATGGTTGCATAAAGCACACACAGCCATGTAATCTACGCGCATGCATGGAGTAGCCACATGCGGTCCTGTACGAATGCGCGGTTCACTCTTTAAAAAGCCGGCGCCATTTTGCACAGGTCTCTCTCTTCTCTCCTTTCCTCACTCATGTGTGTGCTTCACACAGGCCTGTCACCTCTATCCTCTATTATTAAACAGCTCTTCTGTGGATTTGTCGTGTTTGGGACGTGTTCCTCGCGGGGTAAGAGTGCCCATAAATAACTAACAGTGCCTGGCAACCTTACTGCCCTTTAATCTTCCCATGTTTTTTGTTTTTTGTTTGTTTGTTTTTTTAATGTATATCAAGCTAATTTCCTTTGCTATGTTTTATATTCTTAAAAAGTAAATTCCATTCTGTTTCTGTTCAGAAAGGGGCAGGCCTCCCATGGGGGTCAGCAAAGCAGGGCCTATCAAGTTGAGGCAGGACTAAGCTCCTCCCCTCATATTAAGGTTGGGCAAGGCAACCCAGTATGAGGACTAGGCTCCCCAAAGCTGCCAGAGCATCAGGGAAGGCCCTGTTCCCACTGCTGAGAGTCCCACAAATAGATTGTGGGGGCACGGGGAGGTGGGGGAGAGGAGGGGAAACTACGGTCAGGGTATAAAACAAATGAACTAACTTAACTAATTTTTAAAAATGAAAGCATGAGGCTTTTGTTAAAAAGGAAAGGTAACAGGATAAACTAAAAATACTAGGAAAACAAAGGAAAAATGGAGAATTATGGACAGTAAAATATATATATATATATATATAGAAGACAAGCAAAAGAAAGGAAAAAAAAGTAAATTCCAGATTTCAGTAGCTGGTTGATCTTGATCACACAGAGATAGGGCACTCTTAATAAAACCCGTACCGGTAAAGAGTTTGAAAACCAGTGTTTTAGGATAGGACAGCCTGTGATTTATGCACGCCCCTTACACAAGGAGAGATTGGCCCCTGAAAAGCGCTACTCAAACATTTTCTTGGATGAGTCAAATCAGGACTTCCAGGTTCTGTGATAAACTCAGCTGCTTAATTGACCTCATTCAATTGGACAGGAAATAAAATCCTTAATTTATTTCCAGGTCATTCCTGAGGACTGCAGAAATAAGTTTGACAGACATCCAAACCAAGTTTTATTTGGTGACTGATGTCATCCTGGAAAATAGTATCAAGGGTGCCATGGAGATGTCGGCATCTTTCTGCCACCTGAGTGTCCTTTGATCGCTCTGTTTCCTGGCCATCCTAATTGGGTAGCTGGTGTCACCCACTTGACCCTTTGCCTTTCTGGCAACCCTCTGTTCTCTTGGGTGCATGAAAATTATAGCAATTAAGCAAATAGAATCACATTTAATCAACTTAAAGAAGTTGCAAGGGTTTAGAGGTAGATGGCCAGACCTAAGCCCAGCATTCCAGACACACATAGAGCTGGGTCTCTGGGTCTCAGTTCCTCACAGCAGATTCTTTGTCATAGTCTCATTTTGAGAACTACCTTGTTTCAAGTACATTGCATAACCCAGCTTTGTCAGAAGAATGAGATTATCTTACATTTTTTCTTGCAGTTCCCTATTATCTCCTTGGATCTCCTACCCAGTGCTTTTACAGAATTGTTAGAGGGGTGCCAGGCACGGAATCAGTCATTATTGCAGGAAGATGGTACATGAACTAGTTGGTACAGATGACACAATCCTGGAGTGTTCACTATCAGGTCCTATTTGAACAATGTGGATGCTGTAGAATGGGGAAGGGAAGCGATTGGGGAGGCGATGGGTGTATTCTAAGAAAGTGTTTAGGCAGTAGTAGACTGACTGACAGCAGCTGCTTTGCAGGGTGCATTTCTACAAAAGGACTTCTGAGAGAAGACAGAATCCTGACTTCATGTGTAATTGAAACATGTTGGCCGATAGTGATGACAATGAAAGTTGTTTCTCATTGTTAATGCCCTGTCTGTCTTCCTTTCAGGAAATCAAATCAATGAAGAAAAGAATGAGTGAGCTATGCATTGACTTCAACAAAAACCTCAATGAGGATGATACTTTCCTTGTATTTTCCAAGGCTGAACTTGGTAAAGATGCTTGCTACATTAAATTTTATCACCTTGCAGATTCCAATCTAAATGAAAATCCAAAGAATTCTTTTAAAAATTGTCTAGTAGTGGGGCTGGAGTCACAGTGAACAGTTAGGAGCACTGGCTACTCTTGCCGAGGACCCAGGTTTGATTCCCAGCACCCACATGGTTAGTCTTTCTTGGTAACTTACACTGGTGTTTATTATCAGCATTCAAGCCTTGACAGTTTTTCTGCCTCTCCATGTCTCCCATACTGTAAACTAGTTTCTTACTCTGGGATCTTTTGGTTTTTTGTTTTTGGTTTTTTTTGTTTTTTTTTTTTGGCTTAATTTTGCCTGTTAAAATACCATCTGCACAGGTGCCCTGAAACAGTTTCCTGTTTGAAATTGTTGTTTCCCAGCCACCTGGCCCATCCTTGCTTCCCCCATTCCAATCCAGGACAAATAAGATTGTACGATTGTCCTCTCACGTGGATTTCAGTCACCATACCAGGTTCCTCGAGCTGCCAGAAAGCACTGTGCCCATGCTCAGTAAGCCAGTGTATGTAGGAAATTGATGTGTGAGAAAATGATTTTTTGCAGGTGCTCTTCCTGATGACTTCATTGAGAGTTTAGAAAAAACAGATGGTGACAAGTACAAGGTGACCTTAAAGTATCCCCACTATTTTCCTATCATGAAGAAATGTTGTGTCCCTGAAACAAGAAGGAAGCTGGAGATGGCTTTTCATACAAGGTGCAGACAGGTACCATGAATGTCTTTATTTTGATCCTAACTGAAGATATTAAGGAAAGGATATACTTCATTTTGCCAATATCGAAGTCAGCTCATTAACTGATATTCCTGTTTGCATGTGCATTGCATTTACTAATTCCACACACCTACAAGAATTTTAGTCTTTTCATGTCTTCATTGTCAGCTTGCTTGGTGTGCCACGAGCTAGACTGTTGTAGTGAAAATAGAACAAATAGAAACAAACAAGAAATTGTATTCATTTTCTGCATTTGATGTCTAAAGCTGGTAAAGCATCTCTCCCTCCTTAACAAGTAACTACCAAGGTAGATTCTGGAAATTACTATTTGCCAGCCTGTTGGGGAGAATGGAGAAAGTATAGATCACACACCTTTAAAACACTGTCTCAAGGACCTTTTTAAAAAACTTAAATAAAAAGGGGGGGGGGGGCTGGAGAGATGGCTCAGAGATTAAGAGCACTGACTATTCTTCCAGAGGTCCTGAGTTCAGTCCCAGCAACCACATGGTGACTCACAACCATCTGTAATGAGATTTGGTGCCCTCTTGTGTATACATAATAAATAAATCTTTAAAAAAAAAAAAAAAAAAGGCGTACAGCTAGCACCCATCAACTCGAGTCATATCCCATTAATTCAGACGCTCTATATAGTCATGTCTAGCTACAAGGGAAGCTGGGAAATGTAGTCTTTAGTTGACAACTATTGGCTAGATTCATAGACCATGTGTCAAGCTCCAGTCATTCATTTATTGTCTTGGGCTCAGACATTGTGCTCTGCTATCCAGTTGCCCCCACTTGAGTTTCTCATGATGTAGCAGCCTACAAAAAGAAAGACAAGTCATTAGCCCCTCTCACCCCCAATCCACACCCAGTGCTGGAATGGGAACAGAATAGTCACTTAAGAGTGAAAAAACTCTTGGAGAAAAGGCCAGGGCAAGCCAGTGTTGTAGTGCACACTCCTAAGCCCAGCAGAAGCAGATGACTCTATGAGTTTGAGGCTGACCTGGTACATATAGCAAGCTCAGGCCAGCCAAGGATGCCTGGTGAGACCTTGTCTCAAAAAACAGCAGGAGGAGGAGGAATGTGGGAGAGATACAGAAATTTTCAAAAATGATTTGGCAAGAAATCCTTTACCGGTTATATTCCATGCCCCCTCCGTTTGCTTATAGGGGTTCATTCTCGACTGTTTCCTTCCATGGCCATGTCTTAAGGGATTCCTAGATAGAGTCCTACTGGTGCCAGTTTGAAATACAAGGGTCAGGTTAGGAACCAAATAGTTTTGTATGTCCTTGGTAATAAAATTTCTTTAAAACCTTAGCTTCTTATACATTTACTTCTAGGCAGTTAAAATAACTATACCCAAATACTGTTTTTGGTCATAGTTCTTGCCAAATCTTATTAACTGATTCATTCTTACGTTTGTTCCTCCATTCAAAAGACATTGCTTTGGGGCCTTTGGAAAAGGTAAATAATTTGCTGACTTAATTGTTGGGACTAATAATTTTTCCTTTGACATTTTGAGAATTACTTTTCCAAGGCTGGAGAGATGGCTCAGTAGTTAAGGACACTTAAGCATCAATAAATCCAGTCCCAGGGGAGCTGATAACCTGTTTGGATGCCTTGAGCACCAGGCACACATGTAGTGCCCATATATATGCAGGCAAAACACTCATATACAAAAAACAAAACAAAAATTTAAAAATAAAAAATTACTTTTAATGTTAAAAAAGTCCTGCTTTGGTGGCACGCACATGTTATCACAATACCCAGAATGCCAAGAAGAGGATCTCTATGATTCTGAAGGCCTCACTTAGGATACATAGTGAGTTCTAGGCCTGCCAGGGCCACATAGTAAGACCTTGTCTCATGGCTGTGTATGGTGTGGTGTTCCTAAGTATACTGGTACCAAATAGGAGCTATGTTGAAGAAAAGCCTATAAAGACAATTTTAAATATAACATACCCTGGTCTGTTAATCTATTTGTGCTAGTTAAGCAAAATACTATAGGCTAGATAACTTATAAACAGTAGAGATTTATTTTTCATGATTTTGGAGGCAGGAAGTCAAAGATGCTGTGTGTTCACAGGGAAGAAGAAAAAACCCTTTTTTAATCGCAGGATGACAGGGCAAAAAGTACCTGGGCTGGTTTCTTCTTGCTCTCCTATAAGCCTTTCATCAATTTGTGAGGACAGCACTGAAAGGTCCCATCTCTTAGGACCACAGCAATACAAATTTAATTTTCAACATATTGTAGGGAACCTTCAGGCAGTAGCATATGGAATCAAGTATATGTACATTGTTCTGGAACCATCGCCAACACCCATCCACAGAACATTTTCATGCTAACTGAAACTGCATTCATAACAAACTAACTCCCCATTTCCTGTTCTACTTAACATGTCTGTGAATTTAATGGCCACAGGAAACTCATGTCTTGGGACTCGCATTGACTTAGTGAGCATCAGGTCATAAAGGTTTACCATGTTGAAGCATGTCAGAATGCCCTCCTTTTTAAGGGTGAATCATATGCCGATGTATGGATATACCACATTTTCTTGATCCATTCTTCTGTCGCTGGGCACTTGACTTGTTTTCCTAGTTTTACTATAGAATAATGCTGGTTTGAATATATGTATCTATAGATATCTGTTGGGGTCTGCTCTCAGTTCTTTCAAATATTTGCCCAAAAGTAGAGTTGGGATTATATGATAATTCTATAGGGGGTTTGTTTTTTTGGTTTGGGGGGGGGAGTTGTTTTGGTTTGGGGGTGTTTTGTTTTGTTGAGGCTGGCTCTCTCGTCTACCCCTAAACTCTTTTTGTTTGTTTGTTTGTTTGTTTTGTTTTTTGTTTTTTTGTTTTTCGAGACAAGGTTTCTCTATGTAGCTTTGCGCCTTTCCTGGAACTAGCTTTTGTAGACCAGGCTGGCCTCGAACTCACAGAGAGCAGCCTGCCTCTGCCTCCTGAGTACTGGGATTAAAGGTGTGTGCCACCAATGCCCAGCCTACCCCTAAACTCTTGATGTAGCCAGTAATGACCTTGAACTTCCTGAGCTTCCACCTCCACCTCCCAGTGCTGAGATTACAGACGTGTGCCACCATGCCTGGTTCATGTGGTGCTAGGGATCAAAGCTCAGGTGTCCTGAATTAGGCAAACACTCTACCCACTCAGCTCTATTCCCAACCCATCTGTCTGTAACTTTTGAAGAATCGCCATGTTTTGTGGAGCCACTGAACTGCTTTACACTCTCATCAGGAATACACAAAGGTACCAGTTTCTCTCCAACCTTATCAGCACATTGTGTGATACAGAACAGCAAAACAAATTGGTGTGAAGTTAAAACGGTAAATTTTATGCTGTGTATAATTTGCCACAAACACAGCAGAAAGTTGTAACTATGAGTATTTGCTGCACTTGTATAATTGAAAATAAGTGAGAAATCAGTAGTTCATGAAGCATATTTTTGCCCTGAGTTTATAGTACCTCAGAGTTTATGAAGAGCTTACAGCTGTCTCTGAAGTATAAATGTTATAAATTATTTCAGGAATAACATACCACATTTTCAGATTCTCTCAATGCTGAAATGGAAACAGTAGTTACGATGGCCTAAAACTGTCTCAGCCTCACTCATGCAGTGACTGTATAGTGCTTTGCGTCCGGTTGATTGTTCTCTTCTGTTTCTGTTGTTCTTGTTACTAGGAAAACACTGTAATTCTGCAACAGCTCCTCCCGCTGCGAGCACAAGTGGCCAGGCTTCTGGGCTATAACACCCATGCTGACTTTGTCCTTGAACTAAACACTGCAAAGAGCACCAGCCACGTGGCTGCCTTTCTAGGTCAGTCCTTTATTTACCAAGGGTCGGTTGTATGGTTTTTATTTCCTTTACCCTATGACATCTTACTGCATTCTGTCCCTTACTATCGGCCTCCGCCAGGCACCTAGGCTGCCTTTGAGAACGTCCTGTGTCAGGAGAGGGGTGTTGGTCAGCTCTTCCCTTAGATGAACTCAGTTCTTGGGGCTGCTGTCTCTTATCTACTGGGACGTGGACTCTATGTTTACATATAGTGGGTGTGGGCTAACGGATTGTTAGCCCATTGTCTTTACTCACTGCCCTAGGTCTTTTAAACTGTACTGTGGCTACTGATGGATGTATGAAGGAAGCAGAGCATACCTAAATAAAAACACTGGCACTTCACCCTCCAAAGTCCACTTTTTAATATGTAAAGGTTCTATAGAGTGCATCTAATTATCTATACTGTAATCACATTCATTTTAGGTCTTTTTCATACATCTTTTTCTTGGTTTTTTTTTGTTGTTGTTTTTTTTGTTTTTGTTTTTTTTGGTTTTTTTTGTTTGTTTGTTTGTTTTTTTAAGTAGAGTCACCTGGGCCTGGTGGCACATGCCTTTAATCCCAGCATGCAGACAGATCTCTGTGAGTTCAAGGCCAGCTTGGTCTACATTATGAGTCCTAGGCCAACCTCAGCTACATAGTGAGACTCAGTCTCAAAGAGAAAACAGTAAGAGCTAAGGTTTCTGGTCCAGGGAGATGGGTCAGTGAACACAGTGCCTACTACCTAAAAATGAGGACAGGAACCTACATCCCTGTAAAAGCCACCTGTGACCCCACATTCAATAGGAAGAAGCAGGGTATCCGTAGGGTGAGCAGGCCAGCCAGTTAACAAGCAAGGGTTCAGTTGAGAGACCCTGCTCCAATAAAGTGTAAAGCTCTGGGCTTCCACACATGTGCCCACACACATGAGAGCCCAAATCCATGCATAGTGTACACAACTGAATACCTCTGCCTCCCAAGTACTGGGATTAGAAGCATATGCTACCACACCTAACAAACACTAAAATGCTATTAAAATTACTCTATTCTCCTTCAACAAAACGTCGAAAAGAATTTACCTTTGATAGTTGTTTATTAATATTAAGTTGGAACTGATTAATAATGAATTAAAACTGGTCATGGTGTTACACACCTGTAAATCCAAGTAGTCAGGAGGCTGAGGCAGGAGGATGCCATGAATTTGAGGCCAACTGGGGTTACGTGCAAGTACCAAGTCAGAGAGCTGCAGTGTGAGACCCTGTCTCAATAAACTCAAGAATAAAAATAAAATTATAGCAGGAATCTTAAAGGTACTTGTTAATAAAATCAAACCTGAGGCCAATTATTGGGGTGAATGCTGGAAGATCAGAGAAGCAGAACAAGCCACAGCTACCTCACCTCGCCAATTCCTCAGCTGGTCTTGTTTCCTCAGAATGCAAGCTTCTGAGTCCTCATCCAGAATGAATCTCAGCTGAACTGTGTTGTTCCAAAGCCTAAAAGCTTAACCAGCCAAATGCTTAACTGGCCTCTGGTGCCTGGTTTTCACGCCTTATATATCTTTCTACTTTTCTGCCTCACTCCTTGGGATTAAAGGCTGTATTTCTGGGATTAAAGGTGTGTGTCACCAGGCCTGGCTGTTTCTAATATGGCCTTGAACTCAGAGATCCAGAGGTATTTCTGTCTCTGAAATGCTAGGATTAAAGGCATGTGCTACCACTGCCTATCCTCATGTTTAATATTGTGGCAGTCCTGTTCTCTGACCCCAGATAAGTTTATTTTGGGGAACACACAATATTTCGGGGAACACAATACCACCACATAAAATGATAAAAATAGGTTAAGAAATCAGTTTTTAACCCCAAATTGACTCCACTATTGTCTTTCAATAGTTGTATCATGGTTCACTTGTATATACACTGGAATCATATATAACCTAGAACAGGTACCCCATCAATGAAATCCTATAGTTCACTTGTGCATTTGTGAGACGCTGTAAGTAACTACCTTGAGTAGGAGCAGAAGGCCTCATGAATGGCAGAAGCACAGACATGGTGGGATGAAGGCCTTTCCCCAGATCCTCCACTTGGTGGAAAGAGCAGAGATGCAAACAGGTCACTGCTGTGAGGTCTGAGGCATGTTCCCCGGAGGGTGGCCCAGCTCTCTTTCTTCACCAGCATTCTTTGGGCGGCTGCCACCATCTCACATCTTTGGGCCTCCTCTAACCCCTGTCCAACAGACCCAAGCATATCTTTATCTTAACATAGTTACCAAATTGTGAAAAGAAATACAAAAGAGCTTGTTCAGTCAGTTTTTAAAAGCAAATGATCAGAATTTGACTTCAGTGTTAAATTGTGGTGACCAGCAATTTCTTCAGCTGAAATCTGGAACTGCTATCCAAATCTTCTTCCTCCTCCTCATAAACCCCAGGATGGGCCTGGGGAAGGCCGGCCAGACCCATGGTCAAATGTGCAGAGCAGAACAACAACATCTAGATGATGTTCCTGCAGGTCACAGGAGGTGTTGTTTTCGGAACATAGCCTTGCCGAGTAATAAGCACACACACACAAGCTTAGTTTTACCATCGCTGTGTTCTGAACTGTAATATTCCTGGGTCAGAGTTTTTGAGGTAAGCTTTGCCATTGTTGACATTGGAAGGTAACCGCGTCTGGGTTTTGGTGGTGTGAAAAACGGAGGAAGAGCTACCAATGAGAGCACTCTGGAGGGAGCTCTGCCCCATCCAGTCTGTTTCCTCCTCGTGGTTTCCTCCGACTAATCATGCGCAAAACTGGCAGTACGCGTGAATGGCCTTGTCCCACGGACACATCACTAACTCTGCTGTTTCCCTCACAGATGATTTAAGCCAGAAATTAAAACCCCTCGGTGAGGCAGAGCGGGAGTTTATTTTGAACTTGAAGAAGAAGGAATGTGAAGAGCGAGGTTTTGAATATGATGGAAAAATCAATGCATGGGATCTCCATTACTACATGACACAGACGGAGGAGCTCAAGTACTCGGTGGATCAGGAGTTCCTCAAGGAATACTTTCCCATCGAGGTGGTCACGGAAGGTTTGCTGAGCATCTACCAGGAGCTGCTGGGACTGTCATTTGAGCAAGTGGCAGATGCTCATGTTTGGAACAAGAGTGTTTCACTCTACAGTGTGAAGGATAAAGCGACTGGAGAAGTGCTGGGGCAGTTCTACCTGGACCTCTATCCAAGGTGCTGGACTTGCTCTTAGAAGCGACCCGACTCCACCCTTGCACACACGGCGCCGCCCCCCCCCCCGCCCCTCCCCCCGTTCAAGTGTAGGCCCCGAAGCCAGAATGTCTGCCTTCGTCCCTCACTAGACAAGCTACTCGGTTTTTCTGTGATGTTTCCTGAACGATGGGAATACTTGTAGCACCAGTTTTGTGGATTATTGTAAAGATTCAAGTGGATGGTTACATTCATAGCGTTTAGAAGAAGACGGCACAGCACGTTGTTGAGTTCTTTAAAAATCTAAAAAACACAGCCGGGTGTGGTGGCACATGCCTTTAATCCCAGTACTTGGGAGGCAGAGGCAGGTGGATCTCTGTGAGTTTAAGGCCAGCCTGGGCTACAGAGTAAGTTCCAGGATAGGCTTCAAAGCTACACAAAGAAACCCTGCCTCAGAAAAAACAAAAACAAGTGTGTGTGTGTGTGTGTGTGTGTGTGTGTGTGTGTGTGTCTGGCCAGAAAGAATATCTGAACCAGCTCCCCAGCCCAGATAATAAGTTTTGAAAAAGCATTAGCTACCACTACCATCATCACCTACTGTATTTACTTAATTTAAAATTTCCCCCAGAGTATTTATTAGCTAGATAATCTGCCAGTCCTCTAACCATTTAATCAGGAATAAAATTTCAAATATTATTGTTTGAAGTATTTAACTATAAACGCCACGTTTCCTTGGACATAAAAGACCAAAGAGAATTATGGTAATCCCTCTTCAGCAAAGGGTAGGTGAGTAGTCCACTGGCCCTGGATGCTCACAAAGAGGCTGAATTGTGAGCCATTTGGTGGCAAAGGTGTCCTTCAGCACCTGGGTTATCTCAGGCTTTTAGAGAAAGCATCAGGAGGGCCAGTGGTGGTGCAGTGGGTGAAGGTGCTTGCCCCCAATACTGAGAACATGAGCTCAATTCCCAGAATACCTAAGAGGCTAATCCTTTGGGCTAGCAAGCTAGATTAGTGGATAAAAGTGCTTAATATTATTTACAAACTGTATGGTCTATGGCAGTCCTCTTGCTAGATAACTCTTAATATCTTAAATTAACCCATTTCTATTAATCTATGTTTTGCCACGTGTTCCGTGGCTTTACCAGTCTGCTGGCATATTGTTCCTTGGCCGGCAGGCTGGCATCTCTTCAGACTCTGCCTTTCTCTTTCCTGTCTCTCTCCTTGGATTTCCTGCCTGTCTATAACCTGACTTGCCATAGGCCAGAGCAACCTCTTTTTTAACTAATCATAGCAACACATATTCACAGTGTACAGAAAGACATCCCACAACAAGGTAAAATACAGATGAACTGTTTTATTTGTCTGACTCTGGAACAAAATTCAAAGTAGATTCTTTAAAGACTTGTGTTTTTCTTTTTAATCACATTTTATTTTTAAGAATTACTTACTTATTATGTATACAGTGTTCTATCTGCATATATGCCTGCATGCCAGAAGAGGGCACCAGATGGTTGTGAGCCACCATGTAGTTGATGGGAATTGAACTCAGGGCCTCTGGAAGAATAGCCTCTGAGCCATCTCTCCAGCCCCCTCACATTTTATTTTTATTTATCAAATACTAAGATTCTCAAACAAACAAACTCTTATGATTTCATTATAAAACTGCTAGGTAAGGACTTTAGTCTCTATTGCTTTATAAACACAATAAGAAAATGGATAATCTTAGAACAAAAGTAATTTTTAAATTAATTGCATTGAATTTTGTTTGTTTAGTTTGAGGGTTGTTTAAAACAGAGTTTCTCTGTGTAGCTGTCCTGAAACTAACTATGTAGACCAGGCTGGCCTCAAACTCACAGAGATCCTGCCTCTGCCTCCTGAGTGCTGGGTTTAAAGGCATATGTCAACACGCCCAGCCTCAATTTTATTTTTAAAAAGGAAAGAGCAAGGGCTGGAGATGGTCAGCAGTTAAGAGCACTCGCTGCTCTTACCGAGGACCTAGGTTCAATTCCCTCCCACTTGTCTGCTCACAACCATCTATAACTCCAATCCCAGGGGATCCAACACCCTCTTCTGACCCCATGGGCACAGCATGCAGGTAAACACTCATAAAATAAAAATAATAAAATCTCAACAAAAAGAAAAGAACAGGTCCTAGATAGACGAGTGGGTACTAAGAGCACTTTACACTCTTCCGGAGGACCAGAGTTCCATTCCCAGCACCCACATTAGGCAGCTCACAACCAGGTCCTGGAGACTCAACACATGGCCTACACATACCCATAAATAATGAAAGTAAACTTAAATATAAGTGAAAAGCAAAGAAGATTAAAGCCTTTCTGAGAATTTAAAAATAAGCAGATCTTCAATTTTCAGATTAAAACTTTTAAATTCTAACATTTTCTTTGGGGGGAGAATTTTCCTATTGCTTCTGCAGCACATTGATACTCATTTTACACTCTCACCAAGTACTACAGTATATGATAGTATATAATACTATACAAATACAAAGAATATACAAGATAACAGGATATGCAAGCTCATGTTCCTCTATTTACCTCTTTATACATTTCCATTTCACTCCACGAGAGCTTTCCAGGCATGCTGATGGGCTCATTTAGATACCCGAGTGCTAGAATTACAGACATGATCCACCATGCTCCAATGAGACTGTCTTATAGTTTCCAACTCTACCAAACTTACCCACCTGACTGCACCTAGCATTCAAACCTTCTGGCTTCTTAGTCTGGTTACTTTGTTATTTCAAATGTACTGGTAGTTCTCTTGTGTGAATATGGGTCCCTTGTTGCTTTGCATCTTTCTATTTCTCATGGGTTGACTTAAAGCCAGGCATATGAATAGGACAGTGAAGACTAAGGTTAATAATTTTATGCCTAAAATTGGCCCCACGTTTACTTTTGCTAGGCTTTTCATATGGGGTATTGGTTCATTTAGTAGTCACTTTGGTTCCAGAGCTATACCACTGCCTTGATTAACCTCCACATGCTGCAGACTTACCCTTGTTCTGGTTGGTTGGTTGGTTGGTTGGTTGGTTGGTTGGTTGGTTGGTTGGTTTTTCGAGACAGGATTTCTCTGTGAAGTTTTGGTGCCTGTCCTGGATCTCGCTCTGTAGACCAGGCTGACCTCGAGTGCTGGAATTAAAGGCATGCACCACCACCGCCCAGCTTCCTCTTGTTTTAGATTGTGTTTAGAATTGATTTACCCAAGTTTTTCATGAGTCTCTTTCACCTCTCACTGCAGCTCTGTGCAGTTCCTCTGAGCAGGTCTTCATCCAAGTGCTCTGAAAACAGTGAGCTGCCATGACCTGTTACTGGCTGTTCCTAGCCTGCTTAGGGGGTGGGAAATCTCTATTTGCTCTGAGCCAGCATCAGCCTGTCCTTTGTTGTTTCTAGTTTTCGTTCCTCTCCTTTTCCTGAGGCAGGGTATCTCTAAGTACCCCAGAGTGAACTCAAACTCTTGATCCTTCTGTGTGAGCCTACTGGATACTTGGGATCACGTGTGTGTGCCACCACACCTGGCTAGCAGCAGCCTTAATCAGGGTAGCCTCTGTGTCCTGTGTTTTAGGCGTGGAGCCCAGTCAGTGGTCCTGCCTCATCTTCAGCTGTTAGTTCAAACATATATATTTCTGCCCACAGAGGCTTTTGTCCTGTTCTGTTCCCCAAGAGCTTTGGGTTTGCATGGCTGCTCTAACAGCAGGGTCTCTTCCTTCCTGGGGATATTAAGGCCCTTGGTCTGTAAGAGACAAATGAAAAAGCATCTAAGTGATGCTTCACACCCTTTCCCCAACTGATGCTGTCTCAGGCGTGTATGCCCATCGACATCCCTTTTCTATGTAAGGGCTGATACTGCAGATGATGATGCTTTTCCCTTGGGCACAGTCCTGTGGTCCCGCATTTTGTGTACTCCAGCACTGACCTTTAAAAGTTGGGGGACATTTCCTCTTCCTGTGGTGTCCAGTGTCTGTCCTCACTTAAGGTATGGGGGTTGGGGGTGCCTCCTCTCCTCTTTCCTTGGAGGTACCCATGCTAGATTGTGGGCTTGTTGGTTGCTCTTCCACGGCAGTCCTCTGGGTTCAGAGAAGCTGGAGCTCTCAGAATGGAGTCAAGGATGTCCAGGATGGAATCAAGATGGGAATAATTCCCTACCCAATTTTATGTATCTGAATAGGAGCCAAAATTAATTCTTTTCTTTAAATGGCATCGATGTGAGGGGGAGGCGATACAGGGGACCAAGAAAAACACTGATGCAGAAAAAATATATACAAATTTAAAGATTAAGCTAAAACAAACAAAAACCTAGAAGGCTGGGTCATTGTTTAATATTATCTCTGCAAGGCAAAGCATTCTGTGTTCTACAAGGTGAACTAAACATGGAAAAGTATCTTCTGGTGTCGAGTATCACTTAATGCATAGAAGATGCCATGACATGTTTTGCTAAAGGAGAGTGTTCATGTCACTCACTGTTCTTTGTTCCTGTCTCCCAGGGAAGGAAAATACAACCATGCAGCCTGCTTTGGTCTTCAGCCAGGCTGCCTTCTCCCCGATGGCAGCCGGATGATGTCTGTGGCCGCCCTGGTAGTGAACTTCTCACAGCCCGTAGCAGGCAGGCCCTCTCTCCTCAGACACGATGAGGTGCGGACTTTCTTCCATGAGTTTGGTCACGTCATGCATCAGATTTGTGCACAGGTGAGCAGTTTGCATGGCAAACCCACTGGTTGTTTCTTACATCTTGGATGCTGTCAGGTTTCTCTCTTTGCCTGGTTTTTTCACAAGCTGAACATGTGGTAAGCCTGCCGAGACACAGTTTTCTTTCCTCTCATACTGTATTTTCACTTGAAGGTTAGTCTACTGATGAACGATCTTATAGAAGATCTGTTTGTGGAGGAACAGTGGCTTCTAGCCTCCTCGAACCTTTGTTCCTTTTCTACTACTATTTGGGGATACGTCCCTTTTCAAGCCTCAAATTAAAATCACAAGCAATACAGCCATGCAGAGCTGGCTGTGGTGGCGTGCTAATTGTAACCCAGCACTTGGGAAAGAGTCAGGAAGATCAGGAGCTCAAGACCAACCTACATAGCAAGTTCAGGGCTACCTTGGGCTTCATGAGAGCCTATCACAAAAAATAAATGACTGTGTAGAAAACGTCTCCAGAAGAAAGATACGTGCAGTAGATTGAAATGAAAAGTAATTGTTGCGTGTGTGTGTGTGTGTGTGTGTGTGTGTGTGTGTGTGTGTGTTCATGTGTTTGGAGGCCAGAGGTCAGCATGTAATGTTTTTCAGGAGCTGTCCACCTTGTTTTTGGAAGACAAGGTCTCTGGCTAAGACCTGGGTCTCACTGGTTAGTGATTCAGGCTGGCCAGCAACCCCCAAGGACTTACCTGCAAACAGGTACCACCAGAGCTGTTTTTAGAGTAGATTCTGGGCTTTGAACTCAAGTCCTTGGTCCAACTAAGCTGTCTGTCTCCCCAGGCCACCAAAGTGGATTTTGGCTTTGTTTTTGTTGTTGTTTGTTTTTCTCTTCTTTTTTCTTTGTTTTTTTTTTTTTTCCAGGGCTGTTGGTTAAATCTAGGGCTTCTTGATTAGCTAGGCAAGTACTGCACCACTGCATCATATTCACTATACCACTGCATCATATTCACTATACCACTGCATCATATTCACTATACCACTGTATTATATTCACTCTACCACTGCATAATATTCAATCTACCACTGCATCATATTCACTATACCACTGCATAATATTCACTATACCACTGCATCATATTCACTATACCACTGCATCATATTCACTATACCACTGCATCATATTCACTATACCAGTGTATTATATTCACTATACTACTGCATTATATTCACTATACAACTGCGTTATATTCACTATATCAGTGCATTACATTCACTATACCACTGCCTCATATTCACTGTACCACTGTATTATATTCACTATACTACTGCGTTCTATTCACTATGCCACTGCATCATATTCACTGTGCCACTGCATTATATTCACTATACCACCGTGTTATATTTACTATACCACTGCATCATATTTCACTATACCACTGCATTATATTCACTGTACCACTGCATTATATTCACTATGCCACTGTATCATATTCACTGTACCACTGCATCATATTCACTATACCACTGCATTATATTCACAACCAAAAACTATGTTTATCTTAAGGCCCTGGGTTCCACTACAAGTATAAAAAAATAAAAGCACTTATTTTCAACTGAGTGCACTACATTTACCCATTTAACTAATTCCAACCTATTTTTGGTTTATGTTAAAAAATGTGTTACTATTTAACTATTATTTACATTATTAACCTGTAATCACTTAATATTTTAAATATACTGGCAACAGAAATTAAGAGACAGTTTTCTAAATTTGGAATCTTTGTATCAATTCATTGATACTTTTTTTTTTCAGGCACACACACAGTCACATATCGCACATACATATTCAATAATAGTAGATGAAATAAATTATTTTAAACTAATTCTTTCAATATATTGTCTGTTTATTTTGGTCCCTCTATATGTTCCTTTAAAAAGAAAGAAAGAAACAGAAAGATCTAGGGCCACATGTTTTGGTCACACCTGTGATCCCAGCATGCAGGGGACTAAAGCAGGAGGGTTATCATGAGTTCAAAGTAGGTATATTTCCTTACATGCTCATGGCCTTGGGCTCAATTCCCAACAAATGGGGGCGGGGGGGAGACAGGGTGGTTACTTTAAAATAAACACAGGGAAATACAACAGAAGTCTGTCCAGATGTGTTAAGTCCAAATGCAGCCCAAAGAAGAGAAACCTTTCAGGATGATCTCAGACTTCTTAGATGATTTTAGAGTTTGTTCTCCCAACCCTGGAGTTGCACAGGTGTTTGTCAATATTGAACATTATCAGTATCGTTTCTGTGCCCTTATATTCTCTTGAATTATGATAGCTCTGCTTTAAGATACTTGTATGAGGGGCTGGAGAGATGGCTCAGAGATTAAGAGCAATGACTGCTCTTCCAAAGGTCCTGAGTTCAATTCCCAGCAACCACATGGTGGCTCACAACCATCTGTAATGAGATCTGGCGCCCTCTTCTGTATACATAATAAGTAAATAAATCTTTTTTTAAAAAAAGAGAGAAAGAAAGTGTTTTTTAAAAAAACAAATACTTGTATGATTAAACTTGAAAAGTAAAAGTAACTTCCTTAACATCAGTATTATGTTAGATCAGCCAAGTTCTAGGTGTGTCTGCAGACAAGCAAGGCTCATTCATTCATTTTTGTTTTGTTTTGTTTTTTAAAGATTTGTTTATTTATTATGTATACAGAAGAGGGCGCCAGACCTCATTACAGATGGTTGTGAGCCACCATGTGGTTGCTGGGAATTGAACTCAGGACCTCTGGAAGTGCAGTTGGTGCTCTTAACCTCTGAGCCATCTCTCCAGCCCCATTCATTTGTTTTTATTTTTTGATATGTATGGATGTTTTGCCTGTATGTATATATGTATACCATGTGCATAAAATGCCCATGGAGGCCAGAAGAGGCCGTCAGATCCCCTGGGACTGGAGTTGCAGACAGTTGTGAGTTGCCATGTGGATGCTGGAAATTGAATCCGGGTTCTTTGGAAGTGCTTTTAAACCACCAAGCCAGATCTCCAGTCTTGTTTATTTATTTCGAGCTGAGTACTCCTCCAGAAAAGTGTCCTTAGACTCACATTCTGAAATTTGTAAGATGGAATTCCAAAAACTCATAGGACTCCCCCCCCAACCCATACACACACCCCATAGAGCCCAAAGGGGATGAACCTCAAGTTTAGAGCTAATACAGCAGTTTGCTGCCCAATGTTGACTATGGGATGGCAATTTTACAAAGAAGTAATTCAGTGTCTTAATCACATTTATTAAAATAACAGTGGTCTTCCAAAGGATTTCATTGTTCCTGACGCAGACTCTTGAGGCATAGTCCTCTTACCACATCAGTGCCTTGCGCTTACCCTGTATTCGCCACACATTTCTCCACAACTGCGGTTTTCATATTATTTGGCATTACTTTTGATCCTTTGAGGTAGTCACGTTAGCATTGAAAAATACTTTGATGTCCTATGACATTTGAAAACTGGTGCATAAATGAAATACATCTCTTTCATATTGCATCTGTAATTTGTTACCTATTGGTTTTTTTAATCTACTGTAGCATTTTATATGTATGGGTATTTTTCCTGCATGTATATATATCTACCACTTGTGTGCCTGGTGCCTAAGGAGGTGTGTATCTGCAGATAAGCAAGGCTCTGCCTTTGGAGTTGTTGGTCTTTATTTATTATTATTTGAGAGGGTGTTAGATCCCCTGAAACTCAATTTATAGATAGGTAATGGCCACCGTGTGAGGACCAGAAATTGAACCTGGGTCCTCTGGAAAGAACCCGAGTGCTCTTAACCAATATGTTATCTCTCCCTACCTAGTGGTTATCTCTTAAAGCAATCAATTCTCTTCAATTCTGAGACCTTTGGCTAGCTGTTCATGGACAGAATTGTCCATTTGATGAGTAGTGTGTTGATACTGTCCTTTGCTTCATGATCATCTCCTCAGAGATTATCTTTGAAGAATATATTTGTCTATTCTTATCATTTCAGATGACAGGCAGCATTTTAGAATGTTGGAATACTAGCATATTCATGCCTAGAACCAGTGACCAATACTTTTACCTTTCGTACACAGAGAGCTATGTATTTGCTTCTTTTCAAGTTTGGAGAACTTTCGTACTGATTGCAAACAGATGGCAGATGAATGAGATTCATAACTTCTCTGTTCATTAATTGTGGTGGTATGTGTTCCCCGAAATAAATTTATCTGGGGTCAGAGAACAGACAGCCACTAGAACAAAGCCAAAAATGGTGGCTAGAAAACAGGTCAGAGCAAGCCATAGCAGAAGCTGGGCGGTGGTAGTGCACGCCTTTAATCCCAGCACTTGGGAGGCAGAGCTAGCGGGATCTCTGAGTTCAAGGCCACTATAGAAACACCTAGGCATGGTGACACAGCCTTTAATCCCAGAAACCCAGCCTTTAATCCCAGGGAGTGGGGGCAGAAAGAGAAAGGTATATAAGGCGTGAGGACCAGGAACTAGGTTGGTTAAGCATTTGGCTGGTTAAGCGTTCAGGCTTTGGAGCAGCACAGTTCAGCTGAGAGCCATTGGGATGAGGACTCAGAAGCTTCCAGCCTGAGGAAACAGGATCACCTGAGGAACTAGCAAGGTGAGGTAGCTGTGGCTTGTTCTGCATCTCTGATCTTCCAGCATTCACCCCAATAACTGGCCTCAGGTTTGATTTCATTAATAAGAATACTTAAGATTCCAACTACAATTAATACTTCTGAATTTTCCATACATGTGCACTAGATTGGTTTTAAGATATGGCACCTCAGTGTTTGGGTTCTGCACTGTGGCAGCCCAGAGAGGAAATGACCAGAGGAGCTCAGTGGAGCTTGTCGTGGTAACATTTAAATGTGTGTGCAGGAACTTCCAGTTTTCAGGCATGTGGATGCCCTAGTTCACAGTTTGCCGTGTTGTCATCAGGGACTTGGTTTCACCATGTTTTCTTGTGTTTACACTGCCAGGTCAGTAATTTGAAAGATAGCAATCAGGAGAGGCACCGCCAGTCTCTGTTCCTCTTTCATGGTGTGTACTCTCTGTAAGCCCTGGCCTTTTGAACTTCTGCAGAATGGAAGAGTAATACTTCTCACCAGATTCCATTCCTGCTGATGTCTTTGTTGGTGGTACATTAAAAGCAGTCATGAGTTTTGAACTATAAAGAAATACTTATGTTAAAGAAACTTCAGAATCACAATAAAGCCTTAATTAAAAGGGATGTATACTGTCAGACAAATTTCAGACCAACAGCATTAGTCTTTTCTAAATATTTGAAGTACATACCACTATAGAGAAACAGACCCTGTCAGGGGAACTCTGGTGTTAGAACAGGACACTGGATTAAAATATGTAGGGCTAGGTTCAATCCCATGTACCCCACCAAAAAAGGAAAGAAAACAAACAAACAAACATGTGATTTGGCCTTTTCAAACCCACTCATTTCTTCATTAATAAAATGGAGGCAAGCCTAGCATGGTGGTGCACACCTTTAATCCCAGCACTCAGTGGGCAGAGCAGGCAGAGCTCTATGAGTTCGAGGCCAGCCTTGTCTACATTATGAGTTCTATGACACCCAAAGCTAAATAGTGAGACCCTGTTTCAAAAAAAAATAAAATAAAATGGAGACAAGGGCCCTTAGGTGTGTCACTGGCATGGTGGGGAAATTAACTATGTTAAAAAGCACATAAAAAAACTAAGAGTCGCATGTGTATTAATACTTTATTTTTATTTATTTTTCTTTGGGGGGGGGCTTTCAAGACATGGTTTCTCTGTGCAGCCCTGGCTGGCCTGGAACTCACAGAGATCTGCCTGCCTCTGCCTCCTGAGTACTGAGTGTTGGGTGCTGGAATTAAAGGCATGCGCCACCACTGCCCGGCTGGCATTTTATTTTTCAATAGAATATTTTTGTTCTTTGATTTTTTTTTTTTTTTTTTTTTACTATTTTTGTAACTTTATGTGTAATTCGATCCTTTTAGGATCAAAACTGAGGAAATGGGGAAGGAAGCAAGAGGAAGCAGAGCAGTAGCCCAAAGGAGACTCTCTTAGATTCAAGAACACTCGTGGCTGCCGGCATCCCCAGGGCTGCGAGTAGAAGTGTGTGGGAAGTGATCGGAAGCATCAGGGCCAGGACTTTTGCCTTGCTCAGATGATCACTGACTACTTCAAAGTTTGACTCCAGAAGCAAGAAAGGCATGAGCTACTTACTGTGCTGGGGTTGGTAGAGGATTCATTTTTAGAAGCATAGGTAGTCTATTCTCCTAACTGACGAGATATAATTACTAGGAGGAAGCCTATGTTTGGTCAGAACAACCCAATCTCAAGACAGGTGCAAATTGGGCAGGCTGAGAAGAAAAACGGAGCTGGGTGAGGTCATACACCTGTATCCCCAGCACTCCGGAGTCTCAGGCGGAAAGATCACAAGTTCAAAGCCAGCGTGGGTTACATAGTGAGTTTGTGACCAGCTCCAGCTGTGTAACAAGCCACTGCCGTAGAAACACAAAAGAGAAGCAAAGCTGCCCAAAACTCCTAAGTGTGCGCCAGCCCAGCACTGTTCCCACCTCAGGGTTCTCTCTCTCAGGTGATTGGCACATTTATTTTCCCCTCTTTGGCAGCCAGCCCAGCATGCTCCAGGCATCTGCTGCCTGCTCTGCCCTCTCGAGCTGTGCGCCAGAGTTAGTGGTGTGGCATGTGGTTGGTTCTCCCACATAGAGGTTCTTCACGGATGGACTTCTTCCTCCTAAGCTACTAGAAGTTCTTCCGGTAACAGCGCAGAGCGCTAATGTCTCATTTCACATTTCCCCATGAACTTTTAGAGTTTGTGACTGAGACATCAGACATGATTTCTTTCAGATTCTCTCTTTTTTTATTGTTTAGATTTTTTTGTTTGTTTGGGGTTTTGGGGGGTTTTGTTTTGGAGGGTTGTTTTTGTTGTTTTTTGGGGGGGTTTTTTGTTTTTTGGTTTTTTTTGTTTTTTGGTTTTTTGAGACAGGGTTTCTCTGTGTAGTTTCGATACCTGTCATGGACTAGCTCTGTAGACCAGGCTAGCCTCAACCTCAGAGATCCACCTGGCTCTGCCTCTGCCTCCAGTGTTGGGATCAAAGGCATGCGCCACCAACACCCTGTGATACTTTGTTTTTTTTAATGTGTATACAAGTGTATACATGTATTTTAGGGTAGAATGAATCCTAACTAGTAACATAAACCAAAATGTGAATGTATATAATATTTATTTGGAAATTTGCTTATTTCTTTTGTTTACTATAATTTCTATATATGCTTTTTTAGCTTTTTAAAAAATTACTTTTATATGTCTGTCATTATGAGTATGGATGCCAGTGGAAGCCAGCAGAGGGCATCAGATCCCTTTGAGCTAGAGTTCTATAAGGTGGTTGTGAACCATTCAGCATGGTACTGGGAACTGAACTTTGGTCTTCTGGAAAAACATTGGAGTCTGCTTAGCTACTGAACCACCTCTCCAGCCCCAGTATTGTTATTTTTTAAATAATTAGAAAAATAATTTTTGTTGTTGTTTTTAAGAAGAATGCTCAGATGATTTTGTTGTTGTTGTTTTTGTTTTTTGTTTTTGTTTTTCAAGACAGGGTTTCTCTGTTTACTTCTGGCTGTCCTGTAACTCACTCTGTAGACTGGGCTGGCCTCGAATTTAGAGATCCGCCTGTCTCTGCTTCCTGAGTGCTGGGATTAAAAGTGTGCACCACAACCCTTCTGCAGATGATTTCTTTAAAATCAGAATTATGGATTATCCCCTGTGTATGATATACAAAGAATTTTAGGATAGAATTCAAAATAAGGGGCTGGAGAGATGGCTCAGAGGTTAAGAGCAGTGGCTGTTCTTCCAGAGGTTCTGAGTTCAATTCCCAGCAACCACCTGGTAGCTCACACCCATCTGTAATGAGATCTGGTGCCTTCTTCTGTCCTGCAGGGAGACATGCAAACAGAACACTGTATACATAATAAATAAATAAATTTTAAAAACTTAGTTTAAAAAAAAAGAATTCAAAATAAGTAGTTAGAATATCTTGAATTTTTAAGATTTAGTTCAAGGACATGAAAGGCAAGAATCTAAAAATTGAAAGTCTAATATTGTCAAGAGACTGAGACAAATAAAATGTTAAGAAGTATTCAAAGAATGTAGAGAGACAGGAAAGGCTGGAAGCTAGGTCAGGTGGAACCTAAAACTATCTTTGAATTACCTGAGTTAGATTCTCCACACAGCGCATTCTTACACCTCAGTACAGACATTAAGCTCTGCTTCCTCTGGGCTTGTGCTGGATTAGGGTCATAGGGTGGTGAGCAGGCTCACTCACAGACCTCAGCATTCGAGTTTAGGTGAAACTTTTATTTATTTTCATATAAAAAGGAGAAGTTTAAATAAGTGCCTACTTAAGACAGTAAAGTGCATTTAATTTATGACATTCAAGACTTCTCCGAATTGTGTATTTTTCCTATGTCCTCAGGTGAGGGTAGGATGCTGACCTAGTGAACTGCAGGAGTGTTGTGAAGAGTAACAAAAGGTGAACTGTGACTCATGTCTGCGTTGTTTCTGTTAGTTTTTCCAGTGATGGCTAGATACATGGGAAGATAAAACTGACCTCTTAGCCATCTAGTAACAGCAAAGTCTAACAGTGGCCACTTGTTGTTAAATGCCCTGTTACATCAACTTCTCCATTAGCGGGAGACTTTCGGTAGATCAGAAAGATTAGGGTATGGACTACATGCTATTAAATCAACAGCAGGTCACTTGGGTCGGCCAAGATCACTTCTCCTGCGGCCTGTCATTTTTCCTAGGTACATACACTGCACTCACAGATTCCAAGAGTTGCCTTTTCTCTGGCGTGGAATTTGTTATCATAAAAATGGTCTGTAGTTGTAACCAGTAAAGGGAACTGGTCTCTTAATTAGACAATAATAACCCATAATACTTTGGCCTTTAAATGTTGCAAAAGCTCACATAACAAATTTAGTTGAGTTTGTGTCATTTTACTTTAGTGTATAAATTTAAAAGTTAATCTCACTGGGCTGTGGTGGTGCACACCTTTAATCCCAGCATTCGGGAGGCAGAGGCAGGCAGATCTCTGTGAGTTTGAGGCCAGTCTGGTCTCCAGAGCGAGTTCCAGGACAGCCAAGGCTACACAGAGAAATCCTGTCTCCAAAAACAAAAAACAAAACAAAAAAGTAATCTCTGTGTCAGCTTTTAAGTCTGTAAAAATGGTGCTCTTGCAGAGGACCCAGGTTCAGTTCCCTGCACCTACTTGGTAGCTCACAACCATCTGTATGTGCTCCAGTTCCAGGAGATACAACCCCCTCTTATAGCCTTCATGTAGTGCATGTACATGCATGCAGGTGAAATACCCATACATATAAAGTAAATCTTTTTCTAAAAAAAAAAAAAAAGAAAGAAAAATCTCATATTTAGGTATCTTCATTCCTCTCAAAAATCTCTATCCAAACAGAAATCTAAGCTAACCTTGTTTTTTAGGCTCTTATGGTCAAAACATTTTCTGCAACAAGCTTGCTCCAATTTGTCCACTGGATTGTTTTGTGGGGTGGCAGAGCATCACTAGCTTTCATACTCCCAAATTATTATTTTCAACATCCCCAAATTGATCATGCTGAGAACCATGTAGAAAATTATAGTTGGGCCTTTTTGTTGGGACCATCAGCTCCCTAATGACACAAACTTCTGTTAATTATGGAAGCTCAGCCGATAGCTTAGGCTTGTTTCTAACTAGCTCTTTTAACTTAATACCATTTCTATTCATCTACGTGCTGCCACATGGCTCATGGCTTTCACCTCTCCTACATGTCTTGCTTCTTCTGCTTCCGGCTGGCAACTCTACCCTTCTTCCCAGTGTCCTCTCTGCCCTGAAAAATCCTGCCTAGCTATTGGCCATTCAGCTTTTTATTAAACCAATCCAAGTGACACATCTTCACAGTGTACAAAAAGATGATTCCACAACAGAGAATTACTTTAGGCAATTCTGTGAAGTGGTGTGGTTGGTAATGTGTGACAGTTAGTCATTCCACAGTCCTGTGCACAAGGCCCTGTCACTGCAGAGCCAAAGTCTCCATTTCCCTGTTTGTGCTGACTGGGATCCTTTGGCTTGGGAGTTTAGTTGTTTGTTGGAAATTGAGCTTTTGAATTTTGTCAGCTTTTTTTGTTCTCATGTGAAAAAAAAAATACTTAAATGATGTTACCCAAAGTGCTCACAGAGACGCAGCATGGCTGACTTTTGGGAAATTGGTAAGCAGGCACGCTATTTTTAGCTTTTACTCCTTCCTTGCAAACATGTCCTTTTGTTCTTTAGAGAACATTGTTGATCTGTTCGTTCGTTGGCAGTGCTCTACAGCAGGCCTCTGGTAGAATACGCCTTCTCTTCTCCACTCTGGTGACCTAACTGTTGACTCTTATTTGTCCAGTTTTAGCTCTAACTCATGAGTTACTCACTTGTTCATGCTTTTTCCTGGATACTGAGCAAACCCTCCCCCACTCCCCATGGTGTATGGGTGCGTGTGTGTGTGTGTGTGTGTGTGTGTGTGTGTGTGTGTGTGTATATGTGTGTGTCAGTCTGTCCGTCTGTCTCTGTCTTTGTGTATGTGTGTCTACATGTACGAATCTGCAGATACTGACTTAGAAATCTTCACACAAGCAAGATTTACAAAGCTTCTAATTCTGTCCTGTATGGTGGGAGCTGATGGCATGATGTCCCCTTGTTTGCACTGTTAGCATTTGCTTAAAAGTTCTGGTTCATACAACTGTGAAGTTAGCGTCTCTGGCTCAGAATAGACAGGTGCAAAGCTTTCTCTTGTGTACCTCAGCTTCCTGCTCAGTATTTAGGAGGAATTCCCCTTTCTTCAGGAACATCTCAAGCGGCACTCTAGTTCTTCACATGAAGGATACATTTGGTAAAGGACTTTTTTTTTTTTTTTAAGATCCCCCTTTCAAAAGATTTCGTCACTTTTGAAATACCCTAATGTAACCCTTTTCTCTGTTTCTCCATACAGTAAGACGCACTAGACTAGAGCATTCTTGTTACGATTTTAAGGTGTGGACTCGGGTTCTAGTCCTGCTTCTGCTATCCATCTCTACTTCAGTTTCCTTATTTCACCAGTGGAAGCACTAGGACTCAACATCATACGGCGATGTGGGGACATGCTCATGTGTGTGCAAGTGCACATTTGTACACCTAGGTGTGGAAGCCAGAGGTCAACCTCTGGTTTTGTCCCCCAGCAGTCGTCCATCTTATTTTGAGACAGTTTCTCCCTGACACCTGAGACTCTCCAATTAGGCTAGGCTGGCTGGCTAGCAAGACTCTCCTCTTTCCGCCTCCCACGTGCTGGGATCATGAGTGTGTGTGCCATCACCACACCTGCCTGTTTATGATGCTGGTGGTGCTGGTGAGCAAATTTAGATCCTTGTGTTTATGCAGTGGAAATCTTACCACATGAACTATCTCCTGAGCTTCTTGGTTTAAATCATATCATCATAATGCCTGCCACGGGAAAGCTTTCTCTGGGTACTGGCTGTTATAATACTGCATTAGATTGTTTTACCCATAATGTGGATGTAATCTTAAAATGTCATGTTCCAGAAAGAGGCAAAATATTCTTTTTTTTTAGGGATCTTTGCCTCTTTCCTCGTACAAATTTGGGGGGAGGGGACGTCCTCAACAGAGGTCCCCTAATCCCAGTACCTACTGAAGTGTTTCCCTCAGACCTCCTGCTTTACAGCCCTCCCTATCTAGAATTCAGCACAATTATAATGTGAAGTCAAGCAAAGCATGTTTTTGCACAGAGAGGAAGGCAGAGTGTGCCGTCATTTTGACATCTGTGCCTGTGCCCTGGGCCAAAAGCAGAATGGTTATACACTGATGATTCGGCACCCCATCTGCTGCCTTCTCCGTGGCTAAGTCCTCTGCCAGCCCCCTCCTTGTAGAGCCCGGGGTGATGAAGCCTGGGAGAGTGCTGGAGTGTGAGGACCAAGGCGCAGGGAGACAGGAGGGCCTCACCCACATGACGCTGTGGGGTCAGCACTAGCTCTTCTCCCTTGCCGCTAACGGTTTGCAAGTGTTCTGTGTATGGTGTGGTGGTTAAAAACAGTAGCCTGAAAAAAGGGAGTGAAAACAAGCCACTGGACTGTTCTGAGAAATCTCTTTCCCTTGGAAGCTTTTACATCTGACTCAAGAGTGTTTGAAACTCGGGTTCTAGAACTCTCAGCCCAGGCCCCCTGAGTGAGTCCCTCTTTCCGCCTCAGAGCTTTTGTGTACGGCTTCTTTCTGTTCACATTGACTCACCCACTTGCAACTCATTTGCAGGCCTCCTTTCCAGGCCACTGGCTGCTTTTCTCTACTTGATCTGAGAGGTCCAGCTCAGGCTTCCCGCAGCATGGCAAACATCTCACACACACACACACACACACACACACACACACACACACACACACACATCAGTCTGGAATGTTGTGACTTAACTCTTGGACTGATTTGAACTTGAGCAGTTGAGCAACAGTGGTGAGTGCCCAGAGAGGCATGTATTGAGTAAACAAGAGTAACCAACTCCGAGGAGGAGCCGGGGAGAAACTCTATCCTGGAAAGCGTTTGCCTTCCCCCCCAGCCCCCAGCTGGGGTCAGCCTCACACATAGTAGACAGCCCTCTGCCACTGACCCACGTACACTACGTCCAACAAAACGGATTCTGCCTTCAGTTGTGGTGGGCCTCGGTTTTACTTTGTGTAATTTGTTGCATGTATAGTTGTACTCAGTGCTTTTAAAACTACTTTCGTGTTTGCTTTCTAGACTGACTTGGCACGATTTAGCGGAACAAATGTGGAAACCGACTTTGTAGAGGTCCCATCACAAATGCTTGAAAACTGGGTGTGGGACATTGAATCCCTACGGAAACTGTCGAGACATTACAAAGATGGAAGCCCTATCACAGATGAGCTGCTTGAGAAGCTCGTCGCTTCTCGACTGGTCAACACAGGTATGAGTCAACATGTTGCAGAAGGAAAACATGCAGTGGTTGTTTAGTGCGAAACCCCTGGCCGCCCCTCGGCCAGGCGTATTTTTTACTTTAATAAGGTACCCCAGGAGTACTGGTGCATGGAGGGAGGAACACTTGAGTGTGTTGACATGGACATGCCTGGGACTGTCTGCGGGAGACGTCTCCTACGTCTTAGATGGCCGGGCTGCTGGTTCACCTTGCTACCCTTTTGTGATGAGTGGTACTGGACCCAGTTTTCAAATCTGTGGTATCGGAACACATAGTTCTCTCTCCAACGCATTGTTCAAACACTCTTAACCTCATCAGGTCTTCTGACCCTGCGCCAGATTGTCTTGAGCAAAGTTGATCAGTCTCTCCATACCAATGCGTCGCTGGATGCCGCGAGTGAATATGCCAGATACTGCACCGAGATTTTAGGAGTTGCAGCCACGCCAGGTATGAAGCGTTAGCGCCTGAGTTCCTTTTTCCTCTGAAACCTAAGTGTCCTTAACCTCCAGGTGGGTGGGGCTCCTCAAACCTCGTTTCATTCCTTTCTGCTCTCGGTAATGAGACCATAGCTTTCAGATAAGCGCACTGCCTTAGGAGTTGTCCTGTCCAAGTGTGCTTGAAGGAGAGGTGGCTCCAGAGTCACAGCATTTCAGTGTAATCAGGCGTGAGCAATTGGCCTCCGCCCCAGAGCACAGCCATTCCCGTTTGGCAGCACCTGCCGGGCCCTTCCTCCCTGTGTGCACCAAGACTTCCCTGTGATTGTCAGTGAGAAGTTGGCAGAAGGCGCATTTCAGGGGGAAGCAGGAACCCCCTTCACTTCTGAGTCTAATGCCAGCTCAAGCTTCAGATTGGCCATTTCTAACTTGATACTTACAGTGTTAGTTAGAATGTGAGTCTGAACTTACATGTTACTTTTAAGCCAGCTAATATGTATGCATTTGGACAGGGACTACACAGTAAACCTTTTCACCGAGGAAATTGTTGCTAAAATGAATCAGACACAGTTACGGAGGATAATAAGATAAGAGGGACCACTGAGTCATCTAAGTCTCACTTCCTGATCTGTTCCTTGTAAACCGAGGAACAACATTGTGTCTCTGACAGAACTCTCCTTAAGGCAGCCCTGTGTAGACTCACTTGGTAAATCTTTTTTCAAAACACTTCATTTCCAGAAATTACCAACCTACACAAATGCCATTTTATTTAGAGTCATCTTGGATATTAAGAAGTGTGGTGGGGGGCTGGGTTTGTAACTTAGCGTTGGAGTGCTTGTCTAGCATGTGCTAGGCTGAGTTTGATTCCCAGCTCCTGGTTTGCAGGGGTGGAGGCGGGTAGGGGCGTGGCTTCGAACAAAAAGTAGGGTTACTTGTAGAGTATTTTCAAGGCACATTGGCGTCTAAGGTCTGATTTCCCCTTTGAGACACTGACAGGTGTGGACAGCGCTTCGGAAACTGTTGTTAGGCATTCCAAGTTGACAGGCTTGTAAACATCTTGGCCAAGGGTACACACCAGCCAGTGAGACGCTATCGTCCATTCACTCTCCTCACAGCTGGGCTCCGCAAGGCAAACTAGCTAGCTCATAACCTGATTAATTAGCATTTGCCATCATACTGATTGAAATGTATCTTTTTTTAAGGCACAAATATGCCAGCTACTTTTGGACATTTGGCAGGAGGATATGATGGCCAGTATTATGGGTATCTTTGGAGTGAAGTCTTTTCCATGGACATGTTTTACAGCTGTTTTAAGAAAGAAGGGATCATGAATCCAGAGGTATGGTATGGCTTTTTACTCCCTGTGTTAATTGTGTGGTTGCTCTCTCTCCTTTAGCTTCGAGTGTAAAACACTTATAATAGCTAGAGAAGGAGACGTGGCAGCAGCTTTTAACTTTAAGGCCTGGCATCTTCTCAAATCATCATACATCATTAAGTTTCAGTGTACAAGTGATTAACTCTTAATTCTATAGGTTAAAAAAAAACCTACTGCACTTTCTTGCTTATTAACATTCCAGTATATTGCATAATTAAAAATTCAAAGCCTTGTTTATGCACTTGAGAGTTTATAGCTACTAGTTTTGACATGTGCTATGCAGTGTTTCTGTTTTATAAGAGGTTGAGAAAGAAAGGTAAACTTCTTCCTGATGTAAATAGTCTCTGTGTTCTGATATTCTTTACAGCTTTCTTTGTACATATTCTGTGGGAGGCGCCCTTTGTCTGTGGCCGGTGTACTCCACCTACTGCACAGTCTGTAACCTAAGTGCCTTGGGGTAACTGAAGCTGCTTCATTAATCTGAGCTGCCGTACCTCCCCCTGCACAGGGAGGCACAGTGAGGTGACCACCCGCCAGGTGGCTGCCCGCCAAGCCTCCCTGTTACAGACCCCAGCCTCCCTGCTCATCCAAGACTCGACTGTCAATTATGTCTAAGGCTGGTCTATTTCCAGCGTGTTTCCAAGTTCTGTTTGGTTCAGAAATTAGAACAAATTACCCCAATCAAACTCACGATGCTTATTTCAATCAGCCGGCTTGTTCTTGGGGCTTTTGTTTCTAGACTCAGTCGTGCCTCTCTGCATACATAGTGAAATATATATTTTAGGGGCCCGTTTCCTCCCTGTTTCTCCCTCCAGAAAATACCTCCAGGCTAACCGTACTATTTATTATTAATCCCAAGCATTTCTCCTCATCCCACTCACCCAGCGGCTCTCTTTAAACTTCCATCTATGACCCACCTAGCCCCAACAGTTTGATACTGACTCGTATTGAATATTCTAACTTCTGCATGACTTCCAGCATGTGTGAAGCTCTTATTCCCCCGCCTTCCCACGTGGAGATGGTGCCCTCCCCAGGGTCCTCTGGGTGCTGGCTAGCCTGAACTGATCATTCAGTGTTCTTCTCCCCGTTCCCTTTATTGACTTCTTTCAGTCCCCCCAGCCTCTCAGTAAATTCACCTTTCCCTCTCTTCCCTGTTACCCCATCCCCAAGTCTAATTGTCTAATGCAAGGAGGCATCAAATTCATGAACCTCCTGCCTCATCTTCCTTGGCTTTGGGGTTTACAGGCATGTATCTCTGTACCCAATCCAAGTTTCCCCTTTGTTAGGAAAGCTGAGCCGGGAATGTGGCTCAGAAATAAAGGGTGTTCTCTTAGCTCTGCCCACCTTCACCCATTTATTGTTTCTGAGCCTTCCGCTTTAAATATATGTCTGGCTTAAGCCAAGAATGGCAGCACACACCTGGAATCCCAGCGCTTGGGAGGTAGAGGCAGGAGGATCAAGAGTTTAAGGTCATCTTTGCCTACATAACAAGTTCAAGATTAGTCTGAGTCTCATGAGACCTTGTTTCAAAACAAAGTATGCTTTTAAAAAAAAAAATCTGTGCCTCTTAAAAATCATTCTGTTCCTTAAAAGATCCCACTTAAAAGGCTACTCATGGGGCTGAAAAGGTGACTCAGTGGTTAAGAGCATGTGTTGCTCTTATAGAGGACCCAGGTTTGGTTCCCAGCACATACTTAATGGTTCGTAACCATCTGCAACTCTGGTTCCAGGGACTCCAACACCCTCTTCTGACTTCTGCAAGCACCAGGCACGCATGTGCTACACATCCATGCAAACAGGCAAAACACTCACACTCATAAATAGTCTAAAATTATTTTCCACCAGCCACTCTTATGAACTCTTAAAGATTATCCAACCAGAGTGACCTCCTCCCATCTTCCTAACAAAACTGAGCTTGGGCATGTGAAAAAGGCTTTGATAAACTTTAGCTTATGTCTGGATTGTTTGGAACAAGCTATTACATAAAATGAAAATATTCTTTATAAAGGATTTTACACAATATTCTTAAAATATGGTTAGGACAAAAGCACACCAAAATGCTGATGATGCAGGCGGTGACATTCCTCTTCTTTTCATGGAACTGTTCCTTGTAACACAAATTGCTAAATGGTCTTGTTAATAAAAAAAACTTGGAGCTAGATATTGGGGTTAAAACCAGTTTGTGTTACAGTTTCTCACTTTACATAGTTCACAGATTGGTATAGAACTCAGAACACAATAGGTTGTTGGGGGATGTTTGGGGAAAGGTTTTTAGTGTTTTTTAAGACAGTTTTGCTATGTAACCCCAGCTGGCCTCAAACTAATAGCAATTCTCCTGCCTCAGCTTCCTGAGTGCTAGGGTTACAAGCGTGCACTACCAAGCCCGGCAGAAAATGTCTCAAGGAGAGGGGAAGTAGGCTGGGAAAGGTCCAAGTGTGACCCACTTCTGGCTGCTATTGCTTGGGAGGCTTCCTGGTGTAAGCATACACTCCCTGAGTTGAGCCCACATCTGTAATTCCACTCATCTGGCTACATCTCAGCCCCTCCCTCTTCCAGCTGTCAAAGCGGCAGCCACATTGGAGAGCCCAGTGGATTTCAGACTGCATGCACATCCTCCAGAAGCAACCGTGCCATCAGGTCTCTCTGTGCTTATTCTCAAGCTCTGGAGTTTGGCAGGCAGCCAGGCTGCTCTTCATTAGGCGAAGACAGAAGTGAACTTGGAGAAAAAAGATCCCAACGAGGTGGAGCTGCTCCCTTGGATGTTAGAAAGGCCGTCCAGCGCCACTGTGTTTGTGGACGCTGTGGCGTTACGCGGTGGTAATCTACTCCTTGTGAAAGGAGGCTGCTTTGAATTTAACCTTCCTTTTCCCTTTCCTTTCCAATGCTGTGAAGAATCCTGTCATCCATCTGGCACTGCCCTGCTATCACAAACCTGGCTCCAGAAGCCAAGGAGAGGCCCCACACACCTACCCTCGCACTCTTCACTGCATGTGCACATTCTAGAACCCACTCTTCCAACAGCCATTGGATTCCTCCCTGTAGTGAATGCTGTTTGTTTTTGTAGGGTTGCTTTGCTTTGTTTTGTTTTACAAATATTTACTCTAGCACCTGACTTTCAGAATACAAATATTTATCAAAAATTCAAAATTCTTGGCACGATAATCCTGTCCTATGAAAAAGCTTCCATTGTTCCTACAACTGTGCAAAGATAAACAGAAAGAGAAGTACTGTTCTTCAGCACAGTGAACCGGGCACTGCTTGTTTTGTGTGTGAGCTCAGTCTTCCCATTGCCAGCTCTGCAGAAGGTGACCTTACCTGGGCTGTGTTGCCTTCACACATAGATGCTGGTTACGAAAGCAGAGTAACAATAGGAATTTTTATAGTAGAAAGCAATGCTCCACTTGGTCTGAAGTCATGGGAACCATCCATCACAGGCTGTCAGGTAAACTGTTGGCTCAAGGCCTCACACTCCCCAGCATGTTTGGAGCATTTTGAGAAGGTAGCAGGATGTATAAGGACTCAGCCCAAGCTCCGGAGAGGCTGGGTCAAGAGACCACATTGGTCACACTCTACAGAAGCACATCTCCAGGCTTTCTCTTGAACATCTGCTGTCCTACAAAGCCCAGGGTCTGCTCTGAGCACTATCTCATACCCTGGTGAGCAGAACAGTAGAGGGCATACTGCTCACTGGGAGACCAGACACGGGAGGGTCACATGTCAACCTGCAACCTTCTAATGGCCAAACTGCGGCGGCAGTGACTCTTCATGGTGCAGTCATCTTCCTGCTGCTCTGGAACCTCTCTCCGAGTGTTAGAATTGGCCACTTTCTTGTCATAGACCCCAACTCTGCTACCCAGGTTTTCTCTGTCGCTCTTCATATTAATCTTTCTAATAAGTAAACACCACATTTTAGCTACTTAATTACCTTATTTAGTTGTCCCTAAACTCAGGCTTGGGAGGTGGTTCAATTGGTAAAAATCTTTGCCTTGCAAGCATGGGGACATGAGTCGGCATTTCCAGCACCTACATAAAAGCCAGGCACAAGAACCCACACCTAACCCACCACTGAAGACAAAGGCAGATGGATCCATAAAACTCACTGGCCAACTAACTAGTGAGTTCCAGGGTTAGTGAGAAACCTGCTTCAAATACTAAGGAAGATAGAGAGGGACTGATGAAGACATCCAACACTGACCTCTAACTTACACACATGCAACACACACAGTACACTCACACATGCAGAACACACACACACACACACACACAGGCTCTCACATTTATGTTTTCATATACACGTACGTACGTACAGAAACACATAACATGCACACACATGCAAACCATCTCACTTCTGCCCTCATACACATGTACACATAGAGGAGAACACACACACACACATCTGTTCTAGTAGAACATGGAGAAGCCATCTCGCCAGATGTAACTTCTCTGGCCCTGACAAGCTGTCTTAGTAACAGTGGGAGAGCTGCTTGGGTTAATGCCCCTCAGCCAGCTCTGGTTCTCTTCCAGGATGTCTTAAAGTTCACTAAATGTAATTTCAAAATCCAGCCCCTAATCACAGGGTTGAAAAAAGGGAAGCATTTTAACTAGGACCGTCTTTTTAATAAGGCGACTTCTTCGTGGGAAAATTTCCTAAGAGGTAATGGACATTGGACTCAAAGGCTGTTTATATTGTTCAGCCAGAATAGTCTGTCTGTCTTCGAGAGAAATTTCTAAGCTTTGTTTCTTGCATCAGAAGGAGAAGCACAACCAGGTGTTGCTGCAGAAAGAAATACTGAAAAAACAAGACTGTCTGATTTAACTGTTGGTTTTCAGTCTATGGAGTCACAGGAAGCCCTTACATGCAGCAACATACACGGAAACAGGAAGACTTGTGTTTGAATTGGAAAAGGATTGCTTTCGGAGAATTGAATGATTAAGAATGCCAGGACCCTCAGGAGAGGATCTTGGGCTCAGTCCTGAAAGGACTGAGAAGGAGAAGGTGGAGTTTTCCCCCTGGGTCTCCCTCACTAACAGATCCACTTCTCTCCCCTCTGGCTCATCCTGCACTCCTGTGCAGCCACAGAGTTTTGTTCAATCTGACCCTTTAACAGCCTCGATTCACCTGATAGGAGAGACCAAGGAAAGAGATGGGACTGGTTTTTGTTTTTTGTTTCCTGAGACAGAGTCTGACTGTGCACATCCTAGGACAGCCTTCCGAAGGCTGAGGTTACAGCCATGTGCCTCTGCACTCAGCAGGTTTCTTCTCAAATATTTGCAAGTACAGACTCCCAAGTCTTGAATCCCAGCCAATCCAGACAGTCATTCTTTTGTCTTTGGGAGGAGTCTAGGAATTGAACTTAGGACCTCCTATGTGCTAGGTAAGCACTCCACCACTGGACTACAGGGCTATACCACCAAGCTGGATTGTAAGTTGTCCAGTCTAACGTTGACACTCAATTTTGTAGCCCAGGAAGGCCTTGAAATTGTGATCCCCCTGCTTCAGCCTCCCAAAGAACTGGGATTGAGTGCCTGTGCTACTGGACCTGGCTTTCTTTGTTTTTTTTAAATGGTCTTCATTGTGTTTCCACTGGAGCCTTAATACCCGATATTTCATTTTGAGACTGGGCTCCCTGTGTAGTCCAGGCTAGCCTCTATTAGACTCTCCATCTCCCTACCTCAGCCTTCCAGTTACTGGGATTACAGGTGTGGATCACCATGCCCAGTGCCTAATTATGTAATTCTTATCTCCCTTTCTAGGTCAGAAGACTCACTCACACACATTCTCTCTCTCTCTCTCTCTCTCTCTCTCTCTCTCTCTCTCTCTCTCTCTCTCTCGTAAAAGAGATTGTTTTATTCCCCTTTGCATTCTCCTCTACCTTAAAGTTGTAGGTATCTTGGACCTTGCTCTTGGTTCCACCCTCTCAAACACACTGCTCCCAGTACGTTTCTCCCTGGCCCGGCACTGTCCATTCCCTCTCTGTCTTTAGGCGTGGAGGGTGGTGTGAGCTTTCCGGCCGAGCTCTTCAGGTTCTGCCCGTCTCTCCTACCTATCTCCTGACCCTCAGCACCAGCCCTCCTCTCTCCCAGCTTGCCTCTTGTCACAGGCATTGTGGTTTTCTCACACACACATCACCCCACCCTCAGAAAACACAAAAGGTGTGCCACAGGCAGAGTACTGGCGGCTGTGAAACATCTCAAAGTCCACTTTGCAGATGAATGGGGGAGTGTGCCAGGCGCCCCGATGTCCTCACCTGTCCTGGGCAGGGCACGCACCCTGCTCCACACTGGGAAGCCATGAGAAAGCTGCCGTGTATGCTGCCTCCAGGATAGAAAGCTAGTGGAAGTCAGTCCACTCTGCTTCCCCTGTTCTCATTACTGATAGATGATGAGCATCCTGCACAGTATAATTACATTTGCCATTAAAATGTTACCTCAAAGGGTTTGTATTCTTGCGTACAATGAGGGCCTTCTCTCTCTCTCTCTCTCTCTCTCTCTCTCTCTCTCTCTCTCTCTCTCTCTCTCCTAATATTCTCCCTCACTGAGAGTGGAGGTGAGGTCTCTTGGGCTTCCTTCTAGCCTTGCTAGAAGACAGAAGTGATTTTCAGGAAATGTCAAAGCAAGAATGCAGTTACTTCCCTGAACATAGATAAGCAAGTGCTCTTAGGGGTGTAGGGGAGGCAGGGATAAGAGTTACCAATCCCACTGTGTGTCTAATAGCCTGACAAATGTAAGGACAGCTTATTCCCATTTTACAGATAAGGAGACCATGGCCAAGAACTGTGTGGCCAATGTATCACACAGTTTAGGCCTGGGCCTGACTCCAGAGCCCTTAGCCTTGCCTCGGAAATCCCCAGGGTTAGAAAAGGCTTGCACAGTGCCAAAGGGGACGAGCTGCTCTTGGAGTATTCTCAACCTCAGTGGAGACTGATTGATTTGCCTTCATAGGAGAACAGATAGGATCTGACTCTGCCTTAGAGGTCCTCTTCCTGCCTTCCTGACAGTTCAAGTTTCTTTATTGTGTAAACACCATTGAATGGCTAAAGGCCAACATTCCTTCCACCTGTGGCAGATTTGCCCAACTGTGCTTCTCAACAGACTCGCTTAGCTGCTGGGTTTTTGTTGGTGGTGGTGGTTTTGTTTTTTGTTTTTTGTTTTTGTTTTTTAACAAAAGCTAGATCCTATTACCAAAGTGACTCTTAAACTCTCAAAGCTTCATTGCAAGGGAAATGGAACTATTAAAAGACCATTGCTTTATAATTGAGGAAATTGAATCAGCTTGTTTGGAGGCCTAAGCAGAGGAGGGTTGAGCTGTACCAAGCCCTATGTTCTGAGACTAAGCAGTGCCCTGCTCTGACGTGGCTCTGCAGGCAGCAGGCCTGCACCAGCTCTTCACCTCACTGTAGACATCCCCAATGACGCCTCTGACTTCCCTCTGAACTTGTCCACCAGGTTTACAGCAGCTGGTGGAGAACTTTGTCAGTGTTACATCGTGCGCTATGTCTTAATGTCCTGTTCTTTTTTATTCTTTTTCTGTAACATTTGAAGTACAAATGCCTTAGTTTTTTGTTTGTTTGTTTTTGTTGTTTTTGAGGCTGTCCTGAAACGTGCTGTGTAGAGCAAGCTGGCTTCAAACTCAGATATCTGCCTGATTGTGCTAGGATCAAAGGAATAGTATATATAATATGCAGAGCTTGAAAATGGAATGTCTGTGAAAAAATACTAATTATTGCCGGGGGGGGGGGGGGGGGGGGGGGGGACCTGTAATCTCAGTGCTTGGTAGGCTGAGGCAGGAGCTAAGAGTCGCAGACCAGGTTACACTGTATAGTTCCTGTCTCAAAAATAACAACAACAACAATAATAATAATAATGGGCAGTTGGAGATGTAGGTCAGGTGGGTAAGTGCTTGTCTAGCATCCAGAGACTCTTGAATCTAATCCCAAGAACTGCATAAGCCAGGCATAGTGTTAATGCTTGTCATCTCGAGAGTCGTCATTATAGAGGTTGGGGTAGATACCTAAGGATTCTTTATACTGTTCTCTCTACTATTAATATATATATATTGTTTTCCTTAATACAAGCTTTTAAATATTTTCATAATTCTCTAAAACCAGCTTCTGTTGTCTATGCTTTTTCCAAACTGCTATGTCCAAAGAGAAGACTTTCCTTCTCCAGACACCAGTCTGAGACTGCAACGCTGTGAGCAGTGGGGAAGGTGTCGCATGAATCCTAAAGGTCGTATAATAAAAACTCAGAGCCAGATATTGGGGTAAACGCTGACAGACCAGAGAGACAAAGGAACAAGCCACTAGAGAAACTTTCTCACCAGTACCAACTCCTCAGGCCTTCCGGAAGGGAGGCAGGATCCTGTCTCCACTAATCCTCTGACTGAATGTCTCTGAGTCCTCCGCCAAAAGGCTTCTAGTTACTGTCTCCTCACACCTTATATGCCTTTCTCTGCCCAGCCATTTCACTTCCTTCCTAGTGCTGGATTAATGCCGTGTGTGCTTCCCAAATACTGGTAACAAAGGCACGAGATATGAAGTGCTGGGATTAAAGGTGTGTGCCACCACTGCCTGGCTCTGTTTCTCTCCTAAACTATAAATCTTGAAGTTCAGTGTGGCTTTGAACTCACAGAGATCCAGATGGATCTCTGCCTCCTGGGTGCTAGGATTAAAAGTGTATGCCACCACTGCCTGATATCTATGTTTAATCTATATGGCTTGTTCTGATCTTTAGGTAATTTTTATTAGGGTATACAGTATATCATCACAGGAAGGGGAGTGTGTGTGGACTTGGAGCTCTGATGTGTTTCCAGGAATGATGTAGCCTATGACAAGAACAGCCAGTCATATTTGATTGTTGTTAGAATGGTGATATTACTGTAGACAATGTAAGAAAAAAAATTTAATTGTTAATGTTTACTTCAAATTGTTTGTTTACATCAAAATGACACAAACAAAACCAAGCTCCAAGTCCTCATTGGCAGAGTTACCAAGGAGTTCAACAGCAGTAGCCAATAGACTCTTTTCTGTTTTTCTTCCTTTTTGTTTTGTTTTGTTTTTTTGAGACAGAGTTTCTCTATGGAGCCCTGGCTGTCCTGAAACTCACTCTGTAGACCAGGTTGGCTTCTCTCTCACAGAGGTCCTCCTGCCTCTGTCTCCTGAGTGATGAATGCTGGGATTAAAGGCTTACACCACCACTGCCCAGCCACACTCTTTTCTTAAGATGTTTACAGATAAAGCAACAAGATTGCTATGTCCCTTCTTGGTGTCATGCTAGCCCATTTTCATATACTCCTAAACATCATCATGCTCCAGGACCTGGATCTATGCCTTCAGTAGCAACATAGAGTGTAACAGGAGGATTTCTCTGGTCCTGCCTCCTACCCCACCACCACCAACCCTCCCCCGGGACCTGCAGCTGCTTATAAAATAATCATTCAGAGGCTTAATATTATTTATAACTGCTTGGCCATTAACTCAGGCTTATTACTGACTAGCTCAAATTAACCCATAATTTTTATTTATGTTTAGCCACGTGGCTTGGTACCTTTTCTCAGTTCTGCCTTGTCATCTTGCTTCCTCTGTGTCTGTCGGTGACTCCTGACTCAGCCTTCCTCTTCCCAGAATTCTCCTTGTCTGCTTGCCCTGCCTATACTTCCTGTCTGACTACCAGCCAATCAGTGCTTTATCAACCAATCGGAGCAACACATATTCAGGGCATACAGAAAGATATCCCATAGCACTTCCCCTTTTAAGTCTAATCAAAAAGAAAGATTTTAAATTTAACATAGTAAATTATATATAACAAAACAGTTATCAAGCAAAAATTACAGTTATAGTATCTAGTCTATTTGTATTTGGCAAAATTAAAGAAAACATTCTATCTATCCTATATTTATGAGTCTAAAGTTTCATATCTAATTTATATTTTCATAACCAAGGAAAATTATAATACCTAATCTTCAACTATATCAAAGACCCCAGAAGGATGTAATATTACCTAAGTAAACAGTAAATGCATTGTAAGCAACTTCCAAAATTCTGGAAATGACAGAGACAGCTGACTGCCAGGACCATCACCCAACGTTCCTCTGCAATGTTGGGACATCTATCTTCAGCCTATAGGCCTAGAGTTTTTTAGTGGCTTCTCCCTGTGTCCTGCAGAATGTCTGGTAGTCTCCTCTGTGAAGCAGGAACCTGAAGGACCATCTCGACTTGTTTTGGCAAAATTCAGTGGTCATTTTCCATGGGTCCTGTATATCCAGTTGATACAACAGTTTGTCTGTCAGTCCAGGCAAGAACAGTTTCTTGCCCAAATGGCTATTTTTGCCAAGAAGAAGATAAACTCCATATGGAGTGTCTTCGATGCCCATCTTTCTCTTTAAAGTAAATTGATGCTACCAGGAGCAGACGTGTCTCACTGTCCATAAAGTCTTAAGTTCTTAAAACATTTTAAATGCCATAGGTCTTTGAAGTGTTTGAAGATTATCCACCTAATTGAAATATATCTATGTATACCTAGAAAACTTAACTAACCTGGCTATAAGTTTGATTATCATAGATGACTAATAATCTGCTTTTCTTAATTATACATTACAATTTCAAATGAGCTGCACAAACATAATACTTTATATAAGAGTAGAAATAATACATATAGTATGACAAAATTAACTTTAAATTTGTAATAAACTAAAATCTATAGCAATTTTAAACAAAGTATTGCTCTTTAAAAGTAGATTCAATAATCTACCCTTTCATCCTATCATATCTATATCAGTAGAGCTTTGGAATACCCAAAATGGAGCTGATGCAGCTGAAGAAATGATTTGAGGCTTGCTATAAATGTAAAGCAAAACAATGAAAGCCAGTGGTTTTTGATTACTTACAAGAATAACAAACTCAGTGATCTATACAAACTTTATGTGTTGAAGTGATAGCATCATGGTTACGATGGAGCTCAAGCGTCTGCCCCACTTCATCCTCCCCAATGCTGCGGAATACAGGTGCACACCACTGTGCCTTGTTTGTAGTGTTTAAGCAAATGTTTATTAACTTCATGAGGCTGGAGGTATAGCTCAGTTGGTAGAGTACTTGCCTGGCCTACACAGGGCCTGGGTCAACCCCAACACCATAGAAACCAGGAATCATGGCTCATGCCTGTAATCCAAGCACTTAGGAGGTAAAGACAGAAGGATCAGAGGGCCATCCATGGTCATCCATGGCCATCCATGGTCATCCATGGCCATCCATGGTCATCCCTGGCAGCATAGCAAGTTGAGGCAAACCTGAGACCCAAAAACACTAACTTCACATTGTAAACATTTCTATATGTTGTTGATAGAAAATTTCAGTGTAAATATGTGCTTCATAATTGTATTGGTCTTGATACCTGAGCATTTAGCAAATGCCAAGTTTAATTGCTTATCCCTAACTGGAATTCAGACTATGAAATATGAGCTTGTGTCATCCATATCCAGCTCAGTACACTGGGCTTCATGCAGCTGAGAATAGCTATGAATATAGATCCTGATAACCCAGACAGAATCATCAACTTACCTAAAATGTCTTGAGGTGCGTTTTGTTTTGTTTGTTTGTTTCCTGGTAATACCATTGCAGGGTTCTCAGGTGTCAGCTTTGTAAATGTAGCAGCCTGTCAGTGTCAAAAGATTAGACACATCAGCTAGATTAATGGTTCTCATCCTGTGGGTCACAACCCCTTTTGGGTCAAATGACCCTTTCACAGGGTCATCTAAGACCATCAGAAAACACAGAACTCAGATATTTACATTATGATTCATAACAGCAGCAAAATTACAGTTATGAAGTAGCAAAGGAAAACAAATTTTTGTTTGGTTGGTTTTTGGTTTTTCTGAGACAGTTTCTCTGTGTAGCTTTGGAGTCTGTCCTGGAACTGGAACTGTAGCCCAGGCTGGCCTCGAACTCAGAGATCCACCTGCCTCTTCCTCCCAAGTGCTGGGATTAAAGGCGTGTACCACCACTGCCCGGCCTAATGAAAATAATTGTATGGTTGGGGGTCACCACAACATGAGGGTCACAGAATTGGGAAGGTTAATAAACACTGCTAAGTGATTTGTAAGTTACAAGTGATTCCTGCTTATGCACAAAAGACAGCCTTGGTGTCTGTCTGCCTGTTTCTGTTCCATGGCTCTTGTAGACCTTCGATAGGTTTGCCTGTGTCTTGCTGAGCGCATTTCACGTGTTTTACAGAGTACGTCTCTTAGGGCCGCAACAAGTAGGGCTTCGTTTTCAGTCGAAGCTGAAACTACTTTCTCTCTGCAATTCTCTAATTCTCCCTGTACCCCAAAAAGATTATTGGTCCTGTTGACCAAATCACATAATAAGTATAAACACGAGTGGTGTCTGTTTGTTTTATATGTGCATCTGGAATTAGGACTCACCAACTGCATTACCAGGACAATGGAAGGATGTGACAGGAACCTAAAGATGCTGGTGTCTTGCTGAGTAGCAGCTATTTTCCTCTCACTTATCTGCTTGTGTGTTTCTGTAAATAAAAGCAGAGGAGCTGTGCTCTGTTCTAAAATCCAGACTTCCATCCCCAAAGACTTGTGTGACACCGGTTCTGACCCCTCAGAAATGCTTGTCACTTGAAGAAGGTGGGTTGGGTTTCTTTGTGGGGGTTTGTTGTGGGTTTTTTTTTTTTTTTTCATGACCTCTTATAGAAATACCTGACGGTAACTGCGCTCCTGCTTTGAAACCCACACAACTAGTTAGCCTCTGGAACCCTCGCTCTGCTAACCTTTCCGAACAGCGGAAATGGGCCAACAGGCATAGCCAACTGCGTTCCTTTTGGCGATTTGGTGTGCCTGCTTGCCTGTGCTGTCAGCTCACAGCGGGGAATCTATGGACACCATAGTGAACAAGTAGATCTGAGGCTGAGGCTCCAAATCCCTTCTCTACAGGAAGGAGGGATGGAGCTGCCTTGTCAGCAGAAGAGAATGTCTAGACCGAGTAAAACTGAAGCCCCTTTTTCTTCACCCTCACCCCTTCCTCCCTTATGCCTGGGGATTTGGAGGATTGCTACACCCGTGAGTTATTAGGCATGATGTTTTCTTTTATTAGGTTGGAATGAAATACAGAAACCTAATCCTGAAACCTGGGGGATCTCTGGACGGCATGGACATGCTCCAGAATTTCTTGCAACGTGAGCCAAACCAAAAAGCATTCCTAATGAGTCGAGGCCTGAATGCTTCATAGACCGGGGACCCTGGGAGCCATCCATGTCTGGAGGACAAATCAACAGCGCCGTGTGGTGCTGGCCTGGAGACTGAAGGGAGTTTTACAAATGAAAACTTAGATTTCTATTGATTTGCTTTTGTTTTTTAATTTTAAAAATTATACAGATGTAAATGGAATTATAAATACTGTGACCTAAGAAAAGACCCACTAAAAATAATTGTACTATAAAATTTCATAAAAATGGATTTGATTTCTTTTGATAAAAGTTTCATATGAATGTAATTTGATTTTTTTACTATTATAATCCAGATAATATAATGTAAGAGGGCTAAGAATTTTTTAATTGAATCACAAACATGATATAATTTGATCCTTCTTATATCTTGGAAGTTTTATACTTGAGATTTCTGGATTGGTAAATGAATCATCATATTCTGTCTGGTAAATATTTTCTCAGAGCCCGGCGTCACCTTTGACCCTCTGCCTCACAGCTGAGTGTTACCTGGCCTTTGACTACATGTCTCAAGGCCAGCAGAATATGCCTTTGTACAGTGGGCTTTGTGATTCTCGGCTTTCTATCACAAAAACTATGTTTCTCCACTTAGATTTGGGGTTTTTTTTCTTTCTAAAGTTCAATTAGATACTGTTTTTTAATTTAGTTTTAACCAGCCTAATGTGTGTTACAAGTTCTGTGTCCTGCTCTAGGAGCCCAGTTAAGCCCAGTTCCACTTCCTCATGAAAGATGTCAGCGTTCAGTCGCAAGTAGGGGGAGACACTCCGGACGTGTTTTAGTTTTGTTATGTGTTTGCTTCTTTTTACTTTGCTTTTCTTTTGTTTGTTTGAGATAACATCTCGCCGTGGAGCCAGAGTAGCCTGGAACTCATGATAATTCCCCTGCCTCAAGCCCCCACATTCAGCTCAGCTCTCATGTTTCTGACAATGGATTGTGACTCTGCCTCCCTTACCCAACACCTTCCTGGAAGCAGTAGGTAGACTTGTCAGAGCGCGGTCAAGTGCTGAGCGGGAGCTAAGAGTTGTCACAACTCCAGAAGTGGAGGGTTGGAATGGCACACTTGAGAACAATTGCTCCCTGGTGTTAATGTGGGCAGGTAGCTGAGGGGAACGGCTCTTGAGTAGCCTGCTTCGTAAGGTGGACCTCCAGATCTCTAACTCTTTTTACTGGGGCCTACATTTCCAATTCAGTAGCAGACTAGTAAGCTCATACCATTTATTTTAGTTCCCAGAGTCTACTCCAAAAGGAAACCAAGTAGGATACTGAGAAGGAAATGTAAATGAACTGTGAATGCACCCTGCAGGGTCTTCTGAGTAGTCTTCTTAACACAGACATGAGGAATGACTGCCAGCTGCAGACAAAACTAGAACCCTTCTGTTTTCTAGACCAGGTGGACTCTGTGTTAAATAGAATATTATGTTGTGTAATAAAGTTATACACAGCAGGGCGTGCCAGGGACTCACACACAGAAAGAATGCCCTGTTTCTGTGGTTTGATTTGGGGTTTGTGCTGGGCGTCCAACCTCTGGCTTCTTCACCCTTTCCAGGCAAGTGCTCTGCTCTCTGCAGCTGTTTTCATGGTGATCTTAGAAATCTCTGGAAGCTTCTCATATCTTTGCCCACCCCCATCCCTATTCCCAACTTATGTTTTCCACTTTCAGAAAAAAGAAAAAGAAATCTCTCTTCAGCTTTTTCTATTATTGCCCAGTGTGTCTCCTTCAGAATAACTTTATTGTAAATCTTATTTCACTTGGAAAAGCTAACAGTGTGTAAAAGACTGCACACAATAAAGTTACATCATTGTCCACAAGAACAAGCTCGCATTTCTTTTGTGTTTTAATGTTAAAACTTGTGTTTATAAGAGAGAAAAGAGTGTCTCAGCCACCCAACACAGCCAGTGTTGTGCTCACAGGCAGATGCCACCATACTCCACTCTAGATTTTATTTGGTTGGATTTTCCTCATAAACACAGGTTCAGCACACCTGTTCAGCCATGTTCTTCCTGTGTTCTCTATCCAATGCCTTTACCTCCTGCTATTTCCTGCTACCCAGAGACCGGCCGAAATCTCCTCCCATGATACAATGTCTGCAGCAGACATTGCCCCAAGTTCAGTGACAACCTGTCTCAAAATAAGCAGAGAGGCCTTAGAGGAAGATGCCCACTATTGATCTCTGGCCTCTACACGCATGCTGGCACACACAAATGTGCACGAATGTGTACACAGTGCATGTGCCCTGCACCAACAGGAAAAGCATGCTATGGCTGTCCTCATACTGCCAGCAGACCACGTACAGTTGAAGTGTTAAATGAGGTTAACACTCATCTGAGGTTAGCCTGTACTTAATGGAGCTTCTCTTCCATGGAAACTGATTCAAGAACCCCTCGTAGATTGAGGGGTGCCTCTCGGTGTATCTGCAAAGGAATTTCCAGGGAGGGTTAAGAGCGGGAAGGCCTGTCTTCAGCAGCCTTGGAGCCCACATGTGATCAAATAGAAGAAAACCCAAAGAGTAAGTCTCTGCTTCTTGGTGTCCAGGTGTGAGCTCCACCCCACCACACCCACCCTTCACAACAGGTTGGGACTTCTGAAATCATTGATGCTAATGTGTCTACAACTTATCTCTTTTTGTGAACTCAAAATTCTTATAAGCACCAGGGAGTTAACTTTCATCCACCTCTTACAGGTCAAATGGACTCCAGATACGTACTGTCAATCAATAGCCTAAATTTGCCTACTTACTGCCTGTTCCTTTGGAAGGGATCTCCCCACCCCCACCCCCCCCCCCTTTGCCTGGTCTTGGAATTCCCCTCTCTCAGTTACCAGGACCTAAGGAAATAATTTACCCCCCTAAACTCTTTATCTTCTGCCAGTATCCATCCAGGTCCAGGTATCCCCCTCAAAATCTCTGCCCTGGACAGCTTCGAAATGTCTACCTCCAGGTGATCCAGCCTCACAGACTGCTTCAACTAGGCCTGCACGTTCCTAGTGCTGGACCGTCCCACAGAGCCCGACAGCCAGTGAAACAGAAGCCTGAGAGGTCAGAGGAATAGGAAAAGCCGCCACGCCAACCTCACCTTACTGACACCTCTGTCTCCAAAGAGACCTACTTCCTGTCTACCCACCTTTCTGTCCTGCCATCTCACTTCCTCTCTCCACCCAGCTACATCACTTCCTCTTCCTGCCCAGCTCTGTCACTTCCTGTCTGTCTGTACAGGCCTCCAGACCTTTATGGTTAACTAGTTTAAGGCGTGCACCACCACACCTGGCTCTGTACCCAGTGTGGCCTTGAACTCACCGAGCTCCAGATGGACCTCTGCCTCCCGAGTGATAGGATTAAAGGTGTGTGCTACCACTGCCTGACCTCTGTCTTTACTATAGTGTCTGGCTTTTTCCTCTGATCCTCAGTTTAACTTTACTCGGGTGCACAATATATTGGGGACACAATACATCAGCACAAGTTCCTGCTCCTGTGGCAGCGGCCTGTATGCCATCACCTGCCACCAAGTGCCTTTCTACTGTCAACTGTGTGATATCTGCACCCTTTAAAAGTGCCTGTCAGGGGTTGGGGATTTAGCTCAGTGGTAGAGCGCTTGCCTAGCAAGAGCAAGGCCCTGGGTTCGACCCTCAGCTCAAAAAAAAAAAAAGTGCCTGTCAATCACAATACCTTCTCTTGATCCTCTTGCTTTCCTGTCTGACTGTCTGTCTGCCTCTCTCATGCCCCCTCTCCTAGATGGCTTTTCACTCTTCCCCCTCCCCCCTCCCACAATAAACCTCTTGCACTAGCTCTGTTGCTGGGGTGGGGGTGTCCTCTTAGGGGCATGCTTTGGCAGGGCCCACTGCAGATACCCGCACACAACCCACTTTCTATCCTTTCAATTGCCCCCTCCCCAATTCATAGCCCCTTTAACTTTCCTGCCTCCTGAGTGCTGGGATTAAAGGCATTAACCACCACCACCCAGCTTTTTTTTTTTTTTTAATGCGTATGTATGTGTGGTTGTGAGTTCATGTCCCTCAAATGCCTGCAGAATCCTGAGGAGAAGATGAAGGCATCAGATTCCCCAGAACTGGAATTACAGACCATTGTGAGCTGCCATGTGGGTACTAGGAATTGAACCTGGGTCCTCTGGAAAAACAGCCAGTGCTCATAACCCCTAAGTTATCTCTCCAGACCGAGAAACACAGCTTTTGTAAAAGAAAAAGAATTTAAAATCTGTAAAGTAAAACAACAGGGATTGGGGGGGGGGGGGGCTTGCTGGGAAGAAGGACTTCCGCCAGAATGGGAGCGGATAAAGAAAGTGATGGAATACTAGAAGTACTCGTGGTGGTTTGAATAAGAATGGCCCCCAAAGGCTCCTAGATCTGAAGGCTTAGTCATCAGGGAGGCCTCTACGAGGGAAAGGCTAGGAGCCAGGGCCTTGTTGCAGAGATGTGTTAGTAGGAGTGGACTTGGAGGTTTCAGAAGCCCATGCCAGGCCCAGTTTTCTCTTTCCCTGTTGCCTGGGGGTCAGGATGTAGAACTCTCAACTACTTCTCCAGCACCATGTCTGCCTGTGTGCCTGCCATGATGATAATGGACTAACTAAGCCTCTAAAACTGTAAGCCAGCCCCAGTTAAGTGCTTCCCATTATAAGAGTCGCCGTGGTCCTGGTGTCTCTTCACAGCAGCAGAACTGTGACAAGACAATATGCATGTATGAAGCTGTCAAAAGCAACGCAGTTTTAAAATGACTCCGGAGGTTTCCTCTCTTTGACCATGTATTCTAAAGCTAGGGTTTTTGTTTGTTGTTGTTGTTTGTTTGTTTTTCCCGTGTTGGGAATCAAACCTAGAGCTTCATATCTTAGTTACGGTTATTGTTGCTGTAATGAAACACCATGACCAAAAGCAGCTTGGGGAGGGAATGGTTTATTTGGCTTACACTTCCACATCACTGCTCATCATCTAATGGAGTCAGGACAGGAACTCAAGCAGGGTAGGAGCTGATGCAGAGGCCATGGAGGAGTGTTCATTGTTGGTTTGCTCTGCATGGCTTGCTCAGCCTGCTTTCTTATGGAACCAAGGTCCACCAGTCCAGGGATGGCACCACCCACAATGGGCTGGACCTTCCCCCGTCTATCACTAATTAAGAAAATGCTCAGGGGCGTTGGTGGCACACACCTTTAATCCCAGCACTTGGGAGGCAGAGGCAGGAGGATCTCTTTGAGTTCGAGGCCAGCCTGGGCTACAGAGCGAGATCCAGGAAAGGCACAAAGCTACACAGAGAAACCCTGTCTCAAAAAGCAAACAAAAAAAAAAAAGAAGAAGAAGAAAAAAGAAAATGCCCTATAGGCTTGCCTGCATTCTGCTGTTATGGAGGCATTTTATCGATTGAGGTTCCCATGTTTCAAAAGACTCTAACCTGTGTCCAGTTGACATAAAACTAACTAGCACTCTTCAGGTATGCAAGACCAACAAGTTCTCTATCACAGAGCTGTTTCTCCAATCCCTAAACCTCATAATTTCTTAATCATGATTGCCCTGAAATTATCAATTTTTACATGCATGGGAGGGTCTTTATCTTTAATCAGAAAAAAAAAATAAAAATAAAACCAATATTTTAGACAATTTGCTCTGAACATCTGCTTTTTTAATCCAAAGACTCTAAATTATCTAATACACACTGGTTCTAGAACTGAGGATGAAAAATTAAGATGACAAATCCTCACACTGTGGTAGAGAAGGCAAATAAGTTCAAAATGCATTCAAATAAATTATGTATATACAAAGGTATGTATTAAATGTCTTTCTCTTTTTTTTTTTTTCACTCAACCCTAGTTTATTCCACAACTGTATCACTGAGCTATAGAATTTTAAGTGGTTACCATGACATCTGCCATTACAGGCTTTTCTAACAAAATGATTGCTCCTCCCCCCACACACACTTCCTGTAAACATATACCCTTTTCCATGGTTCAGTAGAAAGACTAAAGAGTGTTCTGCCTTGCTGGTTAGACTGTACAAAAGGTTCACAAATGCTCGTTGAAAACGTTTTGTGATCAAAGTGTTACTATAAATCAGTAACCATCAGAGAAATGATGTGGGGTCTTCCCTGACCTAAATATTATATACCCCAAGACACTGAGGCATCCAATGAAGCCAGAAAGGAGGTATTTAAATGAGCTGTTTTTAGAGATGGTTCAGTGTTAGTCATGATTCCTTATTCCTTCCTCCCATCAGTGTGAGTAATTTCCATTGTTGCTAAGAGCCAAAGGAAAAGCACTCCAATGCTTCAGTTCCTCAATGCCTAGGATCTGCAACTTCCTTTGCATGAATAGAACCTTATTAAGCAGGTCAGTGACCAATTACAGAAGCTTAACAGTTTCATAGTTCATGGCAAGGATGAAGACGAGACCTTAAATGCATAACCCCTTCTGTTTCTTTGAACCATAAGCTTCCTGGAATTCCTTGGTTCTGTCTATCAGAGCTATTAATTTATTTTCTTTAAGTATTAAGTTAAACTTTTGGGAGAGAGATTACATACATCACAACTGAAACCATTTTAAAGGGGTGATGTGGAGAGTAAGTTTCTCTCCTACCTTCCTTCCTGGTCTCTTACTTGTCTAGTTCTCCCCCAAGATGGCTCTATCGACAGGACTCTTTACATCCTTCTAGAGATGCTTTACACAGAGACAGTATGCTCTGACCCCACTCTCCAACGCAGCATCTTCTCCACACCATTCTTTAGTGGTACACAGTATTTGGAGTTCTGCTTTTTAACCAATGGTTGCCCAGCATCCCGTATGTAAGTGTGGCAATGTAGTCATCCCTCTACTGATGAATATGATGCTTATTTACATTGTCTCCACTCTGTTGTTTATTTTCCTTTCAGTGTTGAGGGTTGACTCTAGGACCTCTCACATGGTATTTCCCACTGAGCTATTCCTCGACTGACCTTCTTTCCAGTCTTTGGACATTTTAGACAACATTGCCAAGATTATTATCAGAGATATGTTGTTTTTCCACATCTGCCAGTTTTTCCACTAAATAAATTCTAAAGAACACAATTAGTTCCTGTCTCTAAGGTAGATGTACTTCAGATATTGGCAGATATTGTCCAATAGAAGCCATATGTCTTGGTAGTACTTCTTACAGTCGTTTGACACTGAGAAAGTAAAAATAAAAGAGGAAAAGTGATGGCTAGCAAATAAAGGCCGAGTCCAGCACTATATCCTTTACATTGCTTTCCTCTTCTGCTGGGTGACAAGAAAAGATCACTTCTTTCAGAGCATAGTAGGAGTAGTTGCAGGCAGGAATGTTCTCTGTGTTAATGATCGGGTAGGTCCAAGAAGGAATGTCAGACTCCATCCTAGAACAAAGACCACATCAGTGGCTTTGTGTCCAGGGCAAAGTGGAGAAAAGCAAAAGATGCATTTTGTCACCCTCGTCCCCAGTCAGACGTCCTTTTGTGGCCTTAAACATTTGTGTGACTGACAAGTGGGACTTGTGTTGGAACACACAATGCCATCACTGTTCTAGGCGTGCACGTGGCCCACTCAGCCTTAGCTTCAATTATAAAATCTTCAGCCAGGCGCTGTTTGCTTCTGTTTTGTTCAGAGGCATCCCAGTGAGCCAGTGAATTTCCAGCTGGGATCAGGTGGCATGAGAGAAGAATTCATCACAGCTTTACCTACCACCTCTTTGGTAGAGTCCTATCACCCCTCTAGAGGTGGTGGGATCTGGGAGAATGGAGCCTAAAAATGAGGCAAACTAAAGTCGTATGCAATAGCCAACTTCATTTAGATCCTCAAACAATTTATACTCTGAGGGTTAAGAACTACTTAAGTAAAGTGTATGGTCACGAGGACAAGCTGCACATGGCCAAACCATGTTTTTCCGTAGAGTCATATAAACAAATAACAATAGCTGGTTGTAATGAAGTCAACTCATCCGATCTGCTGCACCTGGGAGGAGCATGAAAACATATTCCAGGACCATTTCTGTGTTCTGAGGAAACTGAGGTCAGGTCCCAAGACTTTTCTTCCCCTGGAGCTTTCTCACAGACACTCAGAACGTTCCCCACACGATTCCATTCTTGGACCATGTTCCAACAGAGCCTGTGATCAGTGATATTTTTCTGAGATCATTTGAGGTGACCTACTTTGCTTTGTCTTTTCTCTAAACCCATCTTAGTTTGGGGAGAACAGGAGCACCCTGGTAGTGTCTTTCCATAATGGAAGTTCCATGTTCACAGAGCTCCTTCTCAATGTCTGCTTCTTACCATCATATCACCAATTCTTTAGTACATAAGCTACAGCCTCTGGTCTAAGCAGCCACAGCGCCTCTTCCTCCCCTAACTCTCCTTCCTGTCTCCCCAAAGTCCCACATACACAAATGGAAGGTTTCGGATAATCTGCATGGATACAGCAGAAGTCTGGGGGCAGAAAATGTTATTGAAAGCCCTGCATAGCACATCTAGATGTTTTTTAATTGGGGAATGGGAAGGGAACAGGGCTTTTTTTTTTTTTTTTTACACAACACTCCAGTTCTAAATAGCCATCAGTGAGTGTACTAATGTCTACAGGCAAAAGAGAGGCTTGGCAGAATCAAGGTAAATGTAAAAGGAAACTCCTTCCCAACATGTTTGTGCTGGGGCTAGGGGTGTGGCTCAGTGGTAGAGCACTTGCCTGGGCCCTGGGGGTGAAAACAATTGTGCAGAATGGGAAAGAACCTTTGTAGCCTTTCACAACTCATCCATTAATTTTGTTTTGTTTGGTTTTTGTTTACATGTGGCACTGGGCCTTCCTTGCTTGTGCTAAACAAGGCTTTTACTGCTGAGCTACATCTCCTGTTTATATTTTGAGAGAGTTTTACTTTGTAGCCCAGGCTGGCATAGAACTCTTGACGTTCCTGTTTCAGCCTCCTAAGTGCTGTGGTTATAGACATACACCACCATCCTGTTCTCATCAGCCTATCCTTTTGTTCTGCTCTGAAATTCACATGTTCATTTGAGGGTGTGCATTGGTGTGTTTGAACATATATGTGCCACAGTGCATGTGGAGAGGTCAGAGGACATTTGTGGAAGTCTGTTCTTGCCTTCTATCATGTGGGTTCTGGCGCTCTGAACTCAGGTCATCAGCCTTGAATGAGTGCCTCTTCTCAGTGAGTCATCACTATAGCCCTCAACTACAGCCCTCCACTGCTCTGTCAAGTTTTATTGAAAGCAGATGCACACATGCATGCACTCACAGAGTAAAGCAAGCAGAGATACACTCCCCAGGTGGGAAGGGGATCTGGAACCTGAAACCCCTCAGCTAGTTTTAAGTAAAATAAGAATTTGTTCTCGAAAAGCCAAGCTGCTCCCTCCATGCAGCTACTGAAGTTCGAGTTAAGACATGGTTTGGGGAGTACAGGGAAGGGACTATGGTCATGTGGGGTGAAAGAGGACCAGGGTCTCACCGAATGGGGACCAGAGCCGTGTGGAACCAGGTGTTTCCCCATGCTGCTCCTTGGCTTCCTCATCTATAATTTGATCTCCCATGATCCTTAGTGTCTGCCTCTTTGAACTTTCCTGGACAGTGACTATGGCTTCTTCAAAGCAAGAAAAAATGCCTCTGATGGTGTCTTGGGAAATTGTGCCATTTGCTGTAAGACTAAGCGTGAAATTGTCATATCGATGGGACTTGGCTATGGGCTTGCATTCACTCAGCAGAGCATCAAGGTGTAACAGGTTGTTGCCTTGAACTCAGAGAGATGCACCTGTTTTTGCCTCTTAAATGCTAGGTTTAAAGGCATGTGCCTCCATGCCCAGCAAAAAGGGTCATTTTTGAGCCATCAAATACATTTAAAAAAAAATTGGTTTTGGGAAGCCAGGAGAACCATCTTGTTTTGTAAGTGTACTGTTAAAGCTGAAGACATGGTGAGTTCCATCTACCTCACAGGTTCCTCAGTGCCCTGTCGGAATTCAGCCGAGGCACATTAGAACTGCAGCATGCTGTTTCTCTGGTGCCAGTGGATGGACAAACTGTCAGCATGTCGGCTGCGTTCCACTAGGATAATAGAAATGAAGCCGTGACGCTAAGAGGAGTCTGACACTACTAAACACACTGATTCTCCCAGGTTAGGGTCACTGGCCTGGCAGCTGCAGTTCCGAGGAGCCACATAAGGAAGCTGAGGTTTTCTGGAATTTGAAGGGGCAGTGACAGTGGCTGGTGTGGGGGCTGCAGGGTGAGCACTTGAAGGTGCATGGCTGTGAACTGGGGCAACTGCAGGAATCCAAGCAGAGCACTGATGACCAGAAGACAGGACCCTGCCAACCTGTCCACCTACGTGAGATCCAGGCTAGCCAAGGCTACCGTGAGACCGTGTTTTGGAGAAGAAGAAAAGGAAGAGGAAGAGGAGGTGGAGGAAGAAAGAATCTTGGCCCAAAGTAAGGGAAGTTTTAATTTTCTTTCATCTCTCTCTCTCTCTCTCTCTCTCTCTCTCTCTCTCTCTCTCTCTCTTTTCTTTCTTTTTTTTTTTTTCTTTATAGTCCTGGCTGTCCTAGAACTCACTCTGTAGCCCAGGCTGTCCTCGAATTTAGAGATCCACCTGCCTCTGCGTCCTGAGTGCTGGAATTAAAGGCCTGCACCACCACCACCACCCAACTAGAAGTTTTAACTATCAAAAGTGCTGTAAGAAGATGTCTGCTTCTAAAGAATTGTCAGAACTTCTTACCCATATGTAATCAAAGGGATGAGTAAAAAGAAAGCTCATGGGCTAGGCCTGGTGGCATGTGCCTATACTCTGGGTATTTGGGTAGCAGAAGGTGGTTGTCAATTTCCAGGCCAGCCTAAACTACATAGTGAGATCCTATCTAAAACAAAACAGCCCGGGGAAGAGAGAGAGAGATCTCATGAGACTCTCATTATGTCTGTGTAGGAAAGCATATGTAATCATATTTCCATGTAGCATTACCAAAATTGACCCTAGCAGAAGGAGATGGAACTGTTCAGCACACTTGAAAGCAGTTTGTAATATTTCCAAACAGGCTGGTTAACTGATGGCTTGAGCCTCTAACAGTTACAGTCAGCACGAAGAAGTCTCCCCAAGCAGAGGTCTCTGTCTTTGACCTTGGAAGTGATTGCATCTATCATGGTTCTTGTCTTGAATAGTTCTGTGTGATTCCAAAGCTCACCCTCTACCTCTGCCCTCTGTGGTGGTGTCTTATTTCTGCCACATAAAGCAGAGAAAATACGTTGTTACATTGAGGATTTCTGTTGATGCCAAGACACTGGAAAGGTAAGTATGGGAACTGAAATGTTCCTTCTGTCCCATCTGGATTTGAATCTCAGCCTCTCAGTCTCTAACTCTCTTCCACTCTCCCCCTCCCTTTCCCCCTTCCCTCCCCCTCTCCCTCTCCCTCATCATAGGATTAAATATTACCCTTGTCCTCATCCTCAACCACACATGGAAATATGGTCTCATGTTTGCTAATTATCTTTCCATTCCCTCGGTCATCAGGGTGTAAATTCTGATTTAGTGGCACAGCTTCTTCCCCCAAATGGAGACTCTGGGGAACTTGCTGTAAGCGTATCCAAGTGCTGGTGAATCTCAGAGGTAGACACTATATAAAAATAGAGAGGTGTTTTGAGATGCAAAAGTGGCGTCATTCGGTATTGTCATCTCTCTATTCCAGGAGCGAGTTCACTGAGTCCACGGGACAGGCTGCCAAATGCTAATTAACTAACTGGTTGTCTTTGCTAGTCTTTTAACTCTTCTGCTCTTGGGGTCTCTCCAGCGAGAGAGAGAATCCATTCTTCATACAAAATGCAAAAGTTCTGATCACTTTAGATGATTCCCAAGTGAGTAAGAAACAATAAGGTAATGTTTGCTTGTCTCTCTGCAATTGAGAAAGAACACTGGTATCTATGTATTTGTCTTTATTTCCTCTTGTTTGTAACATATGATCACGTGTATTTCAAAGGACAAAATAGGTTAACTTAAGGTAAGTCACAATGAAAAGGTACATAATCTCTACTATAATCCTCCACAATAGAGAAAAGAAAGATACTTGCCGGTATACTGTAATGAAATATGTTCAAGAGATGAGAGTTTCAGATACACAGAGAGGAGAGAAAATAAATTGATGTCCTTCTGAACCAACAAGGTTGCCTATCTGTTAACATGAAAGATAAATACACTCAATAATTCCACTCCATGGCAGTAACCACCAGACCAGTGTCAGCACCTTCTTAGGGAAATACCTGCTAATGTTTATAGTGGCTGTCTGTGAAACAGCAGAGAATTACTGGGTTTATCACAAAGGGTTATATGCACATAGGATGAGTAGACTAAAGCTGCATATTAATATACAAAACCAGATATAACTAAGAACCAACAATGGCCAGAAAGTGCCACTGCAGAAGCAAGTTTGTACATTACCCCTTATCCAAAGTTAAATGCATGTGTATGTTCCAAACAGTGCCGTGCATCTTTTCTGGGTCTGCACGTAGCAGTATAAAAATATCGACATGAAAACAGACCCTGAATTCAACAGCGTGTGGTTTCCTTGGGTGAAGAAAAAAGGAAACAGAATCCAAGAACGATATGCAGAAAGCCACAACCATAGCTACAGTTTTTTGTTTTGTGTGTGTGTGTGTGTGTGTGTGTGTGTGTGTGTGTGTGTGTGTGTTTCTTTACAAACCTGGTACATGGCCCACAAGCTAGATCAGCTGGGAAAGCGCTTGCAGTGTAATCCTGGTGGCCTGAGTTTGATCCCCGCCAACCCATGGTGGAAGAAGAGAACCAATTTCTGAAAGCTGCCCTCTGACTTCTACATGGCACTGTGGCGTGAGCGGGCACACACGTGACGACGACGACGATGATGATGATGATGATGATGATGATGATGATGATGATGATGATGGTGATGATGATGATGATGATGGTGATGATGATGATGATGATGATGATGATGATGATGATGGTGATGATGATGATGATGGTGATGATGATGATGATGATGATGGTGATGATGATGATGATGATGATGGTGATGATGATGATGATGATGATGGTGGTGATGGTGATGGTGATGATGATGGTGATGATGATGATGTGTGATGATGATGATGATGATGGTGATGGTGATGATGGTGATGATGATGATGATGGTGATGATGATGATGATGATGGTGATGATGATGATGATGATGATGATGGTGATGATGATGATGATGATGATGGTGATGGTGATGATCATAATGATGATGATGATGATGGTGATGATGATGATGATGGTGATGATGATGATGATGGTGATGATGATGGTGATGATCATGATGATGATGATGATGATGGTGATGATGATGATGATGATGATGGTGATGATGATGATGATGGTGATGATGATGATGATGATGGTGATGGTGATGATGATGGTGATGATGATGATGATGATGGTGATGATGATGATGATGATGGTGATGATGGTGATGATGATGATGATGGTGATGGTGATGATGATGATGATGATGATGATGGTGATGATGATGGTGATGGTGATGATCATAATGATGATGATGATGATGGTGATGATGATGATGGTGATGATGATGATGGTGATGATGATGGTGATAACCATTGTAACAATAAATAAATTAAAGCAATACAAATACAGAATAGTGTTAAAGGTGTTGTTTGAACTTTGTAGCTGGCCTTGCCCCTCAGGGAAAAGCTGCCTTCTCCCCTTTCTCTCCACCCCCCCCACCTCATCCCTCACCACAGGGGTGTACCTCACCTGAGCAGCACCAGAGAGCTGACTCTGAGGGTGTGAGAAGAGGGGAGGGGTGCCACCCCACCTCCCCGGTCTGCCATGTGATGGTATGGGTAAGAGAAAGATGCCCTTCTCTCTCACCCATTACCACCTGTGGCAGGTGAAAGCTGACACTAGGGACGCCAAAGAGGGAGAGCTAGCCCTGGCCCTCACTGGCTGCAGCACATGAGAGAGCAGGGCTGCACACTAGAGCTGACCCTGTCGACAGGGATGCAGGTGAGCCAGCCCTGAAGGTGTGAGAGCAACGGAGTTGACCTCACCGCCCCCTCATCCGCCATGCTGTGGCATGGGTGAGGGAAAGATGCCCTACCCGTAGCTCTGCCCCTTGCTACCTTCCGCAGGCGAGAGAGCTGTCCCCAAAGTCACAGGAGTGAAAAAACTAGCCCTGCCCCTCACCAGCCGCAGCACACAGGAGAGTGGGCCCTGCACCCCGCCTGGGCAGCACACCAGAGCTGACCCTGTTGGTGGTGATACACATGAGCTAGCCCTGAAGGCACCAGAGCAGAAGAGCTGACATCGTGTGTCCATCCCACCCCCCACTCCCCACATATCCCCCTACAGCAATCAGGAGAGAGGGCCCTGCACCTCACCTGGGCAAAACGGGAGAGCTGGCCCTGGCCATGTGAGTGTGGGTGACCTGGATCTGAGGACCTGAGAACAGAAGAGCTGGCCCTGCTCCTTGCTGTAGGCTGCTCTGCATTGGGTGAGCTGGCCCAGGCAGTGATGGTGAGGAAAAGCTGGTGGGCAGACCAACCCAGGTACCCACCCAGGCCTAGAACCAGGGCTGTGAGTTAGCCAACCCCAACAGTCACCCCGTCTGTGGAGCAAGTAAAGGGGACGAACCTACAGATCCAAAACAGCAGGATCTCCATGACACAGGACAACAGGTTATCCACGAGGAGCCCCAGTGAGAGCCCAGTGAGAGATGGTGTAGCAGAAGCCAGAGGTCTTGAGCCAGTAACAATGAATGAACACTTACAGGTAAAGATGAATGGACCAAAGGGTAAACTATGTCACTTAAGGGGCCACGCTACAGCTTCTGCAACAAGATTCTTTTTTTTTTTCTTTCTTTTGTGTCTTGTTTATTTTGTTTTTGTTTGGTTTGGCTTTGGGTTTTTCTTTTAAACTTGGTTTTGCTTTGGGGGTGGGGGCAGTGGTTGAATAGGCAGATGTAAGGGGTTGAAGAGATAAGTGGGATCAGATGGAACATATGATGTGAAATCCACAAAGAATCAGTAAAAGTTTAAAAAACTCATTTAAAAAAAAAAAGAAAACATAGTTACCAAACTTGTTTATTTTACATACTTCCAGAAATTTAATGCAATTTACTGATCATTTAAAAACATGTGAAGTGCTTGTGTGTCTTTAGCAGGAAACTCTGAACATCAAATTTCTGTTCAACTGTAGGAAGGCAAGCCTTTTTTTTTTTTTTGGACGTTCATATTAAAGAGGTTGAAATATGTTTGCCCATAAACTAGTCTTCTTCCTCCTTCAAAACTGCATGTATGCCAAAATCTCTCTGCTGGCAGCATTCCAATTTGTAAAGAGGGCTTTCCAGAAGATTAAAAGAGAAAGTCTATGCAAAGTACTTAGAGCAGAACCTGCCACAGCTCCCAGCAAAATCCTAGCCAGCCCTCCCTTGGCACTACACTCCAGACACGCACAAAACACATTAGTCAATTCTGGTAAGCACTGTATTCTTGTGATTTCACATGTTCTTTTTTTATTTTTAAAATAATCTTGCTTTAGGGAAAATGTCTCATTCTTATTTTTTAAAACATTCAAACAAGGACTGAAAAATCTAGTTCAGTGGGTAAAGCTTCCCCACACAAGTCTTACTACCTGAGTTCGATCCCCAGAACCCATGTAAAGGTAGAGAGTGAGAATTGACTTCACAGAGCTATCCCCTGACCTCCACACAAGTGCCGTGGTATTCACGCACTGTGTTAATACACATCACACACACACACACACACACACACACACACACACACACACACACACACGATAGATGATAGATAGATAGATAGATAGATAGATAGATAGATAGATAGATAGATAGATGTGGTGATATTTTATTTGTGCTGAAATGTGATATTTTATTTGTATGTTAATAAATAAAGTTTGCCTGGAGATCAGAGGTCACATAGTGAGCCATTAACAGAAGTCTGGCGGTGGTAGCCCACACCCTTAATCCGATCACTCGGCAGGCAGTGTAGTCAAGGACACACAGCCAAGTGTGGTGACACACGCCTTTAATCCCAATACCAACCATAGAGACCTGGAGGTCTGTATAGACAGGCAGTGATGAGGAAGTGATGTGGTTGGGCTTAGAGCCAATGAGAAGGCAGAACAGGAAGGCAATAAAAGCCCAGGTTAGACAGGAAGAAGCTCTCTCGCTGGGGAAGCTACAGCATGGTGTGGTAAGCTAAGGCTAGTTGTGGCTATGTGCTATTTCTCTGATCTCTTCATCTATTACCCCTGTATTTGGCTCTGTGTTTCTTTTCTTTTCTTGCTTGCTTTTTCTTTTCTTTCTTTTTTTTTCAAGACAAAGTTTCTCTGTGTAACATTGCGCCTTCCCTGGAACTCACTCTGTAAAACAGGCAGGCCTTGAACTCAGAGATCCACCTGCCTTTGCCTCCTGAGTAATGGGATTAAAGGCGTGTGCCACCACTGCCTGGTGGCTCTGTGTTTCTTATTTAATAAGAAATTTGTCTACTGATAGATGATAGATAGGTAGGTAGATAGATAGATACATAGATACATAGACAGACAACATTTGAAAAGAAGTCAAGTGAGCTGGAGGATGACTCCGTAGTTAAACCACTGGCTGCTCTTAAAGAGGTTCCGGGTTCAATTCCCAGTACTCTCATGGCAGCTCACAACTGTCTGTAACTCCAGTTCCAGGGGATCTGACACCTCCACACAGATGCAACAATGATGCACAGAAAAAATAAAAATAAATGAATCATTTAAAAAATATGTTAGGAGCAGGTATGTACACATCAGCATGTGTGTATGTACGGTATACCCATGTATAAGAGGTGCACAGGCATAGATTCAGCCACATACATTTCATATGTGTATAGATAGATTTTTTTTTATAGTAGTTCAAAGGGAAAATGTTCTTTATTGTTGTTGTTTGCTTTTGTTTATTTGAGACAGGGCCTCACCGTGTAGCCCTGCTGGCCTGGAACTCACAGAGATCCACCTGCCTCCGCCTCCCCAGTGCTGGGATCAAAATCATATACCACCACACCCGGGTCACATCATTTTTTTTAAATATAATAATTATTTATTCCCATAGTTTTGCTTATTTGTTTTCTTTTCTCCCCAACAGCTATCATCTTCTAGCACTGAAAATTGTCTTAGTTACGGTAAAACCTTTAATTAATTATAAAGTTATTTTTGGAATAAAGCACCTTCTTAACCACTTTTAAGTGTGCTGCTCAATAGTGCTGAGCACATCTGCACTGCTGTGCTAAGTCCCTCCTAACCAATATTCCACTGCCGTCTGTTCTATGGGTTCGCATCCATCTTATCCTTTACTTGAATGTTTGGTTTTGAGGTTTTGAGTTTGTGTGTGTGTGTGTGTGTGTGTGTGTGTGTGTGTGTGTGTGTGTTTGTGCCATGATGTACAAGTGGAGGTCAGAGGGCACACTTGCAGGAGTCAGTTCTCTCCTTATACTACGTGGGTTCCAGAGGTTCACACTCAGGCCTTCAGGCTTGGCATCAACTACCATTACCCACTGAACCATATCACCAGGCTCATCTTATCTTTTTAATATGTGTGTGTGTGTGTGTGTGTGTGTGTGTGTGTGTCCCTGCATGAGTTTCAATGTACTAAGTGTCCAAGGAATCCAAAAAGTGATGGATCACTTTGAAGTAGAGTCACAGACAATTATGAGCTGCCTGGGAACCAAAGTGGAGTCCTCACAAAGAGCAGTAAAAGCTCTTTGGTTTTGTTATTGTTGTTGTTGTTGTTTGAGACAGGGTTTTGCTATGTAGCTCTGGCTGTCCTGGAACTCATGCTGTAGACCAGGCCGGCCTCGAACTCAGAGATCCATCCACCTGCCTCTGCCTCCCAGGTGCTGCAATCAGTAAAAGCTTTATACCTCTCTCTTCCTCCTTACTCATCTTGTTTTGTTTTGTTTTGTTTCAAAGACATTTTACATTTCCCAGCACCTAGAATATTTATACTCCAGAAATTCACATGAAATGAAAATATGAATGTATTTATGAGGTACACATGAATAAAAAGAGGTCACAATCTCTTGTATACACTGGGAATCAACGCCAATCTCCAATGAACTGAGTCCTTGCAGGCTCTCAGACATTCCAGCAGCTCCCACCTCAAGGCCATTGCTTTAGCTGTTTTGTTTTGGTTTTTTCTCCCTTCTAGCTACATTGCTTGTGTGCCCACTTCTGTGACATCTGAGCTCAAATGTCGCTTTACCAGGGAGGTGATCCTCCGCCATCTCTCTCAAAACAACAGGCACCACACTCAACTCTAACCACCCCTCTCTGTTGTAACGTGGCGTCTATCGGGTACCATGAACTTCCTTCTTATATTTGTTTATGTTTCTGTTTCTGTCTGATGACATGACTCAGTAAATATGAATCCACCCATATTAAAATAAATGAATTTATATGCGGTGACAGAAAGAGGCAGGTAGTTGCCTTTAGCTGGTGAAGAGAGGGAGAGTTGAGTGGGAAGGAGTCTCGTGTGGACTGTTTCCTGCAGGTTGGACATAATTGTTGCAATCTTGAATCAGGGAAGCTGTGGTCACCCACTTGAGGCCACCATGAGATTCAGACTTGTCAACACATTCTCACATGGCATGAGGAGAAAGCTCACAAGTCTGTCTGCTCCAGACAATGTATAGGGAATAGACAGTGGCTTAGAAGCCACACTCTGTGTGTGTTGACGCTATCAGGTGATATCCCCATATTCCTGTAAGTAACCCTCATGAACTCAACAGCTCACCATATTAAACTTGGGTGGGTTTGGGGGGAGACTGTCAGCATCCTTTCTATCTGGGGTGAAGAGAAATAGACTCCCCAGGAAAAGCCATGAACCACAGATAGAAGGAACATGTTCTATGTCTTTATGACTTGGATGATTACATGGGTATATAAATTACTTAAAACTCACTGGCATATTTGAGTGAGCATATTACATTGAATGCAAATTATAACTGAATAAAAGAATATTTTTGTTGTTTTTTCGAGACAGGGTTTCTCTGTGTAACAGCCTTGGCTGTCCTGGAACGCTGCAGACCAGGCTAGTCTCAAACTTCCAGAGATCCGCCTGCCTCTGCCTCCCAAGTGCTGGGATTAAAGGCATGTGCCACCACTCCTGGCTATGAAAGAATTTGGTTTTTTGGTTTTTGTTTAATTAGCAGTTGTACTGAAGGTCCCAGTATTCACAAGGTAACAAAACTATAGTTCAAACTCAGATGTATCTGGCTCCCAGATCTTTGTATGGGGTGTGCTGCCTACTTTCATCTCTATATCTATTTCCAGATTCACACATCTCTAGGACAGGGAGTGCAGCTCTGCCTAGGTCTTTCATGTTTTTCAGATCTTGGGAATGTGAGATGGTGCAGATGATTAGCATGCATCTATCTCCCTAGTGCAAGTATGGTGTGAAGCAAATAAATACTGTTTTCTGCAGGAGTCATTAGCTCTCAGGGCTCAGATATGTAGCTGGCACTCAGTGACACCTAACTGATGGATGCTTGGTTTCATTTGTCAACTTGGGCATGTTATCTAGTCCCCAGGCAGTCACTCAAACACTGATCCAGGTTTTGCGGCAAAGGCATTTTGAAATATGGGGAACATCTGCATTTGACAGATGTTAAGAAAGGAGATTGTCCTGTGGCATGAGGGAAATAGACCCTGTCAGCTGAAAGGTCTTTGGAGCAGAATCAAGGCTTCCCGAAGTAAGAAGACATTCTGCCTGTAGACTTCAGTGTCAGCATCTGCCTGTCCTTCCTGATGGAACAGCATACAGGTATACAGGTTGAGACTTACATTCCTAGACCCTGGATATGCACAGACGAGTTCCTGCAACAGATTGCTCTCTGTCTCTCTGTCTCTGTCTCTCTCTGTCTCTCTGTCTCTCTGTGTCTCTCTGTCTCTCTCTCTCTCTCTCTCTCTCTCTCTCTCTCTCTCTTTCTCTGCATGTGTGCACGTTTTTTGAATAGCAACCAGAGGTGTGGAACAGATGTGAGTTCCTCCACCTATGAATTTTCTGATGATAATCTCTGGGGAAAATGTTTCCCCAAATATTCACACACTAAATGCCTTTCTGGTGTCTTCAGGGTTGATCCTTAGATGATAATGGAATGAGACCATTCCTTCCTTCTCCCTGTCCCATGATAGTGTGGGCTTTATATGGATCTCCATACCCAACCTATCCCACCTTCAAGCAAGCCCTGCCACAATGCAAGCAAGCTCCATGTCCCCCCTAGTTTGAGCCTCAAGTAGTGAATATCAGCTAGATTTTCCAGTACTGTCTCAGGCCTGCTTTGCTGGAAACCCAGACATTAACAGTTCTGTTAATGTAAATGTATCATGATCTGGAATAAGTGAGGTATGGTGGGCTACCTTAGAAGGTAAAACACTTGCCATGCAAGCCTGACGACCTGAGTCAATCCACAGGACCCATATAAAGGTAGAGAGATCTCACTCCTTTGGACACATCATGAGTAGTTCAGCTTGTCCTAATTATCTGAGCTTTGCAGTTAACCACCTGCAATAATTCTACCTTTGCAGCAAATTCATTTTGCTGTCCAACCTTGAACAAATCATAAACGTTTCCCCAGTTCCAGGTGGCCTCCAGCAGAGTATTATGCTTCCTTCTTATGGCACAAACTCCAAATGGTAGTTAGAAATCTCCATTCCAGTTGTCAGGTCTCAGCCAAGGAGAGCAAGGCCTTTCTAAAGCCAAGATGTGGATTTCCAAAGATGAGCTTGAAAACATTCAATGTGTGTGTGTGTGTGTGTGTGTGTGTGTGTGTGTACACAACTTTATGGTTTTGAATATTTTCAGAAACCAAAATAACCTTGCAACTATTTGTTTGTCTAGCATTATCTATGTGGTTCTTAATCCTTCTGTCTGCCCTGCTTTGCAGTGTATGCGAAGGTCTGTGAATTCTGATACATCCGTGAGGATGGGAGCATGTTTAACAGATGATACACAGTTATTTGTTTGTTGAGGCAGGCAGATTTCAAATTTTCAGTCCTCCTGCTTTGGGCTCACTGGTACTGGGGCTCCAGGCATGGCATACAGAGTCATGCCACACTCAAGCTGAGACCTGGAACAGTGAAAAGAGGTGGAAGGCTAGCTCTGTCCTGTGTTTATCTTGGTGGTGGGAAGTAAGGTGCAAAGAATGAAGGTTGTGTATCTCCACACTTTGAGTTCTGGCACGGATCCTAACATGGAGATTCATACGGCTGCTAGGTCAGCTGGATCCGACCCCGCTGGAGAGGACAAAGCACGGCTTACCCCTCAGTTCCAGGCCGAGAGAAGAGTATACATTCTTTTGAGGTCATTAGCCAAGGTTGTTGAACTCGAATCTTGAACAAGTAGCACAGACCAGGGTTACAGGGGCCGTGATTAAAGGATCACTGGGTCTTGATAAGAATCAGGCCATCTTTGAGGGCGTCTAAAGCTGCGGTCTCTGAGGAGAGAGACTATTTCATGATGCTGAAAGAGCTAACTCGTCTGGAGCAAACACCTGCCTGCCATTATCCCAACAACTCGCCAAGTCGATCAGGGATCTAGTACCATCTGGAGAAATAAGGGTCACATATAAATAAACCTAATTGGATTGTGGGGAATTAGGATAGGAAATAATTCCTATGAATTTGGATTAATGTCACTAAATACTCTTCAATGTAGGTTAAACCTCGACTAACAGATTATAACTAGATAAATATGCCTTCTGCTTTCTAAAGTCTATAGTTTTTCTGAAAAAAAAGTTAGATTTCCCATAGTCATGATAGAAGTAGATGTTTATGTAGAAAACTATTTTTTAAATGAGAAAAGAGTGGGGTGTGGTGGTCCACACCTTTAATTCCAGCTCTCTGGAAGAAGAGGCAGGCAGGATCTCTGTGAGTTCCTGGACAGCTTGATATACATAGTAAGTTCAAAGCCAGCCAGAACTAATAGTGAGACGCTGCCTAAAAAAAAAAAAAAAAAAAAGGGATAAGGTAATGTATAGGGGCTGGAGAGAGGGCTCAGCACTTAAGAGCACTTTCTGTTCTTTCCGAAGGCTGGGGTCTGATTCCCAAGCACCCATATGGTTGTTCACAACGATCTACAACTTCAGTTCTGGGAGATCCGAAGCCCTCTTCCAACTTCCTTGAGCATCCGACATACACATGGTGTGCATCCATACATGCATGCAAAATATTTACACACAAATAAAATAATCTGAAATTTTAAATGATAACAGATAGCATACAACTTGCTCTTTTACCTACTTTCTAGTTCATGGTTCAGCAACAGTAAACGCATTCATGTGCTGAGCGACTGTCATCTGCCTGGTAATGGATAATGATGCATCTCTGAGCCCTTTTCATCTTGTCAGACTGTCCCAACATACAACTGGCCATCCTCCTTCCTCAGCCCCCAGTAAGCACTACTCAGCTTCCCCTCACCATACGTGTGACTGGTCCACCCATCAGTGGGATCACACAGTACTTGTCCTTTTTCTTGTTTTCCTTAGCATAATGTCCTCGAGTCTCATCTATGTTGTGGCCTGTATCAAAGTGTCCTTCCTTTCTATGGATGACTAATATCCTTTTAGATCAATGGTTCTCAACCTTCCTAATGCTGCCATCCCTTAATACAGTTCCTTGTGTTGTGGTGACCCCCAACCACAGAACTGTTTTTGTTGCTTCTTCATAACTGTAATTTTGCTACTGCTAGGAATCATAATGTAAATATCTGATATTCTGATATGCAGGATATCTGACATGTGATCGCTATGAAAGGTTGAGAATCGCTTTATTTATTTATTTATTTATTTATTTATTTATGTATTTATTTGAAAGTGGAGCAGGACAACCCTTTATTGGGAGCAGAGAGCAGCACAACACAGTGACCAACAGATGGAGAACGCCTGATGGTCTGCACAGCATCTTCCAAGACACAGGCTCTCTACTAGCAAAAGTCAACAGGAAAATAGATTGATTGGGGCAGTGTTTCTCAAATTGCTAAATGGTCTTTTAATAAAAACCTGGAAGCTGGGCGGTGGTGGTGCATGCCTTTAATCCCAGCACTCGGGAAGCAGATCTTTGTGAGTTCGAGGCCAGCCTGGGCTACCAAGTGAGATCCAGGAAAGGCGCAAAGCTACACGGAGAAACCCTGTCTTGAAAAACCAAACAAATAAATACAAATAAAAACAAACAAACAAACAAACAAACAAATAAATAAATAAATACCTGGAGCCAGATATTAGGGTAAATGCTAAAAGATCAGAGGGACAAAGGAACAAGCTACAGCCACATCTCACCTCACCAGTTCCACGAAAACTCTACTTAATGCTTCCAAGTCCTCAGCTGAAAGCTCTCCAGCCGAAAAACTTCAGTTCTTGTCTCCTCATGCCTTTATACCTTTCTTTGCCCAGCCATCACCTCTTACCTAGTGCTAGGATAAATGGCATGTGTGCTTCCCAAATACTGGGATTAAAGGTGGAAGATCTCAAGGGCTGGGATTAAAGTCATGGGACTCCCAAGTACTGGAATTAAAGGTGTATGCCACTCCTGCCTGGCTCTGTTTCTCTCCTAGACTGAGTCAATCTTGTGCAGTCCAGAGTGGTTTTGAACTCACAGAGATCCAAACAGATCTTTGCCTCCCAAGTGCTAGGATTAAAGGTGTGTGCCACCACTGCCTGGCCTCTGTGTTTAATCTAGTGGCTTGTTCTGTTCTCTGATCTTCAGGCAAATTTTATTAGGGTAGACAATATATCATCACAGGGCATCCCCCTTCCTCCCAGGTAGGGGAAACTCATTAACTTTCCTGAAGGCAACCATGGGTTACTAGAGATAGAGCCCTTCAGGGGTGCCTTTATAAAGAACATTCTCTTTAGATTTTTTGAAGTCTTCATTAGTTATTTTTAAGGCCACCAAGCTAGCTTCTGTGCAGATTGCCTTGATGTTAACCCCAGAGAGGTCATCCTTTGCCATGATCAAGTCATTCAAGGTTACATTATCAGCCACTGTCATTCTGCTTGTGTGAACCTGGAAGATATGATTCTTGGTCTTTTCATCAGGCAGGGAGAACTCAATCTTTCTGTTAATGAGGCCTGGTTTAATAAGTACTGGATCCAGCTTCTATTTGGTCTGTGGCCATGATAACTTTTACATCTCCCCTCAAATCAAATCCACCCAACTGGTTCAACAGTTCCAACATTGTTCACTGAATTTCTCTGTCACTCCAGAGTTTGAATCGCATCTTTTTATCTCAGTGGTATCAATTTCATCAATAAATACAATGGATGATGCATGTTCTTTGCCAACTTGAAACAGTTCCCATATGAGTTTGGGCCCATCACCTAAATACTTCTGAATAAGTCTTGAACCAACCATTCTCAAGAAAGTGGCTGGAGTTAGGTTCTCTACCGCTTTGGCCAAGAACATTTAATCTGTTTCTGGTGGACCATAGAGAATGACCCCCTTAGGGGGTTTTATCCCCATCTCTTCATATTGCTCACAGAGTCCTTAATTTCCTGGATTTGGTTGTCCAGTTCCTCCAATATCTATGTAGGTCTCCCGGCAGGGGGGAGGGGCTTCATCCCTGTGACCAGGGTATCTGTGCCATCCATTAGTACCCCTGTCACGGCATGCACCTTATGGTTGAGCAGGACTGAATGGCCTGGCTGGAGCAGATTCTTGTGCACAAATGATAGGATGTTGATGTAGTGTTGTGAGCCCACAGATGTGGACACAATGGTGTGATTCTCATCAGTCATCTCTTCCAAGGTTCTAACAGACTTGGGGGTCCCCCTGAGATCATCCACTTTTGATCTTTTCTCCCGTTGCTTTTCTTCTGATGGTTTCATCTGGTCTTGATTTCTAATGAATTCTTCCTCCATGAGAAGATAGTTTTTTATTCTCTCTAACTTCAGTAATTTCAGGCGACACTTAGTGTGAGGCATGAATAGTGGCAGTTTGCTGACAACATCTGGTCGCTTTTTTTCCTTCTCTTCCTCCTCCTCCTCCTCCTCCTCCTCCTCCTCCTCCTCCTCTTCCTCCTCCTCCTCCTCCTCCTCTTCCTCCTCCTCCTCCTTCTTCTTCTCCTCTCCCCCACCCCTCTCTATTTGGGATGGATGTTCATATTTTGTTTTCTTGTCCTTATCCTTCTCCTTGCCCCAGGACCATGGCCACCTCCCTGATTTGATCCATCTTCCCTCTGTTGCCCTAGCCAAGAACCTCTATTTTAGATAGATAATCTTCCTCCTACCTCAAGTGTTGGAGTTTGAGCTCAATAGTCTTGAACATGCTAGCCAAGTCCTCTACCACAGAGCCAAATCTCCTCCTCCTCCTTCATGCTAGGGATGGGGCCTGGGATATGGCTCAGTAAAAGAGGTAAAAGCATTTGCTTCATAAGCTTAATGACCTAGGCTCAACCTCCATAACCCACATAGAAAAGTGGGCTGTGGTAGCTTGCATTTGAAATTTCAGCATTCCTATGGTGGGAAAGGAGGCATAGATAGGAGAATCAGCCAGAAGCTCACAGGCTGATGTCTTAGCTACTTTTCTATTGCTGTGAAGAGGGTCAGTCCATGACCATCCTGGTGGGGGCAGGGCAACAGATGGGCAAACATGGTAGCTGAGAGTTCTACATCCAGATCAGGAAGAAAGAGACTCTGGGCTTGGAATCGGCTCTTTAGTACCTCAAAGCCCACCCCCAGTGACACACTTCCTCTGATAAGACAAATAAAATTAACCTCCACAGGTTCCTTTATGAGGAACCATGCATCATTTTTCACAGCAACAATACCTTGTCTACATTCCCCTCAGTGATGCACAAGGGTTCCAGTCTCTCCATATCTGTGTCAATATTTATGTTTTCTTTTTACTTGTTTAATTTTACTTTCACATTGCTGGTTATCAAACCCCAGGTTTTGCACAAGGTGAGCAAAGCATGTTACCAACTGAGGTATGCCCTCAGCCCCTAGTTTTCCCCAGCACGGGTTTGATGGGGATCTCTCTAATATCCAGGATTGTAGAGCAGGTTTTAATGTATTTATTAAACACATATATATTTCCATTGAAGAAATTTCTGTTAAATTCCATTGCCCAGTTTTTTAAAAGTAATTTATTTACTTTTATTTTATATACTTTGGTGTTTTCCTGCATGTATGTCTGGGTAAGGATATTGGATCCCCTGGAATTAGAATTACAGACAGTTGTGAGCTGCCATGTGGGTGCTGGGAACTGAACCTAGGCCCTCTGGAAGAGCAGCCAGTGCTCTTAACTGCTGAGCCATCTCTCCAGCTTCCACGTTGCCCACTTTTAATTGGGTTGATTGTTCTTGTTGTTGAATTATAGGAGTTATATTCTAGGTATTGACCCCTTATCGGATATGACCACAGGCCCCTTAACAAAGGACCCTACATGCAATACTGCTTCCATAAAACCATATCGCCTTATGATGGCATAACATCTTAGTGCATGAAAGCATATGCTATGATGTTTGGCCAGCGGTGGACTTTCCTAACACCACACATCTCAGAACGTACTCACCTTGTTGATAAAAGCTACATACGATTTGTAAAATTACTCTCTTGAAAACAAGTGTTTGGATTGGAATATCTTAATTTTTTTCATTCTAGAAAATATTTCTTATAAAGTGATGTTTAAAAAATCTGCCCCAAATCCATGTGATAAGATTCTAACTCCCAATGTGACTGCATTTGGAGACAGAATCGGTGCGGGGTGACAACAGTTACTGAGATCATTAGATAGCAATCCTGGCTGTCCTGGATCTCATTCTGTAGACCAGGATGGCCTTGAACTCACAGAGATCCACCTGCTTCTGCCTCCCAAGTGCTGGGATTAAAGGTGTGTGCCACTACCGCCCAGCTCTGTAACCTTTTCTTAACCAGGGGTATGAATATACACAATTGTTTTTCAAAACTGCCAAGTTACATTGGACAGATATATCACGATATACAATGTAATAGTTTATAGTCTATACACTATTGTATACAATAAAGTAGTAATCAGCCTCCTAGTAATAGACAGCTGGGTGGTCCTTTACATATCTTTGATGTTTGAGTCATTCATAGAGACAATTTCCCAGAAGTTGAATTCATGGGTTAAAGGATATGCATATTTAAATTTTTGATAGCCTGTCTATGGCCAAGCTACCTTGCAGAAAGGCTAAACCAAATGTCCTCATACCATGTCTAAGAGTGTCCAGCGCCCCACACCCTTGCCAAATCAGCACGGTTTCAACAGTGGTAAAAATAAGTTCTTGGCTGCTTTTGTCCTCTGAATCCTGCCAAAGTGCATAATGTGAAACTAGAGGAGAGGACCATAAAGTTGATGGATGAGAGGGCATTTTGGTCACCATACTGTTTTATCTGGAGCACACCATTTTCCCCTCCAAGCAAATGAGATAGACAGGGCTTCTTCAGTTTTTAGTACAAGTTCTAGGAAGTAATATCCTAAGTGGATTAATTCCTTAAAGACAGAGTGTCTCTGAGGATGTAGAAACTATTCAAGCTAAGTGTGCTTAGGGCTGATAGAGGATATATATATAAGGCTGTGTATATATACTTCTTGCGGGCAACAGTATCTGGCTTCTTCTGTAAGGAAGCACATCATTTCATCCTGTACCAGCCCCCACATCACACCGCAGCCTACTCAGCTTTGACTATTTGACTGAGGCAGAGAAACCTTTTTCTCAACTCCATTTCTATATTTAATACTTTTCTTTTTCTTAAGCTGAGCAAAAGTTAGCTGGGTGTGTGATGTGCATGACTTCCAGATACTCAGGAGACTAAGCAAAAAGACCACTCTGGCCCAGGCTTCGGGGCCAGGAAAGACAGCATGGCAGGATCTCGTAAACTCAAAAACAACAGCAACTCCAACAACAAACGAGCTATGCTTCACATTCATTGTAAGGCTTTTCTCTCAGAATTTCCAATGTGAATAACTTCACTGTTTTAATAGAACATTTCACCAAAAATTAGAGGAAGGGGAAGGAAGTTATATCATGAAACCCATTCATTTTGGAAAACACAACCAAATAGAAAGGGTTTCCGTTCAGCTACTCCACTCCTTGGCCATGTAGTCTATAGCACATAATTTTGCCTTTTCTTCTGTTGACAGCCTAGCAAAATGAAATCCACCCTGTTCCATAGAAATAGTGGAAAGACAGGAGGTCCCAAGTGCTAGAGTGAACCGAATTACATGTTTGAAAAATATGTGTTTCTAGTCAAATGTAGCTAGCCTGCTTCTGTCTGACCTGAACGTCTTTGTGCAGGAGAAGGTGCAGGGTTTTTTTTGTTTTGTTTTGTTGTTTTGTTGTTGTTTTTTCAAATAAAACCTGTTAAATAGAGCTATGTTTTGCCATGGCATTTTTTTTCTCCTGTTGTGGCTTTAGTATCAATTAAAAGCATTTTGAAATGGTTCACCTTCACTGGTGATATTAATGAGCCATACATGCCAAAAGCCAGAAAATGGGATAATTATAAAATATGAACTGTGAACTGTACGTTAATAATCCTCTTTATTTTCTCTCTTTTTAGCCACTTAGTAAATTGAGTGCATCTAATTATTATAAACGTGGTACTTCCAGTGCTGGCAAAAGAACATAATAATATTTAACAATATTTGTTTTTACCTTGGCAGAAACAAAGACAACTCCAAATCCTGTGATAGCAGCATGAACGGGGCTCTCCCCAGTCTGAACTAACGCCCCTCCCTCCTTTTCTCCTCACATTTTCCTTCCCTTTCTCTCCACTCCCTCTTCCTTTCCTGGACCCTCTCTTTTTTTCCCTTCCCAATCCTTCTCCAGTCAATAGTGTGGTTGTCTCAGCTTGATATGCTCTCAGAATGGATATGTTGGGGGTGGGGTCAGGTCTCTTTGCTTATCTTTCTCCTGAGGAAAGGACACCCTCTTGACTACCGTGGGGTGCAGAGGGGGTGACAGACACTGCTGTGTGACTTGGTCCTTCTTTTAGATTTTACCTTGTGATAAGCTTCCAGGAGTTAAGCTCCAAAGAATGCTGAAGTTTGAAGAGGTTTATTTCAGTTCAGGGATGTGTGTACAGTATCAATGTTTAATAATTCTCCACAGACAATGCCAACATTCTTCAATAAGACTTAGGAGTAATGAGGTTAACTTCCTGGAGAAGAAATGTATAAACATCAAATTTCCTCCTGCCATAGGGGCAGTGGTGACGTACACCTTTAATCTCAGCACTCAAGAGACCCCTGAGACAGGCTTATTTCTGTGAGTTCCAGGACAGCCAAAGCTACACACAGAAACCCTGTCTTGGGGAAAAAAAAATCATCCTGTCAATGCACAGTGTATAGTTTTGGTAGTGTTAATTATCGTCACAGAATTTTATGTCTTGCAAAACTGGAACTGTCTACCCATTTATCAGCAATCCCTCATTTTCTCCTTCCTCTAGTCTCTGCCAGCAACCACTCTGATATCTGTTTCTTTGGCTTGATGACTCATAAAGGTAGAGTCATGTTGTGTTTGCCCTTTTGTGCCCAGCTTATTTCACTTAGCATGATGTCCTCAAGGTTTTTCCACATCTTACCACGTGACTGAACTTGCTTTTTGAGACAAATGAAGCTGACATTTGAATTCTGACCGATCCCTGCTTCTGCTCCTCCACTGAATCAAAAGTGGACGAGAGAGAGGGTATAATCAATTTTCATGTCCTCAAGCACCATCAGACTAGGTAAAAGTGTGGGGTGGTAGACAGCTGTTGTCTGGTCTAGACAGGGTCCAATGAAAAAAATAAAAGTGAGGAAAGAGAAACTTTATTTACAGGTTATGACAGTAAGAGGAAGGGAATTTTTATATGTAATAGTGAAAATGCTTAGTGTGGTGGTTTGAAAAAGAATGATCTGCATAGGCTTATATATTTTAATCCTTTGTCACCAGGGAGTGGAACTGTTTGAAAAGATTAGAAGAATTAGGAGGTGTGGCCTTGTTAGAGTGGGCAGTGCCTTTGTTGGAGGAAATGTCTTACTGGGGGTGAGCTTTGAAGTTTCAAAAGCCCATGCCAAGCCCAGTCTGTCTCTTGCCTGTGTATTGGGATGTAGCTCTCGGCTACTTCTCCAGCACCATGATCCCCACCACGATGATGATAGACTAAGCTTCTGACACTGTAAGCAAGCCCCAAATTAAATGTTTTCTCTCATAAGCATTGCCTTGGCAACGGTGTCTCTCCACAGCAGTAGAACAGTGACTCAGACAGAAGTTGGTATGAGGAGTGGGATATTGTTGGACAGGCCTGACTGTACTGTTTGTTGGAAGACCATGGAGGACTTTGAGATGTTGGACTACAGAAGGGGTTAGATGCTTTAAGCAAGGGTTACAGGGTCACCCTAGTAGGAGAATGGAAGACAGTGGTGTTGAAGGCAATATGGAATAGGGCTTGGGACAGCACAAGAGATTTCAGAGGGGAAGAATACTAATAAGTGGCCTAAGCACCATTCTAGTGATATTTTGGCAAAGAATGTGGTTGTTCCTTCATCCTTGTCCTAAAAATCTGCCTGATTGGCTTGATTGAAGAGTTCTGGATTAATGGCACTGGCAGAGAAGATTTTAGGACAGCCTAGTATTGATTCTGTCGTGTGATTATTAGCAATCACTCTTTTTTTCTTTTTTTAATCTTTCTTTTTTTCTTTTTCTTTTTTTCTTTTTTTTTGGTTTTTTGAGACAGGGTTTCTCTGTGTAGCTTTGTGCCTTTCCTGAATCTCACTCTGTAGACCAGGCTGGCCTCAAACTCACAAAGATCTGCCTGCCTCTGCCTCCCAAGTGCTGGGATTAAAGGCGTGCGCCACCACCGCCCGGCTGATCACTCTTATTTATAGAGATCTATAATGAAAAGGAACAAGCTAAGAAAGGAAAAATTACAAGATGTACAGTTGGAGGAGAAAAGTAGTTCCAGGAAATGTTATGTAGAAAACAAAAGTTCCAGTGCTCAAGGAGAAAAAATTTAAAGAAAACCCTGATGCCAAATGGAATAAAGGGAGTGATGACATCAGGCCAAGTCCCCACCCAGCTAAAGTTCCAATTTGTGAGAAGGAATTAAAGAAAAGCTTAATCAGTGAAAGAAACCATCAACAACAGAAGGCTTCTACAGAGGTAATTCAAGGAGGGCACCAAGTTCCAGCCCCATCAAATAGCAGAACTTGGCAGCTTTAACCACATGGCTTCAGAGTCAAGGATACAAGAAAGGAATATGGAATCTCCCCCTTTGGCTGAGGAAAGTCACTGAAGCCAGACATATATGTCAGGGGTGTGCCTGCATGGAGGCCCAGAGAGGCCATTGTGTAAGGCTGTGAAGGTGAAGCCCCAAGATGTTGGAGATGCCAGAGTCGTGGGATATCCTCTGAGACCAGGTGACTAAGGCACTTATGGAAATGATCATAAACTCAAGGCCAGGCAGAAAGGGGTTTGCCTTTTATAGGAAGGAGAGTAGGGTGGGTGAGAAGAAGCCACTGAAAAAGACCTGGATGAGTGGGCTTCTCAGGAAACTGGTCAGGGAGAGTTTTCCTCTGAAGTCTACCTCTGGGACTATTAGGGAAAGCTTTTTCCTACTTCCAGTGTCTACACATGTCCTGTTGGTTGAGACCTGGAGGAGGGAAAGGACCCTGACAAGTGTAATCAACCATTGAACTCTGTAGGTCATTGGGGACAAAAGACAGGCATTCAGCATATTGTTTTTGAAACAAAGAATGGGAAATCAGAGGGCCTCTTGGCTGGGTCATGGGTCGATAAAGGGGTCTCTGAAAGTTCACCTAAGAGATGGGTGGAGGAACACAACTACACACTGTCTTCCAGGAGCACAAGACTCCAGTAAAGTTTAACCTCATCACCAAACCCTTGGCCTCTCTACATGTTGATGGACAGCTCCTTGTGGAACATTCACCTCACTTTCTTCGGGTATGACTGATGCCCTGTTTTACTAACCCAGCCTTGACAATTCCAGTATCCTTTCCTTTGGTTAGTTTTAAGGACCCAAGCAAGCACCAAACAGTCTCTCCTGCAACCCAATCACTTGGATGCTGGGAGAGATAACAACACTTTTAATCCCTAGAACCAGCTATTTATGCCCAAATTAGCTCTGTCACAAGACTTCTCAAGTATAAGAAAAGTCTACTTTCTTACTTAGGGGATTGCTGTGTTTTGTTTACCCCAACTAATGGTGGTACCTAAAGCCTCATTGGTTCAGATAATTTTTTTGTTTGGTTTGTTTTTTTAATTTTTCTTTTAAATCACATTTATTAGTGTGGGAGGAAAGATGTGTGTCATTGCATCTGTGGAGGTCGGAATTCAACAGAGCTCGGTTCTCCTTCATCCTTTATATAAGTCCTGAGGCTCAAACTTGGGTCATCAGGATTGGTGGTAAGTGCTTTTACCTGCAGAACCATCTTCCTGACCCATGGCTTTGTTTTAATTATTATTATTATTATTACATTTAGTTTTGTGTATGTCTGAGTGTGTGCACATGTGTGGAGGTTAAAGTTGGTTTTCTCTTTCATAAGGCTTGGCAGCAAGCAACTCTCCCCGCTGAGCCATCTCTCTAGCCCACGGCTCTAATGTTCGGAAGGCCCTGGATAACTCTGGTTATAAACGATTCCAAGCATGTTTTTGTTCCAAGGGTGAGATGCTCACTTCAGAATTCTGGCTGTATTTCAAGTTTGAGTAATTCCATCTGCCCTCCTTGAAAATTTTATTACAAGCACATTCCATATTCTTAGCTTTCTTCCTCCAGACTTCTGAGCAGCATGGAATCTTTCGGATCATTTTCATTATTCAAAGGCAAAAGGAATAAAGGATCTAAACATAAATGTTCAAAAGAAACCCTGCAGTTCTATTTTATATGTTATACTGGCACTAGAGGAACATAAAGAATGGAAGGAATTGAGGTATGGCTCATCAGTAAAGATCACTTTCTGCTCTTGCAGAGAACCTAGGTTTGATTTTGCAGCACCCACCAGGCAGCTTACCACTGTCTGTAACTATAGCTTCAGAAGATCCAACATCATCTCTGGCCTCTCAGGGCACCTGTACTTATGAGCACTCACTCAGGCATGCACATATAAATAATCAATAAAATAAATCTTTTAAAAAATGGGGGACTGGAGAGATGACTCAGTAGTGGTTAAGAACATTTACTGCTCTTCCTGTAGACCTAGGTTTGATTCCGAGCACCTACACAGTGGCTCACAAACTATGTGTAACTCCAGTCCCAGGAGATCCAACACCTTCTCCTGGCCTCTGCAGATACTAGGCATACACATGGTACACAGACATACATACTGCCCAAACACCCGTACACATTAAAAAAAGATTTAAATAATGGAAGCGATTGTTTCTGGGAATATTCATGGGCATGTGTGAAGACACCATGCAGAAAATACCATAGGATACAATGTAAACTACAGAGTTTCTATCCACATTTGACATCCCTAACTTCACCAGGCATTCATTTAAAAGACTAGTTTGATAAGTAAGAAATATTCGTGCTGGCGGTGGTAAAGCTCTTGCTTGGCATGAGCAAGGCCCCGGGGTTTTAAACACACACTACACACACACACATACACACACACACACACACACACACACACACACAACTTTGCAGTTTCAACAACTAGTGGTCAACTTCAGTCCAAAAATATTATATGAAAAACTCCAGAAGTAAGTCACAAGTTTTCAAGTGTAAGTTGATCTGAGTGGCATAATGGAATCTTGTGCCCTCCAGCTCCATTGACCTGGGATACCAGTCAGCTTTTGGTCTGGCACAGTCATGCTGCGCAATCCGCCACCTGTCCCCACTAGTCACTCAGTGGCTCTCTATCATCAGACCCAGTTCCAGTTACCTCAGTGCTGAGTATGAACGACTCTTGCCTCACAGACTCAGGATGTGTCATGATACCTGTGGCATTTACTCACTGTGTTTTGTCGGGTGGGCAGTCCGTCCATCCTTACACACCATCTCAAGAAAATGAAAGGTGATCACAGAACAATAAGACGCTTCAGAGGGCTACCACTGTCACATGACATTATTACAGTGTGTTGCTATAACTTCTATTTTATTAACTATTGCTGTTGACCTCTTAGCCTTGACTAATTTATAAGTCAAACTCACATTATATATGTCAAACTCTATTATATGTATGCATGTGTGATGGTTAACCTGACTGGGTAGAGAGATGGGTACAAACTTGAAAAACATACTTTGGTATGTGCCTGTGAGAGTGTTTCCAGAGATGATTGGCACATGGTGTAGCAAATGGGGGTGAGCCCACCCTGAATGTGGGCTACACAGCTCAGTAGATTGAGGACTGGGACAATGAAAGGCCTAAGGAAGAGGGACTCACATTCACATACAGTAGCTGGGTTTTCTCAGATGTTGTTTTGGCTGCTGCGGTCATGAACATCAGACTCAAGTCTCTTCAGGCCCTCACTGCTGACTTGGCCAGTGACTCCCTGGGGGTCTTCTGGGTCTCCAGACTCAGGATGGAGTTATATCTCTGGCCTCTCTTGTTCTGAGGCTTCCAGTTTCTTGGACTGAGCAGGTACTGAGTTCTGTGGCTTTCCAACAGGCAGGCGGCTATGGAGAGACTACCCAGCCTCTGCCCATGGAAGTCACTTTAATAAATCCCTTCTTCATTTCATTTTGTTTTATTTTTGAGATAAGTATTCATGTAGCCAAACTGACCGCAAACTGCTACCTAGCTGAAGATGACTTTGAACTTCTTTCTGATCCTCCTGCCTCAGACTCCTAAGTGCTAAGTTACAGGCGTGCACCACCACTCAAGGCTAAATACAGGCTTAGAGGTCTACTGTTTCCGTCCTCCTAGAGAACCCTCACAGAGGTGCTGAGCAAGGCAATCAAACATCATGCAACGGGGCTGACATGATCATAGTTTCAGACCTTAACTGAGGTGTCAGAGCACCTGCCTGGATGAAGGGGGACTGACTTAGCTGCTGATCTTCAAGAAATAATGTGGAACAACCTTTCTTCAACCTCAACGACGCTTCTGGGAGCATCCTTTCACGTGCTGGGTACCAAGGATACAGCAATGAACAAAACAGACAACAGTCTAACCTCAAAAAAGTTCTAGGGAAGAAAGCTCAGAGAAGAAATGACAAAGTCAAAGAACAAACGAGGTCTGGGTTCTCAGAAGACCTGAACCTACATGACATGTGCTGCTGCAGCGCGTCCAGGAGGCCCTAAATCAAGACTTCACTACAATTCTCTGGGCCACTGTGGGTTGTCTCCTTTCTTTCTTTCTTTCTTTCTTTTTCTTTCTTTCTTTCTTTCTTTCTTTCTTTCTTTCTTTTTCCTTACAACCTCTGTGCATTTTCCAATTTTCTACAAGGAGAGCCTGTTATTTTTTAATCAGGAAAAGAATTTATCAAGAGGAGAAAAACCTGACAGACCAGAAATGCAAATACCTCAGTGTGAAGATGCTGGAGAGAGAGGTGTGAAGGCTAACCCTCTCAAGGCCATGGCCGCCTCCAGAAAAGGAAGTCTCCTCAGAAAGCAAGCTCTTGTTTTTGAGACCTTCTGGTGTATTCCAAATCAGCCTGCTTTGTAGTTTCGTGTACGTGCTTAGAGTCTCTTGCAAGCATTCTGTGTGAGATGAGCCCCCACCCTCCACAAGCTAAGCTTCCCCCTCCACCCCCACCCCCTCACACCTACCCCCACCCCCACGCCTGCCTGTCTTCCTCTGTCCTTTCACCTGCAAAGATCACTGTTCTCCTCACTGTGCTCACACAAGCCTAACTTGCTCAGCAAGGCCCTTTTTCTATCAGCCACTGAGCCACAAATGGAGCTCTCCCTCCCAGTGAGCATGGACTCCCTGATGAGATGTCAATCAACACCTCCTCCTTCACTTATATTTCTAAAAGTTGTTTAATAGGTTTGTAAAAGTACCTTTCCTGCCCTTGGTAGGTTGAAGCATTCTATCACAGTCCTTGAGAACTCAGGGTCAGGATAGAACATGGTTTCATTTTGTTTCTTACAATTGGTTTAATCAGAATTTTATTCAATAATTCTAATTCTAATAATCTATAGTTGCTTTGCCTTTCTTTTTGCTTAAGGACATTTTCAGTATTTCCTCTATTGCTTAGTAGAAAGGTTGTATTGAGTTTTTAATCAGTATAATGGGAGAGAAATCAGGACTTGGAATATAGCTCAGTGGTAGGGAACTTGCCCAACACATGTGAGACACCAATTCCTAGCACAGAAAGAAAAAAAAAAAAAAAAAAAAAAGAAGGAAGGAAGGAAAAAAAGGAAGGAGGGATGAATCACTGGACATTTGGATAAATTTTTAAATTTTTTCCACCTTTTTCAAATTAATAATTGTACTGGTCCATGTTCTATTGCTATGTCAAAATGCCTGAGGCTGGGTGCTTTTTTTTTTTTTTTTTTTTTTTAAAGGTTGTTCTGTTCATAATTCTGGAGGTGGAAATCCATGACTGAGTAGTTCAGCACTTGGGAGAGGACCAGGTGGTAGCCCTTGGGTTATTTTTAGGTTTCTTCTATCATGAGAAAAATCTACAGATTTTCTGTGAATGCCTTTTTGGGGGACAGGTCCACTCAATTCTTCAGGAGATTTGCTAAGTCACATGTATTTTTAGGTTTGGTCAAGTTGTTAACATGCCTATACGACCAAATTCAGAAGGTGCAAAACAGGACACAGTCCAAAGCCTTGTTCCCTTGTACCGGTCAGTACTGGAGTTCTCTTCTCCAGGAACGAACATATTCGCTGTGTGCGCTGTCAGGAACAGCTGGGCTATAGAATGTGTAGCCTGTGCTGTCCACCAAGGCTTCATGTTCTGGTGGAAGCCCCGCCTCTCTCTCTGCCCAGACCCTGCCCCTCCCAAAGTCCCGCCGAACACTGCTCCTCCCCAAGAGATGCTCGAGACCACTCCCATAGGGTATTTAAACTGGACCCCAGAAAACAGACAAGTGGCTCTTCGGTCTTTCTTTCCCGACTCCTCTCTGGGGAGCTGAAAAATCACCCGGAAGCAGTTTACCCATTAAACCGGGCCTTTTTCTATTTCGGTCTGATTTGCTCTGATTTGGATTGCTGCGTCAGTGGAGAGGCTTATGGGATGCAAAAACTTTTCACTTCACGGGGTGCAAACTCTTCTGCACCTTGCTTTTATTCTCTAAGTCCCTGTTTTGTGTTTGTTTGTTTGTTTGTTTGTTTTTGAGTGATCTATATTAATGATCCAGAACTGCTCTACTTCATGAAATGGCTGTCTTGTATGGAATTTCCACACCTGAACCATTATCTGAAGGGTTAAAGACCTACGGGGCATTTAGACTGTACCTTAGCTACGTAGGAATGCCTGTGTCCTCACACCCCCAGTAGAGTAACAGCTTACCAAGCTTTTCTGTTGTTTCTTTTTAAGACAGGGTCTCACTATGTAGCCCAGGCTGGTCTCAAACTGTTGCAGCTACTGCCTCAGCCTCTTGTGTGCGGGGATTACCCGTATGCACCACTGCATCTGGCATGGCAAATTTCTAATATTTGCTAGTCCTTAGGTGGAAAATAGTATCCTTTTCTGGGGTTTTGGTTTTGGTTTTCCAAGACAGAATTTCTTTGTGTTACCCTGGCTGTCCTGGAACTCGCTCTGTAGGCCAGGCTAATCTGGAACTCACAGAAATCAGCCTGCCTCTGCCTCCCCGAGTGCTGGGATTAAAGGCGTGCACCATCAATGCTTGGCAGAAAATAGTATCTTATTTTAGCCTCAAACATGACATTTTTCTTCATATGAGAAAATTTCTTCATTTTAATTTTATGGCTTAAAAACTTTTTTTTCTTTTCTTTTTTTTTTTCATTTTGTTGTGATGTCTTGTCTTATTTTCCCCCAAATGGTTTCATAAGAACTTTTTCTAAGCATTCTCCTTTTTATTATTTACTTAACCTGAATGTTCCCTGCTCTCCCCAGAAAGCCTGGGAACACTAGCCCCAATCAAACCACACTTTGGCCATAGATATTTTGATTAAAATGTTTTATTGTTATTCTATGTTTTAAATTTTTAAATTTCTTTTTATTTTGTAAGTCTGGGTGCTTGACCTGCGTATGTTTGTGCACTAAGCGTGCAGCACCTGAAAAAGCCAGAATAGGGAGTCAGATGCCCTGGAACTAGCGTTGCAGATTGATGTCAGCCATATGTGTATGATGGGAATCAAATCCCGGGCTCCTGCAAGAGCAGCCAGCGCTTCCAACCTTTCAGCCATTTCCCAGCCCTTTGATGAAAATTCAGTGGTAGCGGGGGCAGAGAATGAGAACACATTGTGTGCAGATTCCATGATGGAACCCATGATTCTGTTTGATAACCTAAAAAAATTAATACAATTTAATGCTAGAATAGGCCGTCGCATCATCTGGCTTGTCTCGAGATTTCTCCCAGGTAGAATTAACAAGGAGATTAAATCCAAAAAATAAATAGATGGAAGTTGTGAAGGGGTGGTAAAGAGGCTGAGTAGCTTGAAGCCCAGCTGACTAACCTTTGAGCAACCAGAGTGTTAGAAAAGTGTAACATTGCCCTCAAGCTAGCAAAGCCAACAGTCGGGCGAGAGTCACATTAAATAGAGTCACTCCAACAAGACTACTCTAAGTCTTATGAAACAAGGTGACTCCATGTGTCTGTGGGCTCCCTATCTATGAATTCAACTTACCATGATCAAAAGTGTTTGGAGGACAAATTTACCACATTCCGAAAAACAGACCTTGAAGGTGCATGTTAAATCTGAGAGAATGAAGTGATGCATAGCTATGTGGGCTGGTTTGGATAAGAATGTCCCCCATAGGCTCATATAGTTGAATATTTGGTCATCAGAGAGTGGAATTCTTTGATACCATTAGAAGGATTAGGAGGTGTGGCCTTGTTGGAGTGGGTGTGGTATTGGTGAAATTATTAAGGCCACTCCACGTAGTTAAAAGGGAGGTTTATTTTGTGGGGTAACTTACAAATGAAGGGATAGGTTGCAGGGTCAGGCAAAGGTATAGCACAGTCCAGCGGTGTTCTCTGGAGAACTCTGCTCGGTCTACCTCCTGCGTCCAGGGTCCAAGAGAGCGACCTCCTCTTGATCCTCGGTCTTCTGCTCCCTCCTCTGCCCCGCCTTGTGGGCGTGATCATTACTGAAGCCTCAATGGGGGTTGGAACTTCCAGGCCAATGCTGGAATGGCTATCCACTACATCTCCCCCTTTTGTCTAAATAAGAAAGTTCTAACCTAATACAAGACTATATACAAAAAGATGGTTATCAAATATTGTCCAGGAGTAATGAGGGATAATGACTTAGATAAGTTGGAATTACAATAAATGCAAATAATATCAATCAAAAAACACATACTAAAATCCAGGGAAGTCTAGGGCATGGGTAGGTGGCATGTTACAAGGATCATTCCAAAAGGTGTACTATCCTAAAGAACCTGAGTCTAATACTTAATATATTCTATCTAAGATATTATATATGTATATATACTAAGTTGTAACTATAACTGTTAATCTCCAACCTCATCAAAGACCTGAGAAGGAATATAATAATACCTGAGAAATGGGAGAAGGACGCAAGCAACTTTCGGGAGTCTTGTAAGAGTAGACAGAGACAGCTAGCAGCCTGGACAGTCACCTAATGTTTCTCAGTATCGTTGGTGCATTCAAATTGGCTACAGGCCTAGAGTATCTGACAGACCATTTTCAGAAAAAGGAATTCTGAAAGACCATCTTACCCTGTCTTGGCAAAGTATGGTGGTCGCTTTCCTTGTGTCCCGCTTGTCCAGAAAGGACAGCATTTGTACTGTCAGCAGTTGAGGCAAGGACAGTTCTTTGCCCAGTAGGCCATTTTGTGCCAAGAAGACAAACTTCCAAATGGAAATGTCTTAGAAGCCCAACATTCACTCAGGATCAAATTGGTGCTGCCAGGAGCAATTGTGTCTCACGTCAACAGAATTCTAAATTATTTAAATACCATATTCTCTAGGTCCATGAAGTGTTTGAAGATTACCTGTCCATCTGACCTATGTATTTATAAATCTGGATAACCTAACTAACATAATTATAGAGATGACAAGAATAGGTGACAATAACTCTGTAAGTCTCATCTACCTAAACAACCTAAGGACTAAGGCTTCCTATAAATAAGGCAAACAGTCTGTAAGCAAATGTACAGTAAAAGGACAATGACTTAAAATTGTGACAATACACAAAATATCTTTAACAGAGGTAGGAATGTATAGTGCAATATGCAATATGATAATAATCCTAAATATATATCAGTATACAGAATATCTTAAACAGAAGTAGAACATACATACAGTATGACAGACATAAATTCACATTTGTATCAATATACAAATATTTCAAATAAGAGTAAAAATATGTATACAATATAACAAACATAGTTCTGTATTTGTCTCAATATACAAATTATCTTAAATAGGAATATAAAAAGTTCATATTTGTATCAACATATAAGAATTCATAACAGTGCAAAGGCTGCTAGAAAAGCAACATGTAAAGACACTGGTAAGCCACAAGCCATGTGGCAAAGTATAGATTAACAAAAATGGGTTAATTTAAGATAAAAGAAGTAGGTAACAAGCAGCCTGCCACGGCCATACAGTTTATAAGCAATATAAGTTTCTATGTGCTTTCTTGGTTGGGTCTGAGCGACTATGGGACTGGCGGGTAAGAGAGATTTGTCCTGACTGGGCCAGGCAGGAAAACTCTAACGACAGTGTGGCTTTGCTGGAGGAAGTACATCATTTGGGGGGGGGGTGAGCTTTGAGGTTTCAAAAGCCCAGGCCAGGCTCAGTCCCTCTGCGGGTGGATGAGAATGTAGCTCTCAGTTACTGCCCCAGTGCTTGCCTGCACAATGCCATGCTCCACTTCGTGATAACTATGAACTTAACCTCTGAAACTGCAAGCAAGCCCCAATTAAATGCTTTCTTTTACAAGAGTTGCCTTGGTCATGGTGTTTCCTCACGCCAAGAGAACAGTGACTAGGACAGCCTTGTACTATTAGAACAAATGCAAAGATGATTTAAAGCATGTGGGAATGTACATGCAAAGTGATACAATGTCACAGAAAGGAAAAATGCCTCCTAGATTCTGGTACCCAAGGTGGGGTCTGGAACCTGTCCCTCCTGGATTATTTCCTTGCTACTGCAGCTGCCACATGCTGTTCCTCTCTCTCTTTCTCCCCATCCTTATTACATTTGTTTGTTTGTTCGTGTGTACATGGGGACACATGTGTCACGGTATACATGTAGAGGTTAAAACACAACTTGTGGGAGTAGACTCTGTCCCACCATGTGGGTCCCAGGGATCGAACTCGGGTCCTCGGGCATGATCACAAGTTCCTATACCTGCTGCAGCATCTCCTCAGCACAATAGTCTCCTTTTTGCATGGCTACAATTTGTAGTGTGACCATTGAGGGTCTAAATATATAGTGATATTTTTGCAGTTTAAGATGATTTTTAAGTAGTCCTATAGGAACATTGCATATAAATTATCTATCATTGTATTGTCTTTATCTTGGTTAAAACTTGTGTTCTCTTTAAAGGCATACAAAAACATGTATGTTTATATTCCAGATACTTAATGACCAAGCAGAAAAGCTCATAGACCCTCAGACAGACTGGCTTAGTGACACTATAAAGAAACCTAGAACTACTTTTTATGTAAGTAAAAAAGTATTAACAGCATGACCTTATGATGACTTTTCCTTTGAAGTGGATATGGATTCTACCTCTCACCTGCCTCTCAGCAAATGCTTTGCTGTACCCATTTGCCCGTGCTTGAACATGAGAAACACCAAACCTGGAGCTGAGCTAAGGAGCGAGCAGCCCTGTTCAGACTAACAAGCTCACAAGCAAGGAATGCGTCCTCAAATAACAGTCCATGAGATAGACCTTTGCCGGAAGGGAAAATGGATTCTGAGCTGACCAAAATACTATATGGCCAGCATCTCCAGCTTTGCCCTGAGCGTCTTCATGCGTACAATAAAGGGGTTGGTATAGAAGTTCAGTCTTCATGCTGCAGACTGCCTTCCACAGGTGGGAAGCACCGCTTTGTCTGAAGCAGGAGGGAAGCTATGTTCTGAGACTGCGGCCCTGTGACATCTTCTCCCGTGACGGCAGGGCAATTCCACAAGTTGAGACCAGGCGTTCCCCCACAGGTTCCTGAGTGACTTTCCTGCTTTTGTGAGTTGTCTATATATACTTCCTGCAGAGAGACTATTTTATTAATAGCGGCAGGCAGCCTAAAGCAACACACTTCTTTAACCCATCACTGATTTTGTCTTTGGAAAGACTCAATATGTTACTAAATTAAGAATAGTTTACCTTTCACTGTGCAATTGTCAACGTGAATTTAGTTTTGCTCAAATTGTGTGGGACCTGGTTACTATGACTCCTTGCTCAAATTCAAGTGGTTTTTTTTGTTTTTGTTTTTTCTACATGTTTACTTATTTCACAGCTCTGAAGGATGGTGTGCTATCAAAATAGGATATAAACATCCTCTGAGCATAATTTTACCCCAACAACTGCTTGCTCTCCAAACATCTATAAAAAGGTACCACTATAACCATCATTTCATGATTTATTATGTATCTATCAAACACTAAACCTGTGGCAATGTCTATATATACATTACCTTATTAGATCCTACAACACCCTTTTAGTGTTTGAACACGTGCGTGCATGTGAATACAGGTGCCCTTGGAGGCCAGGAAAAGAAGTTGAGCTGGAGTTACAACTGGTTCAGCTCCACTGAATCCTGGGAACTGAATTTGAGTTAGGGAAAAGTTGATAGATTCTTTTTGAAATAGGACCTGGGTCTCTTCTATTCTGTAAGACATCCATTTGAAGGACATGGGATTTCCTAATGTCAAATAGAAAACTGTTTTCTTCTAGAGAATTTATATTTCATATTTGTCTCAAATAAATTTGGTGTGGAATAGCTACTCACTCCTAACAAGCCTATGGCTTTTATGAGAAAAGAGGTGGGTGGTCAAGCATGTGGCCATCACTGTTCATTTGTAATTAGATAAAATAACTCTTTAGTTTCAGTTTATTCCATGGTCGTGGCCCTAAGTCATTATCTCACTAGCTTTTCAATTCTTAAAAATAAACCAAGTGTTAATAGCTGAGCCCTTCTGTTATTAGATCCTTAGCATCTTTGCAAGTAGGTGTTGAGAACCTCGTGGTCTATGTGTAAGCTGGCGTTTGCAGCTCACAGGAACTGAATTTTGCGCCACAAAATGGCATGAGCTAAAATAATAATTAAACTATACTACTAAGATTTTCTTTTTGAAGACAGAGTTTTGCTATCTTGCCTAGGCTGGCCTTGAACTTGTGATCCTCCTGTTTCAGGCTCTCTAGTGCCAGGATTATAGGTATGCATCACCAAGATTGTGTTCATGAGGTACAGTCAATAGTCTGCTGGAACCAGTTTGGACAGGCTGATGAAAGCTGATGAGTAAACATTCAGGAATGTTGTGAGTGCACTGGCTAACTTTGCTAACCTGACATCAGACATGCTGGCCATGCTACAAATCAGGCTCTCAGTCCCCTGCACCCCAAACCCTTCCCATGCCTCCACCCTCCACACAGGTTTCCCAGCATACTCCTGGGCAGAGCCACACTGTTTAAAGAGATGTTGGAGAGTCAATTCCAAAGACCAACAGCTTGTGTCTCCTCATGCCTAGAAAGTGGCAGTCCTTGCAGCCTCCGTCCCTGTCTCAGGCAGATGTGAGGCGAGGCATACCAATGTGCAGAGCTCAGTTTTCATCTCTGAAGGTCAGGAGCTCTCTTTAGAGCGTCAGCTGCTGCTTGGCAATGGCAGGTTGGCACGGAACACTAAAATACCCTCAGGTCTGAGGCAAGGAGTGACTCATTCTCCCACTCGGCAAGGGACATTCATTTCTCCACATGACAGGATTTTCCTTCCGGTATCACCAATCACAGGGACTATGCTTGAAGATTTTATAGTTACAAGATAGGAGAATGGGGTGGGGAGGGAGAAATGGAGGAGGTGAGCAGTCAGATCTCAGGCAATTGAAATACCTGAAGGACGTTCTCCAATGGGTCAGGTCATTCATTATTCTCCTAATGCATTACGGAAATCCTGCCTCCTTTGCATGCCAGCCAGGCCAGACCTGTTCTAACTGGTAGGTTTCATCTTGCAGAGAACATGTTCTGAGAACCATGTTTGTTTATTTCGTTTGTTTTCTGGAGACTTAAGGGCCTCTGTTTGATTTACCTGGATCTAGCGAGATGTCTGACTCAGCCTCTGGGTAATTCTGTTCTTTCACCTTTGTAGGTCAAGGTATAGAAATGAAATTAAACCCTGGAAAACAATCCAGTGGCTTTTCTGAGAAAAGACTATTCAGATTATTAATATAAAGTGTTTAGACTGAACCTAGCAAGATTAGCCCCGAACATACAGTCCATAGCCTACTGCCAGGCCGAAATGCTTTTCTGAAAAATCTCGGGAACAAATAGAAGCCTATCAGGCATCTTTATGGGGTTTGTAGACATGGAATTCAGGGCCTTTAAAATGAATAATACCTAAAACAGAAATTCTGACTTGCAGCTCACAGTAGAATTTCCCATGAGGCTTTTTTTTTTTTTTTCTTTTTCCTTCGAACAAGGTTTCTCTGTGTAGCTTTAGAGCCTTTCATGGAACTCACAGAGACCCACCTGCCTCTGCCTCCCAAGTGCTGGGATTAAAGGTGTGCGCCATCACCGCCAGGCCCATGAGGCTTTTAAAAGTCTTTAGACTCAGGCCACACCACAGATCAATTCAATGAAAACTGAGGTGTGCAACTCAGACATCGGCTGGTTTTCAAAGTTCTCCAGGTGACGTAAGTTCCAAGGCATTTGAGACCCATTGGCTGAAAACAGTACCTCAAAGTGTTTTGCCCAGTGTGATGGATTTTATGTTTAGTCACTGTTCCTACTATGTTATGGTTCTTCATTTCCTTAGTGTCTGGTTCCCCAGTTGTTTCTTTTAGGACTTTAAATAGAAGTGATTCATGCATTCAAAAAAAAAAAAAAAATCTGATTGAAGTAGGCTAGTTACCTGACATGCCACAGCTATGATCTTGTCAACAACCTTGCTCAACAAAAATTCCCCATGGATCAGACCTAATACTGAAAATACAGAGAAGAAAAAAGCATTCAGACATCTTCTTGGAGAGCATAACTTGCTGAAAAATTTTCTCAAGAGAAATTTAAAGGTGTATATTCAACTTTAATATGTATTATTTATGTATTCATCAACTCCACTCTCTAATTCACATTTAAAAGTAACTGGATAAGTACACAAAATATATGTACATTATATTAATATCTTTTCTAGATTTTAAATAGTTTAATAGATGAAAGCCTTGAAATGCCTGGAGCTATTCAAAAATTTCCAAAGTTTATGTTGACACGCAGTATTTTACCCTGTGAGTTATTGCCAAGAGAAGTGTCAAGTGTAATTACACTTATGCTAAACAGTAGCTCTATGTTTTAATGCATTTAAAAAGGTTGTATCCAAACCAACAGTGATTGTATCTGAGGAACAGAGTGAGAGCACACCACCACAGTGAGACTTTGTGCTCGCTACAGTTGGGGATTTGGGCTTTTAAATAAATGTGCATATTTCTATAACAACATATATAACTTAAACTTGTTAAATTGCCTCTTACCACTTTCTATAGTGTCTGAGTTCTTTAGCATTACACTTAATGCTCACAGCAATTTGTCCCCAAAAGACTTTTGGCCAGTCTTTTAGAAGTGTTTGTTGTTGGAGTTGAGTTTCAACTCCAGCTTCCTGGGTGTGCTCGCTGGAGCCGGACTGTTCTCCCCACAGTTGCTGCCCTGTATTAGACCTGTGGGAACGCCCTTTCCCTTGCCTGCTCTGCTCCTCCGGCACTCGGGTAAATACAACGGAGCTTCACCTGAAGGACACTGCTATTACATTTTATAATATTCAATAACAAGATAAGACCATCAAAGAAAGGAATGACTGCTCGGTGTAAAGTCCAAGGCCCTCTCAAGCATGGCATTCTCCTTGATAATGAGACATACAGCGTATCACACCGGGTCGTCGTGGGGAGTGAATGAGATGATTATAAAAAGCACGTAGCTCGCTGGGCAGTGGTGGCGCAGGCCTTTAATCCCAGTACTCAGGAGGCAGAACCAGGCGGATCTCTGTGAGTTCAAGGTCAGCCTGGTCTACAGAGTGAGATTCAGGACAGGTAACCAAAACTACACAGAGAAACCCTGTCTCAAAACCCCCAAAACAAAAAACAAACAAAAAAAAAAACTCAAGTAGCTCAACAGCAGGACATAGAGACTCACAGTTCACAGAGGGTTACTATTATGACTTTTTAAAAAAATTTGTTGTCAACCTCTAGATATATATGCCATATATTTTACCGTCCTTCCCAAATTCTGTACAGCAGGACTAATACTTGTTGTTGGCAATGAAATTATAATATACACCTACTAGTAACTTTCAAAAGAATAATAAATCACTCAGTTTAGACAACATTATGAATTCAAGGTGGTAAGAGTGAAATGTTAACATAGAATTATAATATGAAAACACTTGCTGACAAAGAATTTATATGTAAAATAATGTTGTTTCTTTAGTAAAATACAGAGAAAATAGCCTTAATCATCCCTGCAATCCTATTTGCACAAATATGGCTGATTCTCATAAGACACTAGACAAGAATAGTAAGTTATTTACAGAAAACACCAGATGAATTTGGTTTAATATCTTTCTGGCAGATAGCATTGTGCTTTCACAGAGGGCCCCATGTGTTCCAGAGTGTTGACATATGGGACTTCGTATGCTACCAAAACGATGTTCCCTCTGCAGTCCACAGCACAACTGACCAAGTCTTGATGCATTTCGCTCCTTTGTCTTGTTCTGGTTTAAAATCACCAGGAGAACTTGGCTTTAAAATGCCAGTAAAGCCACTGCAAGCCCAGTTAGATCAGGTTCTGTCCTCAGTCTCCCCAGACAGACAGGATCTGTGTAGCATGGCCCAGTGCCATCGGGACAACTGGAATCACCTGATACAGCACATTGCCCTAGGAAGAAGAAAGTCGAATTGTTATTTCGTCTTTGGAGACCTAACAAATATTTTGCTGATCATGGCTGTTTATTTGGTTTGTATGTCCAGATAGTACTTCACAGTTTGAATTTGTCTCTCAATTCTGAATGCCAGCCCTAATTGAATCCATTTTAGAAGCAATACTTCTTTGAAGGAAAAAAAAATCTGATCAAAATATCATTCATTTTTAAGAAGACACATAGATGCCTTATATATTGTATTTAACTGTGTAAAGCATTAGGCAGTGGATGCAACTCAGTTGGTAGAGTACTTGCTGTGAGAGTCTGTGGGAGTTCAGCTCCGACCTGCTCCCGCCTTTCAAAGGGTTCTTAGGTGAAGGAGAAAGGGATAAGAAAATATCAGATAGAAAAAGAGACCTAGACAATGAGAAGAAAGACAGAAACACAGGATAGCTTCGGGAGGGCCTGGGTCAATACCCAATGGCCCCGTCCTTTATTGAAAAGAGCTTTTTAGTGCTCACTTTGGCAGCACATATACTAAAACTGGAACAATACAGAGAAGAAAGGAGCTTTTTACAACATGCCAAGGGGAGAGGCAAAAGATCTCCCCCTTGAAAGATCAAAGCACACTGTATAGCCAAGTGTAGACCCTTCTAAACACCTGGTAAACATGCCTGTGGCCAAATCATCCATTATGCAGCCCTGCTAGGTAAAGCAAGCCCAGATTCTCTGAACCTGAGTAAGTTCTCTCTAGGAAGCCCGTGTGGGTCTCCACAGCTTACCTACCATGCATAAAGCCCTGGGCTTGGTAATGGGCATTACATAAACCAGATGTGTTGTAGAATATTATTTTAAGGTGTGTTACTTTTGTCTATGTTGCATTTGTTTAACTCTATGAAGCTGTGTTATTGTGCCTGTCTAAAACACCTGATGGTCTAGTAAAGAGCTGAATGGCCAATAGTATGGCAAGAGAGAGAAATAGGCAGGGCTAGCAGGCAGAGAGGATAAATAGAAGGAGAAATCTGGGAGATGGAGCCAGAGAAGGAGGAGGACTTCCGGGGCCAGCCACCCAGCTACACAGCAAGCCACAGAGTAAGAGTAAGATTTACAGAAATAAGAGAACGAGAAAAGCCCAGAAACAAAAGATAGATGGGGCTAATTTAAAGTTAAGGAAATACCAAGCTAAGGTGGAGCATTCATAATTAAGAACAAGCCTCCGTGTGTGATTTATTGGGGAGATGGGTGGTGGGAAGAACAACAACAAGGTGTGATGGTGGATGCCTGTAATCCCAGCACTCTGGATCCTCCTTGGCTACAATAACGAGTCCAATATAAATAGAGTAACTTTATAAATTGTAAAGGGGCTGATTCAGCCATCTTTGTCTCTGCTGTCTCTGTCTCTATTGCTCTTCTCACTGGTCCTGATGCTGAAGCCTGGACCTTGTGCTGATTAAGTACAAGAGCCTTGTGAATGCTGCACCACTGAGCTATGTACCTTTGGTCCTAATTTTGCTAGAGAATCAAAGTTCTTGTCTAGTCTCCTGATTATCCAGTATTGTGCATGTGTGTTAAAGAGTGAGGCATTTGGGGCCTGAAAAGATGGCTCAGCAGTTAAGAGCACTGGTTGCTCTTCCAGAGGACTTGGGATATTCCTAGCACCCACATAGCAGGTCACAACTCCAGTTCCAGGGGGCCCAACACCATCTTCTAAGCTCAGCAGGCACCAGGCACACAGGTGGCACACAGGCATACATTCAGGCGAATACTCCTACACATAAAACAATCAAATTAATTTTATAGATTAAAAACAAGGCACTCAAACTGAATGGCTAAACTATCCAGTGTATGACATGGGCACACTTACATTAAATGCATAAAATACTAGAGAAAGGTGGAGCTCAAGGACTTTATAACAGTCAGCAGTGAACAAATCAGATTGTGGAATTATATGTTTGCAGAATAGTTCTGTTCCAGGAAGAGCAAAGGAACCAGCACCCCTGGATATTGGCATAAACAAGAAGGAAAACATGGAAGACTGTTGACATCAGTAAACCCAGGATGAATACAGCGTGAAGTGTTCCCAAGAAGAGAAAGTAAGTAGCTATAGCTTTAGAATCTTTTATTATAATTATTGTATTATGAATTATCATGAAAGTATGTTGACATCCACCCAACACATGCGGTGTGTATTATGAATACTGGAAAATGGAATCCACAGGATATTTATCAGAATTAACATAAGAATTTAATAGGATTGCTGAATTAAAAGCCAAAGCTCATTGTATTGCTAAACACCAACAATGAAATACCACTTGTAGTTAGCAACCCAAACTACAAAGTACCTGGGAAAGAATCTAACAGAAAATGTGCAAGACCTACCTGGAGATAGTTATACATTTTTTTTAAAGCCATTAAAGAAAAAAAAAATTTGGTGTCTATAGAGATAAATAATTTTCTTCTACAGGAAAACTCAGTATTAAAAAATTATTTTCCTGGCCAGGCGGTGGTGGCGCATGCCTTTGATCTCAGCACTTGGGAGGCAAAGGCAGGTGGATCTTTGTGAGTTTGAGGCCAGCCTGGTCTACAGAGCGAGATCCAGGACAGGCACAAAGCTACACAGAGAAACCCTGTCTTGAAAAACCAAAAAAAAAAAAAAAAAAAGATAAAAAAAATGATTGTCCTCTGTGTGTAATTGCAAATGCCTGTAATTGCAGGTGTAAGGAGGGCCAGGAGTCCATTCAAGGTCTACCTCAGCTACACAGCAAGTTCCAGACTGGCCTGGGTTAAAGGAAATCCTTTCTCACAAACAAACAAGGGGCTGGAGCGATGGCTCAGCAGTTAAAACAACTCGATGCTCTTCCAGAGATCCCAAGTTCACTTCCCAGCACCCACATCAGGAAGCTCACAATTTTCTATAACTCAAGCTCCAGGAGAGCCAACACGCTCTTCTGGCCCCATCAGCCCCTGTACATACATAGTGCACAAACATGCATGCAGGCACACACATGAGCGTGTGAGTGAAAAGAAGCAAATCTTCAAAATAAGATGAAGTGATAGCAATATCAGTTTTCACAAAATTGATCCAGGAGGTATCGTAATGAGGACAGTGCATTGTTGGTAGATGGACAGACAGAACAGAAATTGAGGAAACAAGACAACCTACAGAAACTTGATTTGTGACAAAGTGTTAAAAATAAGATGAAGAAAATTATCTTGCCCGAGGTTATATACCCAGCCTAGGGGAGCCTGCATCTAGCAACTATTATAGCCTTATAATATACCCTAAACATGGACATTCTAAAGGGCCACTGGATTAGCGTTCCTTGTGGAGAGAGGCGAGGCTTTCTTTGGGGTTGCATCATAGTTCCACTGGCCCCTCTCTCCAGCCCTGCTTCTTCCCCTTCATTGCTGTTGATCTGAGTGTGATTCCATGGTCAACTTTTGGCCCGCTCATCTCTGTCCTAGAGTCTACCTCCCAGGGAAAACTCAACTTGTAGGGATGCGAGGTGACTGGAACACAGCATAAAATCTAAGAGTATACCTTACAGCTCACAATGCGCACTTCAGCATATGTCCCAGAGAAACGTTCACACTCACTCAGTTCATCATGAGAATTATCTTTGGGGGATGAAGGATCATTGGGATGTAAGGGCATCTGGCTATTAAAAGTGCTGGCAAAAAATAAATAAATAAATAACCTCCTAAGCCAGGTGGTAGTGGCACACGCCTTTAATCCCAGCACTCGGGAGGCAGAGGCAGGCGGATCTCTATGAGTTTGAGGCTAGCCTGGTCTACAAAGTGAGTTCCAGGAAAGGCAGAAAGCTACACAGAGAAACCTCGTCTCGAAAAACAAAAACAAACACAACAACAACAACAACAAAAACTTCCAACAAGAACTAAGAATAAAGATTGTAAAAGGCTTACTTGTTGGGAAGCTAAGTGCAGAGGGTTGAGGGTGAGCCTGGTAAAATTTGCCTGGGTCAAGGACAGTTGCTAATCTGTAGAGGGAATCTATAGTAGGCTCTGAAGCTGGAATAGGGGGAAGGACCTGAGAGGGAGGTAATTGGAGCAGCTCCTGTGTTGTAGACCATGATTCTCCAAGCAAAACAGCTGGCGTCTTCATCAGCTCAGCTGTGCTTGCTTGCACAGCTGTCCCCCACCCCCAGACTCCATCACTGTTGACATCCCATCATAGGTGGGAGTGGGGAGGGTTGTTACATCTTCACCTGAGGTTCCACCGCCTCCTCCTAGACGCTTGTATGCAGTTCTTCCCCAATTGCACTTGGGGAAAGGGATTGACTCAGGCGGTACTAGAGTATATAGGCTGGAAGGTTAACAAAAGGCAGTCTGTCTATGTGGCTATGAGAAGCCATCATTCATGATGGATGAAGACTTTGCAGTGTGGTAGCTTCGGAGTCACCCGTGCTCCTGGAAATCGCCCCTCACCTATGCTTTGAAAGTAAGCCCAAGAAACCCATTGGTTCCCAAGTTGAACTTTGATGAAATTACACTTTGGTTTGTTGTTGGGACCTTGTAATGGGTAAAAGTCTCCCTAGGGAAGGAATTCTTGAAACAACCAGTGAAGTCTTTTGGCTGCCAGAGCTGGACTCATGCAGGTAAGAAGATGGACTGTTTGCTCAGATAACAGCGGATCTAGAAAGCTGATGAAACAGTGCACATTTGCTACCCAGAGTGTGGCATGTGCCTAAAATCTCTCTCAGCATGTGAGAGGTTAAGGCAGAAGGATCAAGAATTTTGAGGCTGGGTGCCTGGAGAGACAAGAGCAGTAACTGCTCTTCCAGAGGACCCGGGTTCAATTCCTAGCTCCAGCATGGTGCCAACAACTGTCTGCAGGGCATCTGATGCTCTCTTCTTGCCTCAGACACTGCATGAACGTGATGCCCATAAACACATGCAGGCAAAAGACCCATACACATTTAAAAAGAAAGAAAGAATTTGAAGCCAACCTGAACTAGATAGTGGGTTTGTGGCTAGCCTGGACTATACAGCAAGATCTTGTCTCAAGATAATAGTGATAATAATAATGATAAATCCTTTTAAAATTATGAACATCTTGGGGCTGGAGAGGTGGCTCAGTGTTTAAGAACACTTGCTGCTCTTGCAGAGGACCTGGGTTCTGTTCCCCACCCCCACGTGGTAGCTCACAGCCCTCTGTAGCTCTAGGTCCAGAGGACCCAGTACCTTTATCTGACTTCTACAGGTCCTAGACATGCATGTGGTATTCATACACATATGCGGGCAAAAACCCGTACACAGAAAATAAATGTAGTCTTTTTGATTGTGAGCCTAACATTTTTAGTAGCTGAGCCATCTCTCCAGCTCCAAAGAAATACATATTTTAAAAAGGAAGTAATTATGCACATCTGATCCATTGGGAAGAAGAAGCATGGATGGATTCAAGGTTAAGTCTGGAGGAACCGCTTCTGGAAGGTAAACACAGAGGCAGAGCCTGTCCTTAGGAACTACATTATCACCTTTATAGCCACGTACTCTCATACCATATGAAACAACAAAACTGCTTTTAGTAAGTGGCATTGGCAAGTAGGACCAGCGAGCGGGGAACAATCTCTAAGCTTAATTACCGGACTCTTAATTTGATCGAGCAGTTTGGTGCTGGTCTCTAATGACCACAGTGCCTTCTCCAATGCAGCTGTTGTCCCTGACAGCATTGTTGTCTTGGCATGCTAAAACGGTTAATGCTATCCTTAAATGACTGCACGGAGTGCCACTCTGTCCAGATTACAATGGCATCTATGTCTGATCTCAAACAAACCGGTTTTGTACTCGCTGATCTAAAGATTGCAATTAGCAATCCCGTTCTGCCGTTCTGTTCCGTGTATTCTGCCAGCGACACCCTAGGTTTTTTGTTTTGTTTTTGTTTGTTTGTTTGTTTAAAGCCACGCAGGTAACAGACAAGATCTGCTATCCTGAAGGTTCAGTATTGCTTTTGTTTTGAGTGCCTGCTCTCTCCTTGTGGGACACTTGATTCAGCGAATGAGCCTAAGGTTTCAGCTGCCTCTCTTGATGTTTTTTGGTGGCTTCAATGCTATTTCTCAGTATTGCTCTGGCTCCCTTTCATGAAACAGGACCTCACAACAATCCTCACCCGGAGTTGAACCCCACTGCTTACTCAAGTGCTACACTTGTTCTTGGACCAGGGGACCACAGACCCATGTTGCTCAGGGAAGTCTCTGCTGCCTCCAGGTAGTCTGGAAAAGTATACTTGCCTGGTCCTGTAGCTCCTTCCTGTTTCGTTTAGGGTCCAGATTTGCTCACTCCCACATTTTGGGAAATGGATGTGCTCTTGCGTCCAGGGGCCAGTGAAGGACCGACCACACTATGTGCTGCTGTAGTGGCATCTCTGCCACTAGAGGAAATTTGAGGTTGTCTCCCCCTATGTTTCACTTCCTGAGGGAAGACCAGCTCAGACGGAACTTGGCCAAGGCACTTAGCCTACATAACATGTGTGGGGTGCCGGTGAGGAATGAGAAAAGAGAAATTAGTTTTAAAAGAAGTCGTTTTTCTAGGTGTGATGGCAGTCCCATGCAATCCCAGCACTTGGGAGGCTAAGTCAGAAGGATAGCAAGTTTCAGGATAGCCTGGGCTGTTTTGTGAGTTCTAAGCTAGCTCAGGAAACTTACCCAGACTTTGTTATTTGAAAAGTGCTATTTGAGGCCTGGTAAAGGTGGTACTCCTTTAATTCCCAGCACTCGGAAGACAGAGACAGGCACATCTCTATGAGTTCAAGGCCAATCTGGTCTACACATTGAGTTTCAGGACAGCCAGAGCTACACAGTGAGTCTCTCTCAACACTCCCTCCCCCACCTTACTCCCGCCCCAAAAAGTGCAGATTTATGCTAGTTGTTTTTGAGGCTTACTATGTATATATAAAGTCTATAAATGTTGAATGAATGGTAGGTTCATTAGAAGTTTTACATGTAGAATAGATCCACATAATCCCTACCCAGATTAAAATGATACAGGACACTTCCTGTATGCCTGAAAGTTCTCCCAGATCTTTCCCAGGTGGTATCTAACACTGCCATCCTGGCCCCAAAATTGCTACTTTATTATTTTTATTTATTTATTTTTTTTAGGTGGAGCTGAGGACCGAACCCAGGACCTTGCACTTGCTAGGCAAACACTCTACCACTGAGCTAAATCCCCAACCCCCAGAATTGCTACTTTAAATGATCACTGATAGTCTTCAATTTTGCTGCTCTGGAACTGGGGTCAAGGATTAATCCTGCGTATACTCTTCCTATGTCTCTCTTCTCTTGCTCATCAACATGAAATTCACCAATATTGTACTAGGATTTTTTTTTTAATTTTTTATTTTTTTTTATGCAGGATCTTGCTCCTTAGCCCAGGCAAGGTTCAAATGACTACCTCAGTCTCTCACATTCTGGGGTCGTAGGTTTATGGCAAATATACCTGACAAAAGTGTCACCCAGCCTGCCATCTGCCACTCAGCATGGGCTACTCCAGCCAGCTTTTCTTCTAACTGATGGATTTTCTTTGGTTTACCTCTCCTTGGCCCATCACCTCCCTGGAATGAAGGAATCAAGATTCAGTCTCTGGCTTAGTATAAGAGCATGACTTCAGGCTGGGTCTTAGGTCAGGAGGGATGTCTCTGTGGCTCCCATACACTCTAGCCTAGCTGCATGAATTAGGAGTTCATGTTGGCTTTAGGACCAAAGATGAACAGCGACTTCCTTGTCACTGTCAGTACACGGGGGACTACAGAGCTTCCTACTTTCCTTCTACATCCACCGTGTTCCATATATCTTTTGGCTTCTGGCTGGTTACATTCCTCCTCTGAACATGATTCCTGCCTAGACAAGTTTCCACCCGATCATATGCTCTTCCGTGAAAGTCTATCTATAGATCCTGCTAATTCCTGATCAGTTCGCTGTTCTCACTCCTGAACTAAGAGCAAAGAGAGCTGACAGGACAGATCCACTGTTCTTCAAAAGCAAGCCCTACCAGGGTGCGGTGGCATCCTTATGTTGAACAATGAAGTTGCGGGCCTCCAAGGATGCAATAATTTCCTCATGGTTCCTTCTCTTCCATGTGGTTAGTAATATCCCTTTTCAAAGTGTTTAACCCCCTCCACCTTGTGCATGTAAACACAGACAGCTAGTGTTAGCCTGGTGCAGTGGTTTTCAACTTGTGTGTGGGTCGTGACCCCTTTGGGGAGGGTTGAATGACCATCACCTAAGGCCATCTCCAAATCAGATATTTACATTACAATTCACAACAGTAGCAAAATCACACCTATGAAGCAGCAACGAAAATAATTTTATGGTTGGGGGTCACCACACCATGGGGAACTGTATTAAAGGGTCGCAGCATTAGAAAGGTTGAGAACCACTGGCCTCGTGGTTTCTTATTTTGTAAGACTGCGTTTACTCCATCTTACGTAAAGGAAAGAGTGGCAGAATTGAGACTCTGGATATTCCCCGCTAGGGTTTGCTTTGTTGTTTGCGGTATCAAACCCACAGCCACCGTCTGCATGCACTAGGTACAGCACTCCGCACTGAGCCACATCCCCAGTCCCCTGAGTTCCTCTTCAGCACTATCGTCTTAGACTTCCCCCTTCATGGCCCGCTTTCTTTTCCTAGCAAACAGCCCACTGTTCGTTTAACCATCTTCTTCTAGAAAGGTCTGTGATTCCTCAGCCACCTCACTAGAGAGAGAATGTGTTACACGTTTCCAGTGATACTCCAGTTACGGCTGGATTTTGTGATTTCACGTCAGACTCCTGCCTGCTGCTTGGTATCTCACTCTCACCCTGGCACCAACATTGTCCAAGCTTCTATTACCCATCCATCTTCTGAGTTAGCTCAGCCTTCCTAGGGGAGTGCAGCATTTCCTCTCCCACTGACACCTGAGCCTAGCACTGTGCCCGGGCAACAGCAGCGGAGCAAGAAATGACCACTTCCCTGTCAGCAGGAAGCACTGCCTTCTGGGAGTTTAGCCAGGGAGGTAAACAGGACTCATTCTCTACTCCTGCCTGGAAGACCTGCTTCTGCTTCACTCCCGACGTCACTTCCCCTGGATTCATACCCAGACACAACAGCAAGTAAACCCTGACCTGAACAGGGGAACTGACTTGGCCAGGGAGCCAAACGTGGTGAATCGTTTAACAAAGATCTTTGGTTTTTTTCAAGAACTTCAAGAATGAGTCATAAGAAAAACCTTGCTCAATGTTGCCCCTCTCAATCACTCTTTGCCGTGTAACTGCAGGGTTTGAGCACTGATAATGCCCTGGGAACTGGAAACACAAAAGTTAGTGAGGGAAAGATCCTTTGGCTAGGACAGTGAAACAGACCAACATGCTAACTTCACAGCAACTCAGCATCATGTCCTATTCCACAATGGATACATTTAGGGTGGAGGCAAGGGCACTCTGGGAATCCATAGACCACGTGGCTAGCAGTAACAAGTATGGGGGAGATCCACAGAGGCAGAATCCTCTGGCACTAATACTTGTGGTTTGAGTGTCCTGGGAAGGAGACTCCGAGACAGATTCACGTCTGTGCTGTTTATTAGGAAAGGAGAACCGAGGAGATAAAGTTAAAGGGTGATAGCATTACAGCAGCCTCAGCCAGTGCCCTGGGGTGCAGCGTTGACAGGCACTGCCGTGGTCTCACTTCAAGCGGGAACAGTCAGACCTGCTGGGTTTCACCTTGGCTGTGGGCTGCTGCTGGAAGGATGTGACCTTGGCACAGTTGAAGGCTGTTGTCATTTTTCACTCCTGTGTGGAGACAGCGCATCTTCCTTGGTGGATCTGTGCAGCTCTCTGTGTTCAACATAGGGTTACCCAGTACTACTTACACACACTGCCTTCCAGACCCCCTTCCCCAGTGTGTGTGTGTGTGTGTGTGTGTGTGTGTGTGTGTGTAGGCCAGAGGTCAGTACTGCGTGTTTTTGGTTTTGGTTTTGGTTTTTCGAGTCAGGGTTTCTCTGTGCAGCTTTGCCCCTTTCCTGGAACTCACTCTGTAGCCCAGGCTGGTCTTGAACTCACAGATCCACCTGCCTCTGCCTCCCGAGTGCTGGGATTAAAGGCGTGCGCCACCACCGTGTGGCTTGGGTGTTGTCTTTGAGGCACTGTTTTTTGAGACTGTCTTTCTCTGGGCTAAACTGACTGGCCAGTAAGCCTGAAAGATCTGCCTGTCTCTGTTTGCCCAGTTACATCACGCCTCGCTTTCTTCAGGGTGTTAGTTCTGGAGACTGAACTCAGACCCTGGTACCTGAATAGTAAGTACTGTAGCAACTGAGCCGTCTCCAGCTTGGGTCTCTCTTTCTAAGAAAGGAATGGTTACTGGGAAAACTATACTCCTAACTTTGGACACTAGACTGGGGGCTGCAATCAGTTCTCAGTCACAGCTTCTCTATCGTCTGTTCTAGAAGTCCCTGAACCCCAGCTAGCATCTCTCCTGGTTGGGGTGATTTACCACACAGACTTACTCCTAAAAGGATTGAGTTCTTGGTCTTCACTACCCTTCTCAGGTTGGGGTACTTCTCTAGTCTGCCTCCTGCACAGTGTGCCAGGGAATGGCAAGCAGTGTCCACGAAGGTCATCTAGGTTCCACAGAGGATGCTCACTTATCCTCAGTCCCATCAGTCTCCAACGACCAGGGCTGTGCTAATGATCCCTTAACATAGAGTTACTTGAAGTGCTCAGGGGCAGCCTGATTATGGTGCAATGGGAGTTTTTGTTTTTGTTGTTTGTTTTTGTTTTGTTTTGTTTTGTTGTTGTTGTTTTGGTTTTTTGTTTGTTTGTTTGTTTGTTTGTTTGTTTTTTTGAGACAGGCTCTCACTCTATATTCCTGGCTGTCCTAGAACTCACTTGTTAGACCATGCTGGCCTCGAACTCACAGAGATTTGCCTACCTCTGGGTGCTGGTATTACAGGTGTGTGCCACACATACCCCACCTCAATGGGAGTCTTATTGTGTTCCTGGGGGTAGGGACATGCTCCCTTTCTGAAGCTCAGAATCCCCAGCTCTGAAATGTAATGGGGACAGGTGGTAGAAATCCTCCATCCAGAGTAAGGGCAAGTATACCTGCTTCAATCCTGTGGTTCACAGTCCATAAATTCTTTCTATTAGGTACATCACACCCTGGAGGGTGATGTCCCTTCGTGCATAGCATTGACTCTGACCTGATGCTTCAGCATATTTCCAGCAAATTCTGTCCAGCAGCTTCTGGTATGTGGTAACACCAGGGGAACTCCTGGCATGGGTAGGTAAAGTGAGCTCCTGGTCTGATGGATATTAGGTGGGATCCCATGTTAATGGATCAAATACTCCATAAGCTCTTGGATTTGGTGTAATGATTTGGTAGGCAGGGAAATCTAACATATAGCCTGAATGTGTCTAGTACTGTCAGAAATTTTTGTTTTTCCGAGACAGGGTTACTCTGTGTAACTGCCCTAGCTGTCCTAGAACTCGCTCTGTAGACCAGGCTGGCATCTAACTCAGAGATCCGCCTGCCTCTGCCTCCCACTGAGTGCTGGGATTAAAGGCGAGAGCCACCACTGCTTAGCCTGTCAGAAAATATTTAAGGTATGTTTTTTATTATATGTTTATTCATGTGTCTGTGTGACTGTTAGTGTAAGTGAGGCCAGAGTCATCTGACCCTCTGGAATTGGAATACAGACAATTGTGAGCCACCTTGTGGGTGCTGGGAACCAAACTGAGGTCCTCTGAAAGAACAGCAAGTGCTCTTAGCTGCTAAGCCATCTCTCTAGCCCCTCCATCAGAAGAATGTTGGTCACAGGGACCGCTTGGATTTAGCCGCTCATCAAGCATCACGCGACGGTTTGGTCTCTTCTTTGGCATAAGGGGGTAGGGTTGTGAGCGGCAGCAATGGCACAGTGGCCTGTATTTTCACTGTGGCTCTGTATCTGCAACCAACATGGCAGCAGGGGGTGGTAGATGACATTGGCTGACAGACATCAACACGTGGTTTCCGTGTGTCTTTCCGGGTGGGTGTTAGTGGGTGATACAGAGACCTTCACACTCTGTGGACACTCTCACATGGCTATACACAAATACCTATGCTACTTAGTGAAATCAGGGCTTTCCACTTTAACTTGCAGACATAATTATTCAGATTTTCCTGACGAGTCATTAGACAGCTTCCCTAGGAAGCCTGTCATTAATGGCAGCAGAACTGAGTGCCAAAATTCCTCCCAACAGTTTCAGGAAGAAAAAAAAAAAAAAAGAAACGATTTCAGCTTATTTTCTAGAAAAGGTTTATAATTTATTTTCACCCGTCCTCAAATACTCTATGGCCTCTTTCCCTGCTATTCTTATCTTTGTTAGACTAGCAGACTATGTCATCATGTTTGATTTGGGGGTGTAGAACTTGCCAGGGCAGAGAAAATCTTACATCCTAAGGGTCAATATCTGTTATAGGAATGTGAGTGTACAGTAAGCTCTTCCCACACTGTTCATATCTCCACATGAACTTTTGGGACGTTCCAAAAATATTATGTATTGACTTTACATTTTTTTTTTTTAATAAAAGAGGCAGAGTTTTGACAAACTATTCTCACTTTTCTAGTGATGATGAGTCTTGTACTCTCCCTGACAGTAAAAGAGGAGACAGTGTTCTGATACATCTTGTTTGCTGAGCGCAGACCTCCCAGCCCCACACTATACCTTAGCAGAGGGCTATTTCTGAAACATGCAATGAAAGTGTGTTCTCAATAAAGGGTGTCATTAGGACGAAGTTCTTCAAGCAGTGAGCCTGTGGTGGCTCCGTGTTAATTTAGTACCTCACAAACTGTGGTGTTCAGAGGAAAGGTAAAAGCATAATGCACCATGACTTCTGAGTGCATAAGGCCGTCTCTCCCAGGCGATCTCATCTCTATGTACAACTGCAATATACTGACCTTAGAAGAAGGCCCAGTCACCAGCATCTCAGCACTGTCATTAGACACATGTCAAGGAGAAAAATTAATAATGCAAGGTGTTCTTTGCATTAGTGGGAAAGTAAAGGGCTGTCTGTCTTTGCACATTTCATGCAAGGCTGAAGGTGGTATGGTATGTTTGCAGTACTAGTACCCAGGGACCCCGGCTGAACCCCTAAGCCACATTCTCTAGCACTTTTTTTTTTTTTCTTTCATAGGAGAATGTAATCTTTTTGTTTTGTCCCCAACCTTCTTGTCCCTATCTGGAACTCTTTCAAAACTCTTTCTCATCCTTCTGGTTTTGCTTCACATTCAGACATAGCAGGGAGCAGAGTGAGGCCAAAGGAAATGGAAGGATCTAGTTGAAATGGGACGACCAATGCTTGGGATGAACATCCATGTGCTTTCCTCAGTTTCATCGTGCATCAAATACTCTGCCTGTTTATACCCCTTCATTAGGAACTGTCGCTAGGAGCCATGTTTTAGTTCAAGAATTTGAGTCCCAAGAAGATCTGTGACTGCAGTTATTTGAGACTTATCTCCTTAGATGCCACTGAATTGTAACTAGAATGATCATTTTCTCAACTGGCAGCAAACAATGAAACATTTGCTCCCTCTTTAACTAAATAAGCTTGGTTAATGAGAAGGCTTTTCTAGTTAGAATTTCAGCAATTAAATGAGGAAGAGTGACAGGATTAGAAAATAATTTGAAATACCCATTGCAGGCAAAGATCATCAACCCTGTAGCTAAAAGGCTGGTGGGAGTCTTCCAACAGAGAGATCAGGCTGTGACACACGGGCTTTCTGATTCATCTTAGTATTCTGAGAGCAGAACAGCCAGGCACTGTGGCTTCCCTCGTGGGATGTAAGAGAAGGCTCACAGCACCCCATGTGAAATGTTCTTTCAGTAACAATTAAAAAAACAAAAAAAATGAACTTGAATCTAATCAAGCCATTAGAAGCTTCCATTCATTTAAAAAAAAAACAAACTAAAAAACAAAACAAGACCCCACAGGAAATAGAGGCAAAGAGTTTTAAACTGCGGGCACTTTCTAGGCAACTCACCTGACTTCTGCACAGTCAATGGCAGGATGTGGCAAGAAGCAGGGAGAGGGCTGTGCTAGAGGGCCAGAGTGGTTCAGGAGATGAAGGGCATTTGGGGACCCAAATCTGACCACACAGATAGGAAAGACTGGGTTATTTAAGTAGCTGAAAACTGTATTGGACAGTGGATTTTACATGACACACAGACATTATTGTTCATCTTTTTGTGTGATGATGTTGCAGCTGTGGGTTAAGATTCTTTTTTTTTTTTTTTTAAGAGATTCCGAGATCAACTTTATAAGGTGAGATGACTTGGTATCCAGGATCTAGTTTGGAAAAGATTGGCAATGGCCAAAAGTGGCAAATGAAGCAAGTGTGGTGAAATCTTATCCCTATGTAATGATAACGTCCGTGTAGTTGCCGTCAAGGTGACAGCCATATGGAGGTTGACTACTAGTTTGCTTCCCCTGTGCATGCTTGGGTTTTTTTCTTTTTTACACTACATTTGCAGGAATGGGGAAAGGAGAAAGCTGCAAGAAAGGGCCTGGGGACAGTGAGACATCCAGCACACAGGAAGCCGAGGCAGGAGATCGCTAGTTTAAGACCAGGCTCACTAGGTAGTGAGACCCTGCCTCAAAAAAAAAAGGTATTCTAGAATGACAGGATATGTAAACACAAATCCTGCCTAGAAACGAAAGCTCGGGCTGCTTTTACTTCTTATCGGCATCCAGAGGCTTCCATACCAATTATGGAAGAAAGCCATTCAGTGAACAATGAAGTGTGTGTGTGAGTGTGTGTGTGTGTGTGTGTGTGTGTGTGTGTGTTTCTAGTTTCCTAAACAACAGGCAGTAAATCTAGTCTTTAGCAAAACAGCAAGATTACTCTATAGCCAGGATAGGTTCCTAGACAGACAACCCACATGCAATTTATGAGATAAATGTTTTAATAGTACCACATTTTAAACCTCAGATGCCATCATTTATAGACAACAGTTTGGAAAAAGAAAAACAAGCAGCTAAAAATAGCCATTAGGAATCATTGCCAATGTAAACACAAAGGGTAGGGATATAACCTCAAACAGATGTCTTATTAGTTCACAGTAATTGTACAGATGGAGACTCAAATGTACTAAGCCAGCTGAGAACTGGTTTGGTACCTTGTTGACATTCCAAAATGCCAGATCCCTGAGAATTAAAAGACTGAGATTCATCCCTCCCTTGCCTCTGACGTAGTCCATGACCTTGGGCATGTTCATTCATTTCTCTTGGCCTGGTTCCTGCTCATGTTGTCTGTGCCTAATTCTTTCCATCTACTTACCTTGGAAATGGTAAGGACAAGTGAAAAAACACCAGTGAAATGCTCTGAGGTACTCAGGAACAAAAATATTTTTTCAGGACTACAACATATTACGCTCTTATTTTGACAGAGAACCCCATTAAGTCTCTGAATGGCAGATGACAAGCCAACTTTATAATCATTAACAAACACTATGTGGATAACGTTTGCCAGCAAGGAACACTGCACACGTAACTTTTTAATTACACTCAGATTCAGTTCACCTTTAAACCTCACAGGTTCACCAGGAAGGCTACATACGCTGCAATTAAAAACAGAAGATTTGCAAAATCTCAGCCCTTCACCCAAAGGTCTAGAATGAAGGATTGGAAAGCTTTGTGTTCTCACTGGATGTGACTGTTATAGGTTCTGATTTTAATTGCGATAACCACCTGGGAGGAGAATAGGTTAAAATTAGTAATTGCTTTAATTTTAGTTCTTAAACAAAATTACTTTCTAATCTCCCAATGGGAAGGAACAGTAAAAAAAAAAAACAAAAATTAAAATGTGCAGAGCAGATTCATTCTTCACCTGGAGTCACTACCAGACATAAAACATATCACTAAGGCATTTTAATATATCAACAATTCATTCTGAGTATTGGAATCTGACAAGGCACAAACAAACGTTTTTAGTTAAAGTGGGAGAGATTTAGAAATAATTGGCTCCCTGTCCCCACACACATTTTAGCTTCTACCTCTCCAGTCCACATTCAAGGGTATTTAAGAGAAATCAATCACTTGCCTAGAGTCTCCCACTCTTCCTCCGTGTCCAGGCCCATCCCACAGCCAGCAAGCTGCCTTCACCAGCAACATTGCGGCCTGCCGCAAATGCGCTTTTTCCCTGTTTCTTAAACTTGCGAATTTATTCTTTGCACTTGCTATTTCTTCCAATGTGACTATTCTTCCTGCACCTCGCTCCTTCTTACCACTCAGGCCTCAGCACAGATGTCCCTTCCTCAAGGGGGATTCGCTCTATCAGATCACCCCATTATGACATCACAGCATTCATAACTTTCGGATCTTGTTGATGTCTTTGGTGCTTTGGATGCTTCCCTTCTACTGACAGAGGCATTATTTCTTGTTTAACCCTGATCCTGGCATGTTTCTATTAAAATATCCCGAGTATTCAATCCATTTATTCAAACCCTCTGTCCCTGCTCATTCTCCAGAATGATTTTTTTTTTTTTAAGAGTCTAATGTTGAAACCTCCAAGAAAGAAGAGGGCTGAGACTCCAGTCCCATCCTGACACAGCCCTTGTCCTGGAGTTCTAGAGTCTGGGGGCTTGACCTCCAGCAGGGACAGTAGATGCTTCTGTGGTGTTCAGGTCAGAAACATAGCCACCCGGCTCCTAGCAAGTTTGGCTTCCAATGACAGCTGAAGAGCAGCAATTCTGCAGGCATTGTCTAGGACCCTAGCACCCCACTGGAGCTGCTGCAACATCCAGCCTCCTGAGTGAACACCTACCAGATTCTCTGCCTTTCCAGGATGAGGCAGCTGTTGTTGGACTACCCAGACTGCAGCCAGACGTGTGGTGTGGTGTGGTGTGGTGTGTGTGTGTGTGTGTGTGTGTGTGTGTGTGTGTGTGTGTGCGCGCGTACTCTATCAGTTTTGTTCCTTTAGAGCGCTCAGAACTAGTACCTGTGGTGTACTAGGTGCCCTTTTCTTCCAAGGCTACTACAAAGTCCTGGGAGAAAGAGAAGCTTCCTAAGCAGCCTGTCATTGTAAAGGACAAATTCTTCAGGGGAAGAGCTCCAAGGAAGATGGAAAGTTTTACGCAAGAGCGCAGGTCATTAAATGCTAACAATTCCTTTTTAAAGAAAAGAAAGAGGGGGGGGGAGAGAGAGAGAGAGAGAGAGAGAGAGAGAGAGAGAATGAATTCAACTTGTCTAGTTTATAACTCATTTAGAGGATAAAATAGCTTCTATCAGAACTGGGAGACAGCTCAGTTGGTATAGCATTTGCTGTGCAGTCATGAGGCCTCAAGTTCATTCCCAGATCTGTGTAAAAACCAGCCAGGTGCAGTGACACACACTTCTGTTCCCAGCACCCAAAAGGTAGAGACAGACAGGTCGTTGGGCTCATGGATGACCTGCTTAGCTTACTTGGCCGTTTCCAGGCTAGTGAAAAACCCTGTCTCGAAACACAAAGTGGATGGCATTTGAGGAATGGCATGAGAGGTACACACATAGGCACAGGCCCATGCACACCCACGCACACACCCAGGAACTGGTATTTTACAATTCACGGGCCTCTGACTGTGGGATCGGGTCAACCAAGGCCACAAAAAATCAAAGTCCTGATATCCCCTCTCTGGCATAGGCCTGAAGGTTTGTTTCCTTGTTAATCCAGTCAGAGGAACTCAAGCTTTATCTGTAATCACTCTAGCAGCCAGGGAGCCTGTCTGCTGCGGCTACATTCATTAGTTCAGTCAATAGGAAATGAGAGCTTACTGGTTTCAGGCCTCTCCTGGGTCCTTTACAAGACCTTCAGGCTATCGCCTTACCAGGGTTGAGAGACAGAGACGTTCAAGTAAACAAGACGCGGTGTCTGTCCATAGGGAGCTAGCAATCTAATAAGGGTGACAAGAACAAACAGAAAATGAAAACCCAGTGCGTAACGAACTCTGAGAGGAATAGGTATGGGGTGTGGTTGGGAATGGAGGGGACATCTTACTCAGTCTAGAATAGACAGATGCTGGGAAGGCCTCCCGGGGAACTGTGGAGTTTGCACTGAGATCTGAAACAGAGGGCAGTTGATAACAAAATCTGGTGAGGCCGAGAACACTGGGTGCGTTCCAAGTGGTAAGTATGTCACAGTATATGCAAAGAGCAGGAAATCCCGGGGCACACAGAAGGAAGCCTATTGTTGCTGCAGCCAGGGTGGGGGAAGGGACGCTAGGAGAGGTGATACTGTAGAAACAGGTAGAGAGAGCAGATCATGAGTGCCTCTAAAGCCAGGTTGAGAAATTTGGACTTAATCCCCAGGTAGATGAGGAGGAGGAGGAGGAAGAGGAGGAGGAGGAGGAGGAAGAGGAGGAGGAGGAGGAGGGAGTATCATCGTTGCTATCAGAATTTAGAATGTCCCCACAATGGCTCAAAATTGGAATAAACAAGTAAGGAGAAAGTGGAAGTCTTCTGGTGGTGGGAAAGCCTTTTTGATTAATTGAGGCAATCCATGTTCACTTCTCTTTCTTCAAACAAGTAGAATTTATAGAAAAAAAGCGCTGTCAGAGGAGCCAAGGCTGATGGTACTAATACTCTTTCAAAGTGACACTTCTGTACCATCCCCAGACCACAGTGAGGGTGCTTCATCCAAATGTGAAAAACTGCAGTTAGCTTTGCTTTCTTGGAAATGACATTTTACAGACGCTTGCTTTAAGTGCTAGACAAGAAGTCACTATGGTTTGAATAAGTACATTCAAAAAGCCTCAGTGTTAAAGGCTTGATCCCTGGAGGTGCTACAGGGGGGGGGGGGGGGTAGTAGAACCTTGGGGATGTGGGATCAAGAAAGAGGTTTTAGATCCTGGAAGCACACCCTTAAAGGGGATTGTGGGACACTGGTGTCTTCTCATTTATATTGCTTCCTATGTGCCTTGAAGTCAGCAGCTTCCTGCAGGATATGCTGCGGCCATGCTGTACTGCCTTGACCAGTTCAAGGGGAATTGGACCAAATGACCATGGGCTAAAACCTATGAAATCGATGGCTTTCCTGCTTTCTAAAGTTTATCATAGGCTGGAGAGATGCCGCCACAGTTAAAGGCACTGGCCACTTTTCCAGGGACCCAAGCTCTAGTCCCAGTACCCACATGGCTGCTCACAATGGCCCATAACTCCAGTTCCAAGGGATCAACACCATTTTCTGGGCTCTGTGGGCAATTGTGCATGTATGTGGTACACAGAAATGGATGCAGACGAAAACATCCATACAGATGAAATGAAAAATAAAGTTTATTATCTCAGGCATTCTGTCATGGTGGTGGAAAGCTGACTAATAGAGGGATCTATAAAGATGAAACTGTTTTGTTTATTTACAGACTGAAGAAATAGAATGGAACAAAACAGTTCTGAGATTCTCTATTCTTTCCATACTCTTCACAAGCATCAGAAGGAAAGAGAGCATTTATGGGACACCTACCATGTACTCTGCCTACTCATAACTCATTTAGTCATGAGAAAAGTCTTGTAGTGTTTGCAAACTCTTCTGCCGCCCCCCCCCCCCCAGACAGGGTTTCTCTGTGTAGCTTTGTGCCTTTTTCCTGGAACTCACTTGGTAGCCCAGGCTGGCCTCGAACTCACAGAGATCCACCTGCCTCTGCCTCCCGAGTGCTGGGATTAAAGGTGTGCGCCACCACTGCCCGGCTATGTTTGCAAACTCTTGAAAAGTGACTTCCATGGCGTGTCATCTGTAGAATGCAGAGTTATGCCAGAGACCCCAAACCATTTGTGAGATGTCCGAAAGCACACAAGTACTGGTGAAGACAAGATGGGCAGATACTCAAGGGATAATGACCCAAGATTTGCAAGAAGCATTCTATGGAATTATCACCAGAATGGAGAACAACATACTGGTTCATAAAAGAAAGAAATGAGAGAGAGAGAGAGAGAGAGAGATAAAGAAAACATCATACTATATAGCCTAGGCTGGCCCTGAGTTTGGGATCTTTCTGACTCAGCCTTCCAGGTACTGAGATTATTGATAAATGCTGCCATGCTTGTCTGTTGGTTACATTTAATTCTGTAATTCGTCCTTGAAAAGGAAAGGAACAACTGTTTGGTCTCTTAGAAATAAAGAACTGTAATATACAATTTTATAGAGATTTGACTATCTATCACTTTAATTCACAGGTAAATATCAATGTGTCCTTACTACTATATGGCACCCTGAACCAGAAAGAGGCTGTTGAGGGAAGTTTTATACAGAGGCAAAGCTTTCTGAAGAAGTGTCAGGACAAGTGAAGATGACTTTGGGGAAAACTTTTCAAAGTCTTAATCAAGTCACAGTAAATACTGCTGTGTCCTTGTGTTACATAAGTTTTCTATTTCTTTCTTTCTTTCTTTCTTTTTTTTTTTTTAGTTTTTGAGACAGGGTTTCTCTGTAGCTTTGGAGCCTGTCCTGGACTAGCTCTGTAGACCAGGCTGGCCTCAAACTCACAGAGATCCACCTGCCTCTGCCTCCCAAGTGCTGGGATTACAGGTGTGTGCCAACACCACCCGGCAAGTTTCCTATTTCTACGTTCATTGGGACATAATAATCATACAAGTTTATGGGCTACAACAAGATGTTTTGATGCATATGTACACATAATTACCAAGTCAACATGATCAGCATGTTTATCGCTTTAAACATTTGTCACATCTTTCCAACGAAGCATGCAAATTCCTTTCTTCTTGCCATTTTGAAATACACAATGCATTATTGCTAACTATCCTTGCCTGACAGATCAATTCTCTCTAGCCAGCTATAACTTTGTGCACGCTCCTCCTCCTCTCTCTACCTCCCCTCCCCTCCCCTGCCTCAGGCAACCACTAGTCTCCTTTTTGGCCTCCCTGAGTTCTCTTGTTTTTGTTTTGGTTTTTTTTGAGATTCCAAGAATGAGTGAGATCACAGTATCTGTCTTTCTGTGTCTGGCTTACTTCACTTCTCGTAACGTTTCCTAGGTTTGTTCATGTCATAAATGGTGGGCTTTGATCTTTTATGGCTAAACAGCATTCTACTGTTTATACATTTCACATTTTCTGTGTCCATTCACTTGACACTCATGTAAATTCGAATCTTGGCTTCTGTGAATACAACTGCAATAAAACAGAATTGCGCGTATTTTTTGAAATATTGACTTGATTTCCTTTGGGTGATGCCCACTGGTGGGATTTCCAGGTTACATGACAGTCCTATTTTAAGGTGGTGTTTTGTTTGAACATTTGGACTGTTTTCTCTAAAGGCAGTACTGGCTTATATTCCCGCCCACAGTGTGTTCAATTCTCCAGGCTCTACATTCTCCTCAACACATGTAGAGTCAACTACTTTCAACAAGGTTGCTAAGAGCACACAGTGAGGAAACAGTGGTCTCTTCAGTAAATGGTACTAGAAAGAAAAATGGGTATGCAGATGCCGAAGAATAAAATTAGGCCTCTGTCTCTTACGACAGACAAAAAAAATCAAGTGGCTGGGGATGCAGCTCAACAGTAGACTTCTCAGTGTACACGCAACACTGAGTTTGAGCCTTGGCACACAAGGATCAATTCAAAGTGGACTAGACTTAGACGTAAGACTTGGATCTGTGAAGCTTTTAAAAAAATACATAAGAGAAACAGTTTAGGACACTGGACACACTAGACTGGATACACAGGGCAAACAGTTCAGGACGTGGGACGAATTGGACTGGCCAGAACTTTTTAGGTAAGTACAGACAGTAGAAGCAGAAATAGAGAGATGGGATTTCATTAAACTAAAGAGCTTCTACACAGCAAATGAAGTAGTCAAGAGTGAACTCACAGAGTGGGAGAAATGCTTCACTGAGAGCCAGTTTGTGGACAGAACTCAACAGCAGGAAGTACATGACCCAACTTAAAAGTAGGCAAAAGGCCAGGTGGCTGTGGCACACATGTTTAATCCCAGCACTCAGGGAGGCAGAGCCAGGTGGATCTCTGTGAGTTCGAGGCCAACCTGGTCTACAGAGCAAGATCCAGGACAGGCACCAAAACTAGACAGAGAAACCCTGTCTCGGGGGGAAAAAATGGGCAAAAGACTCAAATGACATTTCTCAAAAGAAGATAATATATAAATGGCCAAGGTGGATATGAAGTGCTCAGCATCACTAATCATCATAGAAATGCAAATCAGAACCACGGTTCGTTATCACCTCACGCCAGTTAGGATGGCTAGAGAACAGAATTTCCCAGCATCAGAGCCAGCCTTCCTACTGTGCCCTGCATATAAACACACCCCCAATCCGAAGGAAGCGTCCTCATGCCTTCCTTCCTAGAATTCAGTAAGATAACATCCATGAGCAAAGCTATGTTAACATGGCTTCATAAACTACACTAATAAGATCCATCTCCTCCTCAATTCCTGTCAGGTCAGTTTTCATCACTAAGTAGGACAGTCTTATTCTTCAGCACACAATTAAACACTGTTCCTTCCTCCTGAGTGTGATTCTAATTGACTTCAGTGTGCACTCATCCCAGGGCCTGTGTTAACTTCTGCAGATATAATTATTAGTTCGTGGGTATGCTACTGTTTGCATGAAGTAGATTGCTGGCCCCACCATAGAGAAAATATTAAAGGGGAAAGAATAAGGAGGGATGGATAAGACTTGCTCTCAAACAAGGCTGTGCTTTGGGTCAGCAAAACAAGATCCACATTACATGGAAAGCAAAGGAGATTAAAAGCAGCATTAGCAAGGGTGGTGGCTTCCATGTGTGATGCTAGCCCTGGGAAACCGGGGCAGGGAAAGTTTAAGTTTGGGCCAGTGGTTCTACATAGTGAGATGCTGTCTCAGAAAGAAAGAAAGAGAAAGAAAGAAAGAAGGAAAGAAAGAAAGAAAGAGAGAAAGAAAGAAAGAAAGAAAAAAGAAAGGAAGGAAGGAAGAAAGAAAGGAAGGAAGGAAGGAAGGAAGGAAGGAAAAAAGGAAGGAAGGAAGGAAGGAAGGAGGAAGGAAGGAAGGAAGGAAGGAAGGAAGGAAGGAAGGAAGGGAAAAGAAAAAAAACAGCAACAAAAATTACCAAAGTAAATTAACGAAAAAAATGGCAGTCTTGGGGGTTTGGGGATTTAGCTCAGTGATAGAGTGCTTGCCTAGCAAGCACAAGGCCCTGGGTTCTGTCCTCAGCTCCGGCAAAAATAAATAAATAAATAAATAAATAAATAAATAAATAAATAGCCAGGCGGTGGTGGCGCACCGCCTTTAATCCCAGCACTCGGGAGGCAGAGGCAGGCGGATCCCTGTGAGTTCGAGGCCAGCCTGGGCTACCAAGTGAGATCCAGGAAAGGCGCAAAGCTACACAGGGAAACCCTGTCTCGAAAAACCAAACCAAAAAAAAAAGGCAGTCTTTCAACTTGATGTTGATAAAGTCAGGATAAAATGTTATCATTTTAATTAAGTAAGTATTTAGCAAATGCTGAAGAAGGCACATGGTATGGGTTTCAAATAGTACCAACAAGCAGGACAGGAAAGTTCTGCCTCCTGCTGAAAAGTTCTGACTCTGTAAGTCTCCTTCCTAGGCAACCTCGACCAATCTCTTGTGTCTTCTTCCAGAGATGTGTCACCAACAAAGAGTGTGTTGAAGAATGGTGTCTCCATCTTTCAGAGGCAGCTTTGATACTTTCCTTAGAAGTGCCAGTTACTAAATACTCCTATAGACTTACTGACATCTAAAGATGTAATATATTTGAAGACATCATTTTAATAGCATACAGAGATAATTTGGAAACGATGTAAAATTCTTTTTTGGATAGTAGATAGCATTTTACATTGAAGTCAGCTTTCGCAAAATTTCGGGCATCTTGATCTATGTGTTTCATAAATTCCTAAAAAAAAGTTGCACTAAGACTAACTCATCAGCCATTCTGCTACTGTCTCAAATCTCCCACCCTTCTGTCCTGAGCCCATCTTGTTCCCACCGGTCAGGGAGAACCTCTTGTCCTCCTCCTTTCTCTCTCCTCTCAACCCCAGCTGCACGGTGAAGAACAATCTTTCATTGTTTTTCTGACAGTCTTATTATCCTACCCCTCAAAGCCAATCTCTTCCAAGTGATCAATCCTAAAACACTCAGTCATTGGAGAAAATTCAGCATGACCTGGGAGTGGTGTGGATTCCTTACCTCTGCTTTATCCTCACCTCCATTCCAGCCACAAGTCTGCAAACAGCCCTTCTTCTAAGTTTTGTAGTTAAAGTGACAGTGTGTTATGGTCAGTGTATGAACTGCCTGTGTCAAATGGGACTTGAAATATATATATACATTCATACACATATAAATATACATACATACATATATATAGTGTGTGGTGTATGTATGTGTGTGTGTGCGCATGCATGCGTACACACACACACACACACACACACACACACATATATATGCATGTATGTTCTTCCTTCCATCCGGTCCCAAAAAGCCAATTTAAAACATCTTCCTATTTATATTTCCCACTTATAAATGAAGTGACTCTCACTTCCTCTTCTGCAAAGCAGGTGTTCACTTAGAACACAATTGTACCATTGCCCTTCTTAAGACCAGGTTAAGCACCTTTGATTCCTTCAGTTTTTCCTCAGACAACAAATTCTTCCTCAGTCTTTTGGTTAAGGTCAAATGTATACATGTGGTATATTTTCTAGATATATCTTCATGTTGGCTACCCTCAATTAAAATCTGTCTTAATGAGATTCCTATAACCTAGTAATTACCAAACCTCTTTCCAAATACCTGAGGCCATGGCTTGATGCAATCCAGAAATTTTAGGAGTGGGTCTTAGTGACATGGGCATTGGGGTAAAAAGCAGCCACAGTTGAAAGCTACTTCTGGTCAAGGCAGTCACTTCTGGTCAAGGCAGTCAAGGGCAATCCAGAATGTTAGCCAGATTAGGGGAACAATCCGAGGACAAGAAATGGCCCTGAAGCAGTTTTAAGAGGTTGAATTGATGTCTTGGAGCCATGGAGATGGCTCAGGGGTAAGAGCATTTGCTGGGAAGCATGTGGTCTAGAGTTCCATCCCAAACACACAGTTAAAAAGCTTTGTGTAGCCCTGGACCTGTAAAACTAGCACTGTGCAGGACAGAGACAAGAAGGTGACTGCCTCATCCCATCCAAACTAGCTAAAAGGAACCCCAAGTTCAAAGAGAGATCCTATATCAGGGCAATAAAGTGGGGAGTGATAGAGCAAGGCATCTGATGTCCTCTGGCATGCACTAGGTGGGCACATGGGCATGCACATGCGTGCGCAAGCACACACACACACACACACACACACACAGACAGAGAGAGAGAGAGAGAGAGAGAGAGAGAGAGAGAGAGAGAGAGAGATTTTTAAATGATGTATTTTTTTGCTCTGCCCACTTTCTCTTAGTTCTTAATGGTAATAAAACATGGGGGCAAAGACACAAACAGCCAAATGATTAACATTCTGTCCAACATGTTATTCAGGATGCAAGAACAAAAGCTGCCATGAGGGTTAATAGGACTGTTGCTGCTTTAGTATGTTGACTAATGTGACCCCAGGTAGCACTGGGTTTTTCAATACTATGGCATACCACGGGCTCAGCGGAGACTGTGGGGAACCAAAGGCATTAGCTGTCTTTCAGATGTGAATGGTAGCCATTACCAATATGCCATCTTGTATTAGTTCAGCCCAGCAATGCTTATTTATGAAAGGTATTAGCTGTCTTTCAGATGTGAATGGTGGCCATTACCATTATGCCATCTTGTATTAGTATAGACTAGCAATGCTTATTTATGACAATTAGAATTTATTTTCTTTTTTGTGTATTCTGCCTACTTTAGAAGTTAAAGAGTTCAAAGTTGTCCTTGAACATGGGGAGTTTGAGGCCAGCCTGGGAATGAAACTGTATCAAGGGGTGGTGGAGGAAAGGAAGTTCAGTGCTCTAAAGTCAGAGGGGCTTATGGCCCAGTTATTCAAAATAATGTACTCACATTAAAACTTAATTGTAAAGAACTTGCAAACAAAAGAAAAGCACAAACCAAAAGTAACAGGACCCAAAGTCTATCTATATCTCAGCAAACTTCTATACAGTTAGAACATAAACATTTTCTTGAATAACTTATTTGTAAAACCAATCACCTTGACAATTGCCCTTAATTTAATCATTTGCTATTCATCACTCAACAAATTCGTGACTCCCAGGTGCCAGGGTACCATGCTGCACATCCAGCGAATGCCTTTGGGGTCTTCATGAAATCCACTGGTGAATTTGATTCATAAACTATGCTTGAGAATAGACCCTTAAGTACATCTCATTCTCTGAATGGATAAATAGACAGAAATTCACTAATGAAAATAAAATGACTGTTGCACCTGCTGCAAATAGAATCACGTGACCCAGATCCTACACTCCAGACATAGATGCACAATGCGTAACCTTTTTTTTTTCCTACAGTGCTGGAGACGGAGCCCAGAGTCTTACACATACATGCTCTGTGCCATGCTCAACTGCTGGGCTGTATCCATGGCCCACAGCTGTACCACTTTTTATTAATGCCTCACTCTGACCAGGTATAGTGTACATAAGCTATTGTCCCAGATGCTTGTGAAGCAGAGGCAGGAGGATGACTTGAACTCACAAAATCAAGGCCATCTGAGACAGCCTACAGAGGCTTTACACTAAAGACACAAATACTTCACACCAAGCAGACAACAGAGCTCAGGGCCCAGTACAGCTAGCTAATAGAAGAACAAAAACAGACTCAACATGGTCTCCCAAAGAATATGCTTTTTTGCCCTGTTGGGCTCCTTTTTAATGTGTGTGCATGTGCGTGTGTGCGTGCACACGCGTGCGAGTACGTGTGTGTGTGTGTGTGTGTGTGTGTGTGTGGTGTGTTTTGTAATTGTGGCAGACCCTCACTACATAAACTGGAACTCACAGAGATCTACCTGCTTCTGTCTCCTGGATGCTGGGATTACCAGGTCCAGCTAAATAACTACTTTTAATAATCTTAAACTGAGAACAATGTAATAATAGAGAAACTAATTATGGTATATTAGTTCGCCAAAATAGCAACAAGAAAAGAACAAATTAGTTATATTCGGATGAGTCTCACAAAAGAACGTCACAAAAGGAAGGAAACCACACATGAAATAACACATGTTGTATTATTCTACTTACATAAAACACAAAGCAGGCAAACATCACCTGTGCTGTTAAAACCAGCCTAGTGGTCGCTCCTGGAGGAAATAGTGACCGGAAGGAGAGATTTAATCTCTTCTCTTCCTTTTTTTCCAATGCAGGTGCTTGCCCCTGGGGCCTCGTTCATACTAGGCAAGTGCACCTCTGCTGACATTTATGTCCAGCCTAGGCTTGGCTCTTGTGCTACTTTCTTCAGAGTAGCAATTGGTAAGCCCCCAGGCTGTCATCATTTAAGCAACTGTCTTATGGTGGCCCAAGCCAGGAGTCACAGTAGTCAGGGCTGAAGCAGGAGGATGTTTAGCATCATCCTCAACTACTTAGTGAATTTGAGGCCTGCTTGGGCTACATGACGACACCCTGTCTCAAAGCAAAAACCAAAGTCCAAGACTTTCTTGTCAAAATACGTTTTTAATCCATAAAACATATATGGACATATAAAATGAGCTCTAAAGACAACAGAAACCTTGTCAAATTTATGCTTAAATTAGAAGTGATGACTTCTTGAATTCCTTAGTCATCACCTTTATAACTCCAGGCCCAATATGCTTCGTGAGATTGGTCGCAAGGCCCAAGCGTCTGGCAGCCTTTCTGTGAGCCCATCTGTCAACAACTGAAAAACAAGCATGTGCTCAGTTGCCCAATGTGTATCAAGTCATGCAGTCCTATAAATGGAATCCTTGATTTGCTCTTTAGTGGCCAGGCTCTGGTGTCCGGAAGGTGATTATACGGTGTCTGGTATTTATATCAACCTCGCTCACTCACTGTCTACCAACTGGCTCTAATAAGATGCCCCAAGGCCTATATTTAATTCCCATGAATTACTTGTTGATTATCTACACTGAAGATTATCTGCCATAAATTTTCTTTGTCCTGAGCCAGCTTCTTGAATTCTTTTAGACTACTTTTCTTCCATCCAGCTGGGGTGTGCAGAGCTGCAAAGCCAAACTCATTTTGATATTGGTATAAGTCAGTGGCTTTCAAGGAGAAGACATTTGGCAGTATCCGCAGATGTATTTGGTTGTCATCATTGTGGGAGGTGCCTTGTTCATTTATTGACAGAAGCCAGAAATACTGGTTCCATCATTTATAAGATGCCCCCATTATGAAAATTATCCAGTCCAACGTGAATGTAGTATTGAGGTTGAGAAACCCTGGTATAAATAAAGTTAAAAATAGGGAAGAGATTTACAAATTAACAAATATATTTTACCTAGAAATACACATGCTGTGGGTGTTATCCTCCATTTTAGACCCTCTGTTCCACAGCTGCCCTCCATTGGACAAGGACATTGGACATTTCATGTGTGTTTATCAATCTCTGTGCCTGTTTTTTTAATGGTTCCTTAAGGATGTGTAACATTCAAAATAGGATGATAAGCCTTTTCAAATGGGAATGTGCTGGCCATTGTTCAAAGGTTGGAGCTTGGTTATGGACCATAGACAACCACGTGAAGAGCTCAGAGAGTCTTGACTAGGTGTGTGGAAAGTATTTTCAGCATCAGATCTTTTGAACTGTAAGAGGGTCAAGGCTATGGGTTTTTTAAATTTTATTTCGCCCTGTTTTTATGTATCCTGTGTGTGCTTATGAAAGGCCCATTTCCTTATCCTCATTTGACGCTGATTAACTGACTTGCATGCTTGGTTCTGCACGACTGGACAAATTCTTGGCATAAACTCCCCTTTTTCGTCCTCATACTAAAAGTGAGGTTGATTTTGTTTGTTTGGGTTTTGTTTTGTTGCTTTTCTGAGATAGGGTCTCCTATTATCCAGGCCTGCACTGAACTTGCTATGTAGCTCAGACTGACCTTGAATGCCCAACCTTCCTGCTTCCACCTCCCAAATCTGAGAAATACAGAGGTGTGCTGCCACATTCAGCAACTGTAGTTAATACTGGCAAGTTGTGGTGGTTTTTTCTTTTTCTTTTTTTTAATGTAAATTGAGAGAAGGCTCACTGGTTAAGAGTGCCTACTGCTCTTGCCAAGGACTCAAATTCAATTCCCAGCACCTACATCTGGCAGCTCATAGCTGCCTGTAACTCCAAGTCCAGGGGTTCCAACATCCTCTTTTGTATTCTGAAAGGACTGCACTCAGGTGCACATACCCACACATAGAACACACATATCCAGAATCTTAAAATATTCTTTTCATCTTTTAAATTTTTAAATTGTACGTATTTACTTATTTAATGTGTGTCTACATGCATGTGCTACAGACCCCATGTAGAGGTCAGAAAATAATTTACATGAGTCAGTTCTCTCCTACCACATGGGTTTTGGGGATCAAACTCAGGTCATGGGGTATGGCTCACGGGGCACGGCAGCAAGTGCCTTTACTCACTGAGCATCTTGCTGGCCCCTAATACTGTTAATGTTTAATTATTTTTCACATTTCTTTCAGTAGTGAGCGTTTAGTGCTTCTGAATTTCCATTTGCTTTGACAGCTGTTAAAATCAACATTCTTCATTTTAAATGAGTTCATTATGGCATTTATTTAGGAGAATAACAGCAGCAATCTGCCATCTTGTGAGCAAGATTCCTGTGTAGCTCCTCCTCCTTCCCAGTGTGAACCTTCAGCATCTGGAAGGTCAGCTCAAGGGGCTCGAAGAAACAGGCCCCTGTTGATTGTCCTAGGAACAAGACCACATGTGGGTCAGAATTCAAACTCTTACTGGTGTCTAAAGGAGTGGAGTGGTCCAGGATCTTTGCAGGAACTGTCAACAAAACCAGGATGTACTAAAGGTCAAAATCCTGGCAACATTCAACCAAAACGCACTCCTAGACAATGCAGAGTGAGGAAGAAGAGTACGTCCTAGAATCAATGGATGACCCACTATTCCTTTAAGCTTCCAAACAGGTGGTAATGCATGGGGCATGCTTCTTAAACATGGCCATAACTCAAAACCCCGTCTTCACCGCCAGACTCTGAAGTGAGTTCAAGAAGATAATTGGGTGTCTTTTTTTTTCCTCCAGCATTTCTAGAAAGCTGTTGATTTTACCTTGGAAAATTGTCTTCAAAATGCATCGTAGATTGCGTCTTCATGCTGACTCCATTTCTAACCAGACTAAAGGAGAATCGTTCATATTATTTCACAAGACTGGAAAAATAATAATAATGAGAGTAATTTGCACAAAAGCTCCATTAATCAGTCTTTTTTAAAAACAGAGCAGAAACTCAAAAGTTGGAAAGTAAACACAACTGACTTCTTACGTAAACTCATAGCTTGAAAGTTAGCAAAGTATTTTTTTATAACCACAGGGTGGTGTGTAAAAATGTCCACATATGGCAGTATAGAGCGGGTGTACTCAAAGTCTGGGAAGCAAGGTGCTAAGAGACAGTGGTCTGGCGTCAAACAGACCTCAAGTCAAACCCTGACTTGCCCTTTAGTAGGTGGTCTTTAACTACATAAAACTTTCTTAGTCTCGGTTGTTTCATATTCAAAAAAAAAAAAAAGAGAGAGAGAGAAAATAACAGGATTTACCCTTAGAAATACTCGGTGATACAGTGTATGTAAAATGCTTATGCAGATCCTCAGTTAATATGTTTATATTTAATTTTTTTATTTACCTCTTACTTTTTGGCTTCGGAGATGAAATCCAGGGCCTCACATATGCTAAGTAAGCAATCTACCACTTATATTTATTTTTATTACGTATCAAGCAAGGAATAATGGTTTGGGTACTCGGCTAAAGGATATAACCGAACACGGCAAGATCATGGCACTTAATGCGTTTCACTGAATACTAAGGTTGATCTGTCGTAAGAACACTCACTGCCCTGGGTCACTTTTCCATCGCTGTGATGAAACATGACGAGTCAGGCTGTAAGAGAAAGGGCTTGCTGTGCCTCACAGTTTTGGAGTTTCTCAGTCCATGGCGGGTTGGTCTATTGCTTCCGGCTCTGTAGCAAAACATCATGATGGGCCCGTGTAGCAGAAGTGAAGCCAGGGGGACGGAGTTCTAAAATTCCCTCCCAGGGCACATCTAACATCCTAACTTTTGCCACGAGGCCTATCTCTTAAAGGTTCCACCATATCAACAGGACCACAGGCTTGTCGCCAAGCCGATAGCACACGAGCTTTGAAGGGCACTCACTGGAGTACCCCCACATCTATTCTTTTTATCGTGGGAAAGTACACATATTCATTATGACTTCAACCATCCCACCTGTGTACCTCAGTGACCGTGAGTACATTTACTGTGCTGTAAAAACTACCACAGTATGCTTTTTACGTATGCCATTATTTTTCCGTGCCAAACAAAAACCCTCCTGTGTCTATTAAACAATAAAAAAATTCTAATTTATGTCATCTTAAAATGATCCTCTTTTCCTTCTCATCTTCCCTTCCTCTTCCTCTTACCCTTTTTCTTTTCCTCCTCTCCTCCCTCTTCCTCTTCTTCCTCTTCCTAGCCATGCTGAAGGACACAGGCTTTGAGCCTATGAACTCTCTCCTCCTGCCCCGTTTCACCTTCTTTATATTTTTCTTGTTCTTCAGTTACATGTATGTGAAGGGGGGTGTGAGTGCAGGGAGCTGTGGAAGGGAGAAGAGGGTGTTGGACCCCAGGGAACTGGAGGGAGAGTTGGTGCTGAACCACTTGACATGCGTTCAGGGAACTGAACTTGGGTCCTCTGCAAGAGCAGACAGTACTCTTAACCCCTGAGCCATCTCTCAAGTCCCTATTCCATCTTTTTTACACAAAAGGAAGTATATTCTATTTTAAAGTGATCACTTAGAAAATACACGTAAAGATAAAAACTAAATAACCTAAGCAAATAGCATCAACATTTTGCTATAAAGTTGTAACAAACTTTCCTCTTACAAACACATATGTATATGGGATTATAAATCTAATAATTAGGTTCTCTGTGTACATATTGTTAATTTTTAAATTCATTTTCTTTACTAACCACTAAAAATTCTTTATCAAGCAAGCATGATTTAGTAAAGTTGATAAAAGGCCACGGAGAACAATCAGAAAACAGCTTCTTGGTTTTAAAAGGCTTCAATGAGGAAGAAAAGACAACTTGTTTTTATGAAGACCACCTTATCTGAGGACTAACTCTTCCCCAACCTGTAACTATCAAAAGCCCAACTCCACCCAGTGCCTAATGCGCCTCAAGTGAACAAAATAAATACCTCTCCCTTTCTCCCTGCCCCTTCCCCCCAGGGGCAGGGTTCCTCTGAGTGACAACCCTGGCTGTCCTGGAACTCACTCTGTAGACCAGCCTGTCCTGGAACTCACAGAGATCCGCTTGGCTCTCTACGTCTGTCAATGGAGTGCTGGGATTCAAGGTGTGGGATGCAGTCACCACCACCTGGCAAATGAAAATCTTTTAAAGATACAGTGTATAAACCAAAACAAGAGTGCCTTTCCAGAGGGACAGAATGGGTGGTGGGGAAGGGATGCAGGGAGACCAAATATGTCCTTTATGTAGTTTGACCATGTAAATATCTACGTTTCATTACAAATAAAATTAAAAAAGGAATCTATAAAATTTTAATGCCAGTGGAAACAAATGAACCACACTGGAACTGAAGGGAAAGAATTGAGACAAATGGGCCTTATTGCCAAGGTAGTAACATAAAACGATATAACTAAAAAGATATGACTCAAAGAAGGGAGTTTTTTGTTTGTTTGTTTGTTTGTTTTGTTTTGTTTTTTGTTTTTTTTTTGAGACAGGGTTTCTCTGTGTAGCTTTGTGCCTTTCCTGGATCTCGCTTGGTAGACCAGGCTGGCCTTGAACTCACAAAGATCTGCCTGTCTCTGCCTCCCAAGTGCTGAGATTAAAGGCGTGCGCCACCACTGCCCAGCCAGAGGGAGTTTTTTTGTTTTTGTTTTTCTAATTTTTAAATTAATTAATTTATTTATTATGTACACAGAGAGGGTGCCAGATCTCATTACAGATGGTTGTGAGCCACCATGTGGATGCTGGGAAATGAACTCAGGACCTCTGGAAGAGCAGTCAGTGCTCTTAACCTCTGAGCCATCTCTCCAGCTGCAGAAGGGAATATTTTAAGGGTAAATATTAATGGAATCTATTCTGGGAACAAACTGAGGTCTGAGAATGTCATCAAATTTGTCCTGAAGCTTGTTAGAGGTGAGAGTTCCATTTCAAAACTATGTAAGACATACTTGTGGGCTGGAGAGTTGGCTCAGTGGATAAAGTGTTTGCTTCACAAGCAGGAGGGCCTGAGTTCAGATCCCAGCACCCATATAAAAGCTGAGTGCCAGAAGGCAGAGCCAGGTGGATCTCTGTGAGTTCGAGGCCAGCCTGGGCTACCAAGTGAGTTCCAGAAAAGGCACAAAGCTACACAGAGAAACCCTGTCTCGAAGAACCAAAAAAAAAAAAAAAAAAAAAAAGCTGAGTGCTGTGGTGTGCATCTGTAAGCCCTATACTGGGAGAGCAGAACCAGGCAGATCCCAGGGTTGGCTGCAAAGCCAGTGTGGCCCAAACAGTGAACTCTAGGTTCACTCAGAGATCCGGTCTCAAACACTAAGAGTGTATGACAGGAAGGCACCTAACATTGACTTCTGGCCTCCACATGTGCACATTCAACATGCCCATCTGCATACATGTGCGTACACACACACACACACACACAAGTTTAATGCAAATGAATACTTATATTGTCATTAACAGCAAAGCTCTTAAGCATAAAAGATGAAAGTAAAAAGCCAACAAATATAAGTGAAAAAACTCTACAGGAACTCCCAATTATAATATTAAATTTATATTAGAAATACCATTACTGGGGCTGGGGAGATGATGGCTCAGTGGTTAAGAGCACTGGCTGCTCTTCTAGAGGATCCAGGTTCAATTCCCAGCACCCACTTTGCAGCTCACACCTGTCCATAATTCTAGTTCCAGGGCTTCTGGCACCCCCATGCAGACATGCAGGCAGGCAAAACAGCAATGATCATAAAATTTAAAAAAAATTAAAAAATATCATTACTGTGGTCATTTCCTTTCTCTATTGAATATAGATGGTCCTAGACTTAATGATGACTTGGCTTCTGCTTTTCAACTTTCCAGGGACAAGAAGGTGATATGTTTTCAACAGATTCTGAAGGCTGATCTTCTGGCCTTGAGACACAACAGTGCTCTTGTGAGGTCAAGAGCAGCAGTGAGCAAGCTCCCAGTCAGCATACAGTCACCCTAGGAAAAACATCAGTTCCTTAGAGTGGATTTTGTTGCCAGTTTATTTCTGTTGTTGTTTTGTTTTTTGTTTATGCAAGTATTCAGTAAATAATATGGAATATTCACTGCTTTCTTATAAAATAAGCTTTGTGGGCAATATTTGCCCAACTGTGTACTCATAATGTGTTCTGAGCATGCTTAAGGTAGTAAGTGCTAGGGTGAGCTACCATGTTCGGTAGATTAGGTATATTAGATGCACTTGGGCTTGATATTTTCAAGTTCTAATGAGTTTAGTTTATTGGCAACATAATCCACTGTAAATTGAGGAGCATCTACATATGTATTTCAGTAATGGAAAAAAAGCAGTGATGAAATCCAACAATTGCCATTGGATGAAACAGTTGGAAGGCTGATAGGAGCTGACCAAGAAGGATAAGGCTGTAAGACTATGCCAGTCTCCAGAAGAGGAAAACCCAAGCACACAGGCCTCCTGATGGGACGCGTGTGCTCTGAGGGGAAAGTTGCTTCCAAATCTGGTAAGCACTCTAAAGATAGCTATCATTTACTCAATGTAGGAGATGAAGGAACAAGCTAAATGATGCCACAAGAAAATACAAAGTGCACAAAAGTGCCATTTTATTTATCTGTTGTTGTTGTTTGAAATACGATCTTGCCTTATCCATCAGGCTGGCCATAGATCAAAGTTCCTTCTGCCTCAGTCACCCAAGTGCTTGAATTACAGAGTAATGTTTTATTTATTTTTCCATTTTCATGTGTATGTGGTGTGTGCTGGGTGGGGCGGGGAGACTGGTACACATGTCAACGTCAGGAATCCTCCCTTGTCTTCCACCATATTCATCGAGGCAGGGTCTCTCAGTCAAACCCAAAGCTCACAAATATGGTTAATCTTGATAGCCAGCTTGCTCTGGGGGATCCCCTGCCTCTGCCTTCTGAGGCTGGAATTATGAGCAGGTCAGCACTCCCCTTGGACACTCCAATCCTCACACTTGCATGAAGCGCCCTACTTAGCCATCTTCCTAATGCCTATGTGCCTGTTTTAAAAGCAACAGCATTTCCCTTATATGAAGTGTGAGTGAATCATGCCAAAGCTTTTTAGAGAAATCTAATGAAGCTTGAAATCCAATCTGTTTAAAAATATTTCTGAGGATTAAGCAAAACACACCAGATTTTTGAGTCTGGAGTATTTTGCTGGCCTCAAAAAAACTTTAAATGTTCTTTTGGAACCTTAAAAATCCTTAAATATGTTGTTAGACACTGTAATTCATTTATAGTATAAAAATTATGTGTCATTTCCCCAAGTTGTAGTGTGAATCAGATAATACTACCCAAGGAAATAAAATCTCTATATAAAACTACAGGTTCCTGCACCAGTGAGCAAACTCAGTGGGTAAAGATGTTTATTGCCAACCTTCATGACCTGAGTCCCATCCCAGCCCCCACATGGAGGAAGGAGAAAAAGGACCTCTACCATAAAGCTAAGTCATAGCCTTTCCGGGCTTCACTGGTATAAATTGTTGGTCCTTCCAACAATTATATAGATTTCAGTGCCTTCATTTTTCTTGCTTAGCAAACTTTACTTACCCAGGGATCTTTGTGGAGCTGAAATAAAAATCCACATATTTTGGTTTAATAGACTTAAGGATCCTATGTTCCAAATCAGCCGATTGTGATATACTTTAGGGCCTAAACGTTAGAGGTTCAAAGGTTGTTGGCTATAAATGCAGTTATGCTTTTTATGTCACAGTTAAAAAAAAATAAAAATAAACATGGGTGTGGTGATGCACACCTTTATCCCCTGAATTCAGGAGACAGAGGAAGCTGGATCTCTATTTGAAGCCAGTCGGGTCTACAATGAAAGCTCCAGGACTGCCAGGGTTACACAGAGAAACTCTATCTTGAAAAAACAAAATAAATAATAATAAAATAAACATAAATAAATAAAATAAAAATAAAAACTCAAAAATTGCAAGCAGATGAATCTGGAATGGTGCTGAAGCTCTTCCCCATTGCCGCTGAATGGTTTATAAATCATGTCCTGTAGGAAAAAGACTTTTCTGTAAATGGTATTTTATCGAAATCAAGAATAGATTTATTTAAAAAAAAAAAAAAGAGGAGCATTGGATATGCTTTCCTTATTACATTCTTTGTGGAATACACTCTGGCAAAATAGAAAGCCTTCCAGAAATCATCTAACTGAGCAAGAAGTCCTACTCTGCACAGAAGCACCATTGATGCGGATGGGAGTTCGGTGAATGGAACAAACGCTGAACTTGACCCTGAAATGTTTAAACTGCAATCCTCCCCGATCTTGGCAGAGCCTGGCTTCCCACTGAAAGGAGCTGTGGTCTGTGCAGGGATTACACAGCGGGTTAATACGCTAGTCCTTCGCTCCTTTTGGAGCAACAGATGAGACACATAATACCTTCTTTCAGGGCTATTATATGCTTTTAAGCACAAAGACTTTCAATGAGGTGACAGGAGAAAGATAAAAGGTAGAGTTGGTGCATGGAAGTTTACTTTGGTAATGATTTTAAACTACCTTCTCCACCAGTGCTTGAGAACCATCAATGAGTCTCAAATAAGTAGACAAAGGATAAAGCCGTCGATTTTGAAAGTAAGTATCAACTGAGCCTCGCTTCTGTTACTACATTGCACAAGTATGCAGATTGGTTACTACAAACATCCCAGTGCAGTGACATTTGGTTTAATACGGTGAAAGTATTCAATAAAGTTGAGATAAAACACACATCTTAAAAAAGGAAAGGGCTGTGAGATGGCTCAGTGTAGTTAGAGTTTTCCTGCCTGGCCCACAGTCAGGACAAATCTCTCTTACCCGCCAGTCCCACAGTTGCTCAGACCCAACCAAGAAAGCACACAGAGACTTACATTGTTTACAAACTGTATGGCCGTGGCAGGCTGCTTGTTATCTATCTTTTCTATCTTAAATTAACCCATTTCTGTTAGTCTATACTTTGCCACATAGCTTGTGGCTTACCAGTACCTTTACATGTTGCTTGTCATGGCGGTGGCTGGCGGTGTCTCTCTCCAGTCTTCTACTTCCCAGAATTCTCTTCTTTCTTGTCCCGCCTATACTTCCTGCCTAGCCACTGGCCAAACAGCATTTTATTTGTACAGAGTGATATCCACAGCAGCTCAGTGAGTGGACGAAGGTATCTGCTTCCCAAGCCTGGTGACCTGTGGTTGACCCCTAGAATCCACAATAAAAGCAGATGGAAGGGAATTGACTCCACTCAGTTGTTCTCTGACCTCCGCACATGCGCTGTGGCCCATGCATACCTCATTCCACATGTAATAGGCATACACAATGATAAGAAAAGAGAATGGGAGTCTTTATATCAAGATAAGCGTGGTCAGTCATTCGGGCAATCCCAGTACTTAATGAGGCTGAGGCAGGGAGAGTGCCATGAACTTGAGGCCAGACTGGGTTATTATAATTCCAGGCAGGTCTGGCCTATGGTATGCCCCTATCTCAAAAGAATAAAAACAAACCATACAAACAAAATAGGTAAACAAGTTGGAATGAGAGCAAGAGAGAGAGAGAAAAAGAGAGAGAGAGAGAGAGAGAGAGAGAGAGAGAGATGTGCGTGCGTGCGTGCGTGCGTGTGTGTGTGTGTGTGTGTGTGTGTGTGTGTGTAATCTGGTCTTTGTTGTGGAATATTACATTAACTAAGCAAAGATGTGTTACATTTGCTTATGCTGCATTTGTTTAATGATGTAAAGATGTGTTACATTTGTTCAACTATGTAACGATGGGTTGCTTTCCCTGCCTAAGGCACCTGATTGGTTTAATAAAAAGCTGAATGGCCAATAGCTAGGCAGTAAAGGGATAGATGGAGATGATTGGGCAGAGAGAATAAGGAGGAGGAGGAATCTAGGTGAGAGAGAGGCAGAGCAAGAGAGAAAGAGAAGGAGACATGTGAGGCCTGCCACACAGCTAGATACGAAGTAGGACACACAGAATGAAAGAAAGGCTAAAAGACGTCTTGAGGCAAAACGCAGATGAAGAGAAACAGGTTAATATAAGCTTTAAGAGCTAGTAAGACAAGCATAAGATTAGGCCGAGGGTTGGGGATTTAGCTCAGTAGTAGAGCGCTTGCCTAGCAAGCACAAGGCCCTTGGTTTGATCCTCAGCTCAAAAAAAAAAAAAAAAAAAAAAAAATCAGGCCGAGCATTCATTCATAGTTGATAATAAGTCTCTGTGTCATGATTTGGGAGCTGGTTTCTGAGAAAGCTGGCTACAGACCTTAGTTATGAGCTCCTACACTTAGCAATTGCTGCAGTCCAAAAATGAACGTTATGTTCAGAAAGAAACAGGCCTTGAATCACCATCGACACAGTTCTACTGAGGCACTTGAATAACACTGTTAATAAGGTCCTATTTTTAGCTGTTTTGGGTGGAATGTTTTGTCCTTTTGTATACTTCATAAACTGCCCATCTACTACAATGCTTAAATATCACCTTTATATCAGGAAGAAAGGAAAGGGACCAGTTTTTGTTTAGAGGGAGCATATGACAAAGGTGAATATACAGGAAATATTTAAAAATAAAACTGAAACTCCTTTGCTTTCATTTAGCAGATTATGAATTATGCAAAAAAAAAAAACCCAACCCTCAACCCAATGATAAAAAAAAAAAAAAACCCAACCCTTAACCCAATGATTTAGAAGTGAAATGTTTGCTTCCTTGCAGCGTAGAAAACCTACTGTACCTGAACTAAAAGTAGTTAAAAGGCTACAAGCAGTTCATAGCTGGTGCTCATGGGCTGATCCCTGGAGGCTGGGTCCACATCCCAGCCCTGCAGTCTCCAAGCTTCGTAATCTTCTGTAGACAGGTTATCTATTAACTGGCGTCATAACTTACTGTTCTAATAAGGATGCATTGAAGAAGAGAGTGGAGGAGAGGGCTTGGGAGAACTGTATAAAGGGCAGGTAGTGCTGCTGTGTCAGCTGTAGACGTAAATCAGAGACTTCCTGAGAGAGTTGAGAACACAGAGAGCCATGAACCTGAAAGTCCAAGGACGTGTTCTGAGAGTCCTTTTGTCTCCTGGTGAAACCAGAACTGTATGGCCTCCAGCAGTTTTATTTTTCACGAATGCAGAACTGTGTTTGTGCATGGATATGTTTGGCTGGGATTGGAACCCAGGGCTTGGTGCATGCTAGGCAAGTGTTCTATCAGTGAATTACATCTGTAGCTTTGTTAGGTTTTCTAGTATAGATTAAAAATTGACATACTTAGGCCGGGTGGCGGTGGTGCACACCTTTGATCCCAGCACTTGGGAGGCAGAGGCAGGCGGATCTCTGTGAGTTCGAGGCCAGCCTGGTCTATAAAACAAGTTCCAGGACAGCTGGAGCTGTTACACAGGAAAACCTTGTCTTGAAAAAAAAGTAAGTAAATAAAAGAACAAAAATTATCATACTTAATGCTACTCCTGATTTTCCTGCCTCTACCTCCCACGTAATACTGGGATCACAAGCTTGCATCACAAGGAGTGGAGAAATTTTTTAAAATTTTAACTCAACTTTCCACCTTATATATGCATGTATGTTACATAGTTTTGTTTTGTTTTGTTTTTTGTTTTTTTTGCTTTTTATGGAGAATGTAATACTAAATCCCCCTTCCCTTCTGCTTGATTTATTTAGCAATTTTGTTTTTGTTTTTCGAGACAGGGTTTCTCTGTGTAGCTTTGCGCTGTTCCTGGAACTCGCTTTGTAGACCGGGCTGGCCTTGAACTCACAGAGATCCGCCTGGCTCTGCCTCCCGAGTGCTGGGGTTACAGGCGTGCGCCGCCATCGCCCGGCTTTATTTAGCAATTTTTAACTCTCTTCCTCCCTCTGCTCATACACTGTTTTGGACAAACTTATTTCAGTTTTTCAAGAGATTTCCTTCTCCTAGAGGTACATGCCGATCTTTGGAGGAAGAGGTGTGAGGGTCAGCAATCCAAGGCTAATCCTGCCTACATAGTGAGTTTGAGGCAGTCTTGGGAGTTAACAAGTGCTTGCTGCTCTTCTAGAGGACCTGAGTTCGGTTCCAAGCACCCACATTGGGCAGCTCACAACTGCCCATAGCTCCAGGGGATCTGACACCATCTTTTAGTCTCCATGGGCACCTGCACACATGTGACATTCACATAAACACACACATACACATACATTAAAAAATAAATCTTGTTGGACAGTGGTGGCCCACGCCTTTAATCCCAGCACCTGGGAGGCAGAGGCAGGCGGATCTCTGTGAGTTCAAGGCCAGCCTGGGCTACCAAGTGAGTTCCAGGACAGCCAGGGCTACATGGAGAAACACTGTCTCAAAAAACCAAATAAATGAAATAAGAATAAAGGTATTTCTGTTTTCTCTCTCATTTTGAGTTTGGTTTAGTTTATTTTACAATTGGTGGGATTTTAAAACAGATTTGTTTATTTTATATATATGAGTATTTTGCTTACATGTATGAATGGGTACCATGTGTGTGCCTGGTGACTGCAGAGGTCAGAAGCAGACACTGGATTCCCTGGAACTGGAGTTACAGACCGTTGTGAGCTTCCATGTGGGTGCTGGGAACTGAATGTGGGTCTTCTAGAAGAACAGTGCCCTTCAGTTTATTTTTAAAATGATGTTAAGCCTCACTTTGTTTTCTGTTTGGATCCAGGTACTTTCTCTGTTACTTGTCCTTATGTTAATCTTCGAGAAGCAAATCCAAGGGTGTGTGGAGAGAAGTGAAAGTCCATATTAATAACAGAAGAGACTCTCTCCTTCCTCCTGACCCCTGCACCAGTTTCCATTCTTGTTTTCTTGGATATTCCCACAGCATTCTCCCCAACTCACAGAATTGTGCTCTACCAGTCTGGCAGAGAATTGCAAAGTTAATTCCCTTCGAGGCTCAGTCTCATCATGTACTACTCTTGAGGAAGGCTGCTATGTGACCAACTCTTGTGATTTGCTAGAAGTATTTGCCACCATCTTGTCCTGTTCAGTCCTTATTTAGGAGCACCTCATACAGTTGTTCCTGTTGGGAATGGGCTCCAGGAATCTCTGCAAATACCAAAGTCCCCGGCAAGTCTCCTATATCTGCACAGTATTTGCGTGTAACCTACACACACCCTCCTACATACTGTAAAATAAATGTAGGTGAGTCATAGTGAATAATAACGTGTGCATTCTATGTAAATGATTGGAGTGTACTGTTTAGGGAATGATAAGGAAAAAAGTCTACAAATGTTCAATACAGATGTAGAGTTTTTCTTCCAGATATTTCCAGTCAGTGACTGGTTGAGTCTGTGTGAAACTCACAGATACTGAGGGCCACTGTATCTTAAAAACCATGCTTTTCAAAGTATATGGTACTGGAATTTGGGTCAACTATGGAAAAGCCATACCCAGAAGTCTGGTAGTCTAGCCTGGGGGAACATGCCCAAGCCTGACTCTTGGGACACCACTCTCCAACTTCTTTACAGGTGTCATTCAGAGTGACACCAGAAAGAGCCTGTCTACATTCTGGGGCCAGGCTTAAAGTGTCTGAACTCCAGTCTGCTTGTCATCAGGTTGGGTTACTTCCCTTTGTGTCCACATCATAGGAGCACCTTTCTTTATAGCTCAGTGCAGTTCTCTTTCCTTGGCAAGACTGAAAAGCAATAATTATTCCAACTACAGGGCACACAGCAGGAGCCAGCAAGGGCCTTAGTTCTCCTAGGTTTAAATGGGGCTCTTCCACCCGGAATCCTGGTTCCGTTACTATGACTATTATCAATTTTATTTTAGTGAGACAGGGTCTCAGGTAGCCCAGGCTGGCCTCGAACTCACTATGTAGCTCAGGATGACCTTGAACTTCTGATCCTCCTTCGTCTACCTCCTGAGTCCCCATTTTTGGGGTACTGAGATGGAAGCCAGCATCTCCAGCCTGCCAGGCCTGCATTTGCACTGAATGAGCCACCCTCCTACCCTCCAGCTGGACTTTTAAAGCCTTTACATGGTTTCAAAAATGTTCATTGTCTCTATACTCTCTCTGTCTGTCTGTCTGTCTGTCTGTCTCTCTCTCTCTCTCTCTCTCTCTCTCTCTCTCTGTGTGTGTGTGTGTGTGTGTGTGTACCACCAGTTTATGTCTTTTATAAATTGTTCAGCTGGACTGCTATTCTCTCCTAGACTTACAAGCGATTTTCAATACAGATATTAACTGTTTCTTACATCCATTTCTTTTGTCTTGGTCTGCTACTGTTTATGATGTCTTTTGCCAAGAGGAGTTTGAACATTTTGAGTAGTTGTATTTGTCAAACTGGGTTGTTTCATGTTTGGATTCCTTTGTGGTGGCAACGTGGTGGTGGTGGTGGGGACCTGAGCAGACTGGGCTCTTCCTCCTCTCCCTCCACCTCTTCTTTCCTCCTTCCCCCTCCCCCTCCTTTCTTCTTCATCCCCTGGGCAGCACTAAGGATTGAACCCAGGGCCTTACCCACACTAGACAAGTACTCTCTACCCCTGAGCAATATCGCCATCCTCAGAGAACTGGGTTTTAATTAATGAGGAGTGTGACTCAGGGACAGTCATCAAACCTATGGGTTTTTTTTTCCCCATCTATAAAACTAGTTGAAGTGAGATGACTTCTTCCTGATTATTTGAAAATTACAGGTTCTAGTTATAAGAACTTCTTTTCTTCTTTTAAAATTCATTTATTATTTTTTCGTTTTTAATGTTAATGTTTATCTATTAATTTTTTTAAAAATGTTTTTATTTATTTATTTTTTTTCAGAGCTGAGGACGGAACCCAAGGCCTTGGGCTTGCTAGGCAAGGGCTCTACCACTGAGCTAAATCCCCAACCCCTTAAAAACATTTTTAACACAGCAAAATAAAATATAAGATAAAACAAAAACCACCGTATCGACGTTGGACCAGACAAGCCAACAGAAAAACAAAAGACAGGATTTTTCTGGGTAGCCCAGGCTGTCCTGGAACTCATTCTGTAGACCAGGCTGGCCTTGAACTCAGAGATCTGCCTGCCTCTGCCTCCTGAGTGCTGGGACTAAAGGCGTGCACCACCACCACCACCACCAGGCTTAAGAGCCAATTTCTTTAAGTAGACCAGACATTCTTCATAAGACAAATATTTATTTGCCTATCAGTGTTTTTAGAGTATAATATCTAGCTAGTTCCTAAATTATTAAGACTATTCAATTTTTGGTTTCTGGATTAATAACTTGAATTTTTATATAAAACATGCTGAGTAATACCATCTATAGGTGACAGACTTCCTTTAAAAAAAAAACCAACAAAGAAGGCACCGCATTTAACATTCATTTAATTGAAAATTTCCATACTCAGTCACTGAGACAAAATATTTGAGGTGAATAACTTAAGGGATGTAAATCAACTTATTTTACTTTGGAGGTTTCAGTCTACAGTCAGATGTCTCCATTGCTTTGGCCCTGAGGGCAGCCAGAGCATCATGGCAGAGGCATGTGATGGAGGACAGCATCTCCCCTCATGGCTGCTGGGAAGTCGAGACAGACAAGGAAGAGTCCAGAGACTAGTATACCTCTTAAACTCGGCCTCTTGGCGGCCTCGTGTTAACCCATTGACATAGCCCTCATGATCCATCACCTCTCAGAAGCCCATCATCTGGCAACCACACTTTTAACACATGAGCCTTCAAGGAAGATGTCAAGAGTCAGATCCTAACATATACCATGTAACCACCAAGTCAATGAACGTTTAATATGGTTTATGCTATTTTAGATATGATAACAATGATAGTTTACTTATGTAGTGTTTATAATATGCTTAATGTCCACCATTTTATTTGGCACTTGAAATAACCATGTACACAACCATATAATACAGATAAAACAGGCCCTATTTTCCCATTTTATAGGTCACACCTGGGGAGACTAGATGACTTTTCTATTGTTCTCAACTAGTAAGTGCTGGGGCCAATCCCTGAATTTTGCTGCCAGATGATCATATTGATAAGAAAGATTTTATTGGTCAGGTTACATTGCTACAGCAGATGAAATAGAAATATCAGTTATCTCTGAAACCAAAGTGGCCAGAAGTTAAGTAAGTGAAATATGAACCATGGAGGAAGCACTTCTAGGCTAGTAGGCTAAAGAAGGATTGAAGGTTTGAGGCCAGCCTGAGCTATACAAAGAGACCTCATCTAAAAAGGAAAAAAAAAGAAAAAGAAAAAAAGAAATATTATTTGAAATTTATAAAAAAAAAAGTATATTAAAATTTTGAGAACTATTTCTTCCAACTTTTTTGTATGTATATACAGAAGCATAATAGAACATCCAGTGGAAGGAAAGATGTATTTTTACTAATAGACTAGTATGCTGTATAGCAGGAAAACACAGTATATATTATGTAAAGTTCTATGTAAAAATAACAAAAACCTCCACAGAACTTCTAAGAGGTGGAAAGAAAGTAAGCATCCATCACAGAAGGAAACTGGGGGGAAAAATAAGAACAATTAAAAACCAAGAAAGCTGAAATGTACGTCTGATGATATGGTTGACATTAACTTAAAATCAAAATAAAGAGATTGTATTAGAGGAAGCAGGAAGGAGATGGAACATTTACAATTATGTTGCTATTTGGATCAGCACTGTGGAAGGAAATTTGCAGACTATTTCCAGAAAGTAAATTTATCTGTAAGAGAAGAAATCAAGACTAGTAAAGCATATCCACAATTATTTTAGAAGACCTAATCGAGGAATATTATTTTCCAAATACTGACTAAACTAGATTTAGATAAGATTTATCTAGTATTACAGTTATGATATTCTAGCCTTTGACAGTATAGAGAGGTGTTAGTCTTTCTGAGATAAGAAAGATACAAGGCTTAACTAGAAAATCTTTGTTTGTTTGTTTGTTTTGTAAATTTAGGTGTTATTTTAGACAGGGCATTGTTGGGAAATATTATTTTAAGATGTTCCTTTTGTTTATGTTGCATTTGTTTAACTCTGTGAGGCTGTGTTACTGTGCCTGTGTAAAACACCTGATGGTCTAATAAAGAACTGAATGACCAATAGCAAGGCAGGAAAAAGGATAGGTGGGGCTGGCAGGCAGAGAGAAGATATAGAAGGAGAAATTTGGGAGGAGGGAAAGAAGGAGCCAGGGAAGGAGGAGGACTTTAGGGGCCAGCCACCCACCTACACAGCAAGAGACGATAGACAGGATAATTTAAGTTAAGGAAAGCTGGCTAGAAACAAGCCAAGCTAAGGGCAGGCATTTATAAGTAATAATAAGCCTCGATATTTATTTGGGAGCTAGGTGGAGTGTCCCTCAAAGAGTAAAGAACAAAAAAAAACCAAGCAAAAACAGGGCATTAAGTCACTTACTACACCTCAAATTATTTTTAATGCCTACCCATCCATTTGCTATTTTGCTGATATTTTTTATGCTAAGTACTTTTTTTTTTTTTTTAAAGAATAAAATGCTGTAGGAAAACTTTTAATTCATGAAATGTAGACTTGACTAAGTAAGGGAGGAGTAATTTTGTTACCTAAAGAACGATTTATTATTATTTTTTGCCTTGCTTAGAATTGCAAGCCTGCACGGATGGGCAATGTTTATCAGTATTTAAATTTTTGTTGATTTAACATTGCTAAAATCTTTCAAAGGAATGTCTACTGTAATATGATAGAAACAGACGATGATTCATGCTAGGGAAAGGAGACCAGAAAAGAAGCAGAGGTGGAAATGAACAGGGTGACTCTTAGAGGCCCAGGACAGGAAGTAGTTCAGGTTCCATATTTGTCACTCTGTATAATCATTTGTCTGCTTCTGTTCTCAGAGAGTGGTGCTTTGGTTAGTAGACCCTGGGGGTTCTAGAAATGGTGGGAACACAGTACATGTTATCAGCTTGTTTTAAAGTTACCACTAACCCTAGCTGACACTCCTGAGGCTGCCAAGCAACGTGCAAAGCACTTGGCTAGCTATGGCACCCAGCTGTCGTGTAGTTGGTCTCACAGTCCCCGTTCTGAAGGGGACACTCACATTTATGCTGGCAGCTACTGAGGAACTTGGCCCCAATCACCCAATAACTATGTTTCTGATTTGGTCATGTTTCAGAAGCCACATATACAACCCTTAGGCTTTGTTTATAGTCTCCTCATATTAAAAACACAAAAGATATCATAAATAGAACCTTTGTAGCTCACAAATGAATAGGGTAGGGGGAAAATTAAGAAGTATATGTAACAGTGCCCCCCCATTCATACTTTTACTTTTCCCAGTTTCAGTTACCTATGGTCAAAGATGGTCTGAAAATATTGTGTGGAAAATTCTAGAAAGGACCACTTTTTACATTTTCAACTGTGTGCTGCTATGCTTTGTCCTGATAGGGATGTCAATCATTCTTCTGCCCAGTGTATTCCCATCATGCCCATTTTCTACCATCAGACACTGATTTGCTGTGGAATATTAGTGCCCGTATTCAAGAAAGTCTTATGTCATAGACCATCACTGTGCCACACAATTTATCTCACTTTGTCTCATCACGGAGGTTTTATGGGTTTTTTGTTGTTGTCTTTTTGACATAGGATGTCTTACATAGCCCTGACTGGCCTTCCTCCTCCTGCTTTTGCCTTGTGGGTTCTGGGGTTATAGGTGTGTTCTCCCACACTAGGCTATCATGTAGGAATCACAAGAATGTGAGTGTAACACAGACATTTAGAAAGAACTTCATTCACATAGCCTTAAGAAAAATAAAAGAGGCCAGAGGACAACTTCTGAGAAGTGAGTCCTGGGGACTGAATGTGAGTCATCAATCCAGCTCGGTGACAGGCACTTTTATTGTGGGCCTCGCCTGCTTTTATTGTTATATATTGTTACAATCATCTTACTATTGCTCTGCACTCTGATCTTCAGGAAAGCTTTATTTGTTAGAGCACAAACAAAATATCGCCACAGATCCCTTAGTGCATTTGTAAATTAAACTTTCTCATTAGTATGCACATGAAAAACAGTACGTCCAGGGTTAGTACTGTATGCAGTCCTAGATATTGATAGGATTCCTGGAACGTTTCTGTGCAGGAGAGGGAATGACTGTACTGGTGGGAAACTCCAAAACTCTTACAGAAACCTTTCCACCAATAGTCTTTCTGTGTAATTCATAAAATATTACCAAACCCTTTTTCTTTTGTTATGGGAGGGGTAATTCTATTCCCAAAGTATTATTTTAAAAAAAAATGCTTGTATCGGTTCCGGTAGGTGCTGGGATGCCTCTTTTGAGTCATAGATTTGCTCCCTGACCTTCTGCCCTTGCTCTCTATCAAGGGACTGAGAGGGGAGTGGAAAGAGAGAAGTGAAATCTCCATTTTCAAAACATGACATGGTACAATTTGACCCAGTTCATCTAAAGCGTCTCAACTTGTTTTTAATCTAACCCCTTGCTAGTAAAAAGGTTCACTACTATGATTAAAAAATAAAAAAGCAAAGTAAACAGAAAACTTTTAGATGACTAATTCTTTTTTTTTTTCATTTAATTTTTTTTTTCTTTTCTTTTACATACCAATCCCTGTTCCTCTTCCCTCCCCATCTTCTGCTCCACCCCCCTCACCTTCCCCCAAGCCACTCCCATCCCCTCCTCACTGAGGGTAAGGTCTCCCTTGGGTAGTTCATTCACACAGGCTGGCATACCAAGTTGGGAGCAGATGACTAATTCTCTGTCAAAGGCTGAGCAAAGAAGAATGATCATTTCAGGCTTGCCCTTGCACAGCCAATGTCTCCTCCTCGGGGCTTGTGAATTATAACTGTTTGGCTCAAACAGCTGGGCGTGGTGGTGGCACATGCCTTTAATCCCAGCACTCAGGTAACAGAGACAGGCTGATCTCTGTGAGTTCAAGGCCAGTCTTGTCTACAGATCGACTTCCAGGACAGCAAGGCTATATAGAGCAACCCTGTTTCAAAAAGCCAAAACTAAACCAAAACCAACCAACCAACCAGTGCCAATGTCCTTTCTTTGGGTTATTTTCTGGTGGGTCCTATAAGCATTCTCTGGATTGCTTAATGCTGCTTCAGTGAAGTGGCTTCTCCATCAGGCAGTGTTCTTCTCAGCCCTGGGTTTGGAAAGGGGAATCACAAGAACCATTCCCTGTGCCTCTCAGAGAACCACGATGGGGACACTGAACAGCAGCTATCAACAGACGATACTCTTGATGGTAGTCCTGGAGGCCCGTTTAGCATTATGGAGTCACAGCAAGGCAGCCTTGCTGAAGGCGGGGTTTCAGTGTCCAGTTTAACAGTAAAGGAAAAGCTCAGTCCATCTTTAGTTCAAGGTCCTGTGAGAGGATCTTCAAAGAAAACTAATCCGCAAAGCACAGAAAAGAGAGTCCAGATGGAAGATTTGGCTATTTCTGTGTGTGCTGCTCATGTTAGAACTAAACAGTGATGAATAACAAAGATGAGTCATCTGTGATTACCAAATATTGATCATATAGCTGCCATTCACAAATACAGACTTTCTGGGAAACACTGTTTGATGGATCATTAAAGAAACATTTGTCCGAACAGGCAAGTGTATCCTGACTTCAATTCTTATAAAGCTTAGTGTTTTGGGGTTCATTTTGTAGGCTCACACATGCATGAACACAGACTAGTTTAGAATATTTTCCTTAAAAACATGTTTTTGGAGCAATGTTATCATAGTTCTGTCTCAGCTCTACAGGACATACTAAAAAATGTATCACTGGGGGTGGGGGTGGGGAGTGGCTCATTACTACAGTATAATCAGAACTTCTTTAACAGTCAAATGGGGATCATTTTATTGCCTGTTTCCTCTATTCTCCCAATACTGTTTGAAGAAGTGAGACTCATTGTCCTCTATTTACTCAGCATCAACATAAGCTCTATTTTCTCCTTCCACTAAAAGCTGCTTCAGAGAACAATCTGATGAATTAGGTATAAATGACTATTAAGGCTTAAAATATTACCGTTCTGAGATTACGACTTTGCTCTAGAGAAATAAACCCCGAGGGGATAAAGGCTACTGTCAGAATTTCAGGTGAGTTATAGCAACTGTTAGTTGGAGTGGTAGTCAGAATGGTCTCCAGCAGGAGTTTAAATTAACAAAAGGTTAGGCCCAGGGCAGGTGTCAGCCTAGAGATGGGGTCTGGTGTTATTTAGGCTGCAAGTAAGTTTATTTCAATCCATTGTACTACTCTCTCGAATGGTGCTGGGGAACAACCCTAGGACATGTGTATGCTAGGTTAATGTTCTACTACTGAACTACATGCAGAACCATATTTAATGGGGCTTTAAATCTACCCACAGGATGCAGAGCTGGGATCCCAGGATCCAACCGAGTTCTCACTGGAAGGAAGCTGCTCCATCCAGGATGCTTCAGGGGAGCGACCCTTTGATCACAGGTTTTGTACCTGAGTTCTCCCATCAACTCCAAACATTTTTCCAAAGCAGAGCAAGACAAAACTTTCTCATGTCAGTTGAAATAGTCTGTACAAATACATTTTAAAAAACATACAATGGTTAAGATTCATATTAGTGTATAATAGATACCCACGTTGGAATGACTAGATTCCTGAAGTATTGGTACCACTGCCCATCTTCAAGTTCTGCTCTATGCTAAGAAACTAACGCCTCTGTTAATTCTAGCAGTGTTGGGTGTAGTTAAAATGCTGCCACTTCGATTCAAAATGACTTGAATATCTTGGGAGTTATTCCAACTATTTGTCTCTGGCGTAGAACTCATTTCAGTAAATAATCCTTTGGTGGACTTTGTGAACTCTTTCCTTTGGATGCAAGCCAAAACTCATCTGTAAGGCCTACAGCTTTTTATTCAAACTTGGTGATGAATAATTATCTCTGGGCTACAGACGGAAGAACTGAACCAGTGGCTTTAGGGATCCAGAGGTTAATTACCATCTCTGTGCATATAGTTAATACAGCAGAGTGGGGGGGTGGGGAACGGGACGACGACGACGATGGTTTGTCCAGAATCTATTCCATTCCCTCGGGTAAAACAAGGATGTGCTGTCTGCTAACATACTTAAAGCAGTAACTGTAAAAACGGCAATGTTATGGTTGAGGCTTCCTAAGCCATATGTGTTGACAGAATGCTGAAGCCTCTCTCTCTGCAATAAACGCAAACCCTGCCAGGCTCAGAACTACCAGGGCCAGTGCGACTGAACGACTTGCAAGCCCGGGGGGTGGGGGGGTGGGGGTGGGGAAGCGTAGGGGCTGCAAGGCTGTGCAAGGCTGCGCCGCATTCGGAGCGCACCCAGTGTTTCCCCTAACAAAGGCACGGTCTTGAGGCACTTTCGCGGGGCCACGTTCCCCGTTTCCCAGCATCAGCTTTGTCTCCGCGGAGGACCCCCAGCCCCCCCCCTCCACCCCCTACCCCCCACCCCCGCAGCCGGCGTCGCCGCTTGCAGCAAAGCTCGACCGGGCGTGGGAAGCGGCCGCGCGCCGCGGCGGGTGGTTTCCTGCAACCCGAGCGTGCCAGGAGAGGCTGTCGGAGTGCGGCCGCTGAAAAGAGATACCTGCCGCCGCGGCAATCGGGGCCGCACTTGGAACAGGCTCTCTCCGCAAACAATTACCAAGCGTACAAAGAAACTCGAGCGGCCGCCGGCGGCCTCGGGGGTGGGGGGGTGTAGGGGTGGGCCTCCCGCCGCGCGCCCCCCGCCGCCACCGCCGCCGAGGACGTCGGCCGCGTCGACCCCGTGCGCGCTGACTGGCTCGCGCCGGCCCTCGCCGGGCTCTGGGCGGTTGGGGCGTCCCCGCGGGAGGCCGCCCCGCCCCGCCCCCGCCGCCGCCGCCGCCGCCGCCGCGCAGCCTCGCCTCGGCCCCCCTCGCCTTAGCCGCCGGGGCGGTGGCGCTGTGGCCGCCGCGGCCTGTGAGGCTGAAACTCCCTCCACTCCCAGCCCGGCGCGGCGCGGCGCGGCCCGGGTCCGCCTCCTCCTTTCCTCTCCTCCGCCTCGCCTCTCCCCTCCCCGCCCTCCCCCGTCCTCCGATCTCCCGCTCGAGTGAAAAGGCGGCGCGCGGCAGCCTGGGTCCCCGGCGCGGGCCCGCGAGCTCGGCGGGGAGGGAGGAGGGGTGACGGCGGCGGCGGGAAGACGGAGAGAGTCCGAGGCGCGAGTGGCGGGGGCAGTGCGGGACGGACGGACAACCTCCTCCCCCTCCCACTCCGTCTCTCTCCCTCCTCCTCCCTCCAACCCCTCCCCGCCCCCGCCCCCGACGGCCGCCCGCCCGCCCGTCCGTCCGTCTCGGAGCCTGCGCGGCGGGCCGGCTCCGGCTCGGGGCGGCGGGCGCAGGGCGCGGCCAGCGCACTCGAGACAATACCCGCGCGGCGCGGCTGTGGGGGCGGCGGCCTAGTGCGGCCCAGGCCGGGGCCGAGCTCCGCGTCCTCGCCGCGCCTCCTCCTCCTCCTCCTCCTCCAATCCCCCTCCTCCTCCTCCCGTCGGCCGCGCGTGGTCCCGCGGCTCGGCGCGGCTCGACTCGACTCGTCTCGGGGCGGGCGCCGTCCCCTCCCCCTCGGAGGCGCGCCGCCCCGGGGTTCCGGGTTCCCGGGCTCGATCGAGCTGGATCCTGCTTTATTTCACCCAGGCAGGAAGTGAGTTTCGCACGGCAATTCCGGGCGGTGTCACGAGTGAAAAGTTTTTTTTTTTTTTTTCCCCCCCCCCCCCTCCCCTTCTCCTTCGGCGGAGGACCGAGTCCGGGCTGGGAAAGTCCGGACTCACAAGTGGCGAGCAGGAAGCCAGCCCGCACCCCAGCCCCCCACCGGGGCCGCCGCACTGCTGCTGCGGGAAGGCAGCTCCACATCCGCCTCGCCCTCCACGGGAGCCTCGGCGGGGCCCGGAGCCGCGGAGGAAGGGCAGGAAATCATGTCAAGCCGAGCCCCGGGACGGCTGCCCTGAGACAGACACCTCGAGAGGTAATTGTATTTATTTATTTATTTTATTTTATGAAAAGCGGCGAGCAGCCGCCAAGTTCGCGGGCCGGAAACGACACTTGGAGTCGGCTTCGTCTTGCCCGAGTTGCCTCACTTCTTTCTCTCGTGTCGGAGGGGCTTGGTATTTTAGCAGCTGAATAGAAGAACTGATTGTTTGGTTTTTTGCCCCGTCTACCGTCCGGCTGCCTTTCTTTTTAAGATGGGATGGTAAGAATGCGGTGGGACGAAAAGTTTTCAGCCATCGGAAGAAAGAGTGCCTTTGTTTCAGCGACGTCCAGAAGTTTTAGTGTTCCGGGACGTATACGGTGTATATTAAACTGCTGAGTCTGGCAACTTTGGTTTCGGAAGAAAGTTAAGTCTGGCTGCCCTGGAGAGATTGATTCGCTCCTCCGAGATGGCTGCCACATTTGTTTATGTTGGTGCCGATTGTTTTGGCTTTCTCGTTAATCCTACGTGGAGATGGTTGTGTTAGGACACTGGTGTTTCTCTGGACTTTAGAACCCATCCGGTCTGCCATTCTTGGTTGATTTTCCCGGACGGCTAAGGCACTGGTTGTCGTAAGTAATGTGCTCTTTTCAGTCCGGAGTCTGCGGTGCTCGTCTGGTTGTTCGATTGGAGACCACTAGCTGCTAGATTTTTTTTTTTTTTTTTTCTTTCTTGAAACTGGTGTTCTAGGAAGCAGAATGAGGTCGTCAAGATTATGGATAAAGACAGAGGAGGATATGGGTACAAAAACAAAGCAAAACCCCAAACACCTGCAAGTAGTTGATTGGTCTGACGGACCTGTATGCAGTTCCCACTAGGAACATAGTAAGGGAAGAGAGATAAAACGCGTAAGGTTTTCAGGGGAGTCGCATTCTGAGAAAAAGCGGCGCTGTTTTGCAATTGTATGGCCCTCATATTTTCGTGTTGGCCCATCTGTTTTTGTTTGGTTCTGCCTAATAAGTGAATAGGTACGGACTGTGCGAGCAGGAATTCCTGATGCATGGCAGACATTCCACCAGTCAGACTTAGGAACGCTTCTGAACCAATGGGGGTCGTCTTCACGGGGAAAACTAGTTTTGGTTGCAGTAAACCTGGCTGTCTTTCCTCCTAGTATTGCAATTTCGTGCCTTTTGAAGTTTAGTTGTCCCCTCCTCCCCCGCCACAAGTGCTTTTGTGGTAAAGGTTGGTGACAGATAATACTGTATTTTAAAATAAATATTAATTGTAGGTAGATGTAGCATAAGCTTAAATTGATGTTTAATCACATGCTGCCAAAATAATTACCAGAAACCCGAGGAAAAAAGAGTTGACTTTCTTTAGTTGAAAGAGGAAATGTAGGTTTTAAAGATCAGAAGATCAAATTAGTTCACAGCTTGTTCTTGGCTGTTTCGCTTTTATTAAATGCATTTCAAAAAGAGAATCATTCCGGTATTTATATTGTTTTGTTATTAGGGTCTGGTCTCTGGAGTTTTTGTTTGCATTTTTATTTTATGGGTAAGATTTGTGAACCATCAAGTCATTCCTGTTAAAAGCTTGACTGCTTTATAAAGGAATTTAAAGTGCATAACTGGTGGACTTTATGATTTGGGGACATATAATTAGGCAGCAAAAGAGGTTATTCTTGAGCATATGAAAGAGGGGAACAAAATACATGACATTGAACTTGGGTTTCCTTTTATGGCTTCTGCTTGGCTTCAGAGCAGCAGCGCCTTAATCGAGCAAGTCTTGGAGGAACTCTGCAGAGATGACACTCTGGTGGTTTCGTGTGAAGTAGTACGGCTCTTGAAAATTGCCTACGTAACACCCCCATGCTTGAAGAAGTAGTTTTGTTATTCTTTTTGGAGAGAGTAATATGTTTAGGCTTTGAAATGATAAAAATGAGGTGTTCCACCTCTGAATCCTTGTTCACCTTTGATTCCCCCCTTTTCCTAAACAAGACATACATTCTGTAGTTTACTGAAAGTTAGGTAAATTTAGCACTAAATTGACTAATGGATTTTAGGTTCTATACTATTCTCAAACCAAATATTTTTGAAGTCTTGTCTAAAATGCAAAAAAAGGTTTGAAAAGAGTTCTTTTTAAAAAGACAGTGATTTGAATTCTTTCTAAATGGTCTCAAATTTTACATATTTTCAGTGTTGTGCGAGGGAGGTGCGCCCCCCCCCCCCATTGAATTGTGAGATAAAACGCTTTTAGAGTGCTTGCCTGCATGGCATAGAAAGGCTTGTTAATGAAGGTAGTCTTGAACTTCCAACGCTTCAGTATTGTGGTGCTGCCTTGCCATTTAAGAGTAAGCTGTTTTGAACTTCACGCTGGAAGAATGGAAACAGTTTTTATTGTGTACTGTTTGTTAGCCAAGTGATAACTGTAGAGGCATTTTACATGGTAGTAAATCTATGGAATTTATTTGTTTTAGATGCTTTTTATATTTTTTATTTTTGACTTTAAAAATACCTTATAGTGAACACTATCTGCCAAGGAGCATACTTTAAATTTTTAGAAAATTAGGTACTTATTTGGGCATTTATTTGAAATAATTGTTTATTGATAATATGGTTTTAGAGTTTAAGCTTCTTTTTGTTGTAGAATAGATTATTGCAATATTTACAAAATATTTAGGATTATACAGACTTCTAGTGATGTTGGAGAACACAAATCTCTCTATAATTGCTGTTTATTCAAAGTCTCTTTAAACACACCTACTTTGCTGCTTACATTTGAATCTTGCCTCTTATTCATCCATTTGTGATGTTTTGTTTGTTGTTGAAACATCAACATCACAGGATGGCTTTCTCTTTCCTTTTATGACAGTAGTGTTACACTTCCGCAACCGTTCCTGGTAGATCAGTTCTTGAATGCACGCACACTATTTGTTCTTGCCATAGAAAATGTGTCTATGAGTTACATTCTGTAACACCTACTTTTGGATTAGCCAGGGAAGTCCTGTTTCTCCCCTTCACTTATATCCCTCCTCCCTCAGTACCTTTGTCATTTACTCTTGAGAGTACTCCTGTTTCTCAGTTTCACATTTTATCTTTTTCCTCAGTGTTTGGGTTCTTAATTTTAAAACCTGCTATTCTTCAACTCTTTCTTCTAATTTCTTTAATTTTTTAAAATTAATGTCCTGTTTTTCTGTGTTTACCAAAGGCCCTTAGACCATGCGTATCATTCCTCCAAGTGTTTGACACATGAAACAGAAAAGAGGATTTGATCAGTTTTGTAAGTTCTGGTGTTTGCATTCCAGCTGAGTGTCCATGGCAGTATTTTAGGGTTACTAATGCACTGTTTTGTTTTTATGCTGTCCCATCAGTTTTCTTGCTCCACCTCAGTGTCTGTGCAGTAGTCTTTCCAGGTTGTATATGTTCTTGTGTCTTGACATGCTTTAGAAATGATAGTGTGGAAGAGAGTAGGAAATAACATCTAAAAATAAACTTAGTAAAATAAAGCTCTATTCATATTTTAAGTATATATATAGTATGTTTTTAGAAAACAACAAAATGACATTTGTGTAATAAAAATAGGTATAATAAAGCCTGTGAAGTTTATTCTTAGGGACACCCTTATTCAGATTTTTATGCATATAGTAAGCTATTTCTTTTTGTTGTGCTAGAAGGCTTGAGAAAGGTACATTGACAGCACCATGAACTTGTTTCTAATGAGTATTACAGCGAGAGAATGGGAAAATGGAAAGAAGATTGAGTAACTTGGAAAGTACTGATATTCCTGTACTTAGGATGGGTTTGCATGCTGATAGACTGATCATAGCTGGAGCTAATCACGAATGTATTCAGTACACCACATCTACCATGTTTGATGGCTTAGCCTGGACTACCTTCCCCATGCTCAGAACACCTACCTACTAATCCTTCAGTTGGGTAAAATCATCTAACACAAAGCTTACCTTACAACAGTGTGTAGTTTCTCATGTAATTTATTGAGTACCTGTATTATTATCCGCTATTCTCATGGCCTTTTTTGTGACTCCTGAGAAATAACGTAACCTTGGATTCCTGGTTGAGAAGTTTCTGCTGAGTGTGTATCACTTTAATGTGTTGTAAAGTGAAACAGATGTAAATTGAACCTTGTTATTTCAGAGACCAACTGTAGTCGGAACCACTTACTTTGGGACAGAATGCCTTCTTTACACTTCATTTGCAGGTTGGAGGGAGTCACTGTTGTAATGTGATGTGATTATAAGAGACAGTAACAATCCTACGTTTATATGGTGCTTTCATCTTAGAATTACCAGTACTTCTATAAATTGAGAACCCCTTAGAGCTTGGGTTTGTGCCAGCTATTGATTGCTATTCTGTTAGAAATTAAAACAAAATTTAAAGATAACAGTAAACCATTGCATGCTAACATGGTTTGAGCAAAAAGTGCAATTATTTTCCAAAACAAATACAGTTGTGACATGTATCCATGGTGGATTGTTCCAGTTTTTTCCATAACTATTTAGTCCCTTATATAAAATGGCTTGGTAGTTGTATATAGTCTATCAGCTGAGACATGTTAAAGCCACTTCAGATGACTTGTAATACTAAATCCAGGGTAAATACTAAGTGAGAAGTGTAAAGGATTGCTTAGGAAATAATGACGAGAAAGAAAAGTCAGTACAGATGCCATTTTCCCCAATGTGGTTGTAACTAGGGATTTGGAGGACTGACTAATAAAACTTTAAAAGGAGGGGTGTGTTTGCATTTTCACAAATTGCTTACGTTGAGTTCAGTGGAAAGCTCAAATTCCATATATCAGTCTCTTCCATCTGTTGCAGTATGTTGTTTTGATAGATATATATGTTGTTTCTAGAAAAAGGAAGACTCTTTAGATACTTATGGGATGCTCTTTGAGTTATGGAAGAATCTTGAGGCTTAATCTTTCAGCTTGCTCTTTGTTTTTCAATTCTTAATTTATTTTTGCAGTATAATTTCTAAGAACTACTCCCCCCCCCCCCAGGTTGGTTTTTATTTTTCAGCTGTTTTTTGGTCTACATGTAATTTAGACTCTCTGAGATATTACTTGATTATTTTAATATTGGTTTCTGTTTATTTGAAATTTGATGTGTCTGGTAGATCTGTTATGCTTTTGGATTTTATTCAAATAGTGTACTTTGGAGTCGATTAAGTAAAATTAGCTTTACATGAACGCAAGCCCTGAAATACCTCTACAATCTGATAACCTAGATGGCTGTGAAGTGACTGACAGGTAGGGGTATACAGTATGGCTGTACTGGAAAAGGGTAGTGTGAGCTTTTACTTAGAATTGCTTATTTCTGGAGTTTTCTGTCAAATAGTTTTAGACTACAGCTGACTTCAGGTCCCTGAAACTGTAGTGTAGAACTGGGTAACCTGGACCCTTATGTTGCATGTGATGTCCCCTTCCCCCAATCCCTGGTAGTCACAGATGGCCTTGTAGACATAGACTCTTTCCAGGTTTGTAAAACGGCTGCAGACTTTGTGCAAGTGTCCCTTGTTTGGAGGTTTTGGGGTGTGCATGTGAAAGATAGTCTTACCTAGTCCAGACTGACCTCAGACTCAGTCTGTAGCCAAAGATGACCCTGAACTCCGGATTGATCCTCCTGTTTCCATCTCTTGAATGTTGTGATTACAGGCACATGTCATTGTTTGCTAGCAGGATGGGGTTTATGTGATACTTGGGAATCAAATCGGGGCTTTGAGCATCGTCAGCAAATACTTTCATATAAAACCTGAATTATATCCCCAGTCCTTGTCTTAATTTTTGAGGCAGTGACAAGACATAAAAGTTGAATCCATTTGTTCTTTAACCTGTTTGAAAATAAATTGACCTAATGCTCCATCGCTGTGAAATACTTTCATGTTTATTTCTTATAAGAGTATTTCACATGATTCCATCATGTGACTATCTATCATAGTTAGAATTTAACACAAAAACTACCTTCTGAACCCTGTCAGTTGTCTTTATGTGTTATACTTGCTTGTCACTCTGCGCCTGCTACCTGGAACAATTTCTTTCAAGGCACTGATACATTTGAAAACTATAGGCTTCATTATTGTCTAGAATATTCCTTCATTTTCAGTTGTCTGATATTTGTCATACTTAGTTCTTATATTGGATTTCATAATTAGATTGTCATGATTAGCTCTTCAGCATCCTCATCAGAGATTTACATTCTCCTGTGTTCTCACAGCCTCAGGTGCCAGGCAATTTTAATTTGTCCACTGCTGATACTCCCTTCAAGAGGCAAAGGTGGTGACTGCTAGACTTTTCAAGGTTTCTTACCCTGTTACAGCTAGTAATTTGAAGATAGGTGCTTTGAAACATGGGAATATTTTCTCTTCATTAGATTTTTAATTTATTTACATCTAAGTAGACTTGTGGTTTCCTGTTATAGTCACAGGGCTATAATTCATTTTCATGAATTTTGATGTTCATTATTTTTAATGTAGGGCCAGTGATTGAGCATGGTAGGCTAGTCCGCGCCCACTGAGCTGTGCCCACTGAGCTGTGCCCACTGAGCTGTGCTCCCAGCCCTCACATTGTTACTGATTTGGCTAGTAAGAACTTCTTTTAGTTGGCTTATTTTTTAATTCATTAATTTAGAATACAATTATGCTTTTTAGATATTCTAAACTCATCTGCTACTTCGTTGGTTGTTAAAGATTTATCTATCTGTCTATGTGGGAGTATGCACAGATATGTGCAGGTGCAGAGACCAGAAGGTGTCATTGTTTAGTTTCCCTCTCTCCTACTCTTCTATTCCCCACCCATTCCTTTGAGGCAGGTTTTCTCCTTGAACCTGAAGCCTATGTCTTTTTTTTTTTTTTTTTTTCTTTTCTGGCTGGAATCCAGCAAGCCTTAGCAAGCCTCCTATCTCTGCCTGCCCTAGGATGGGTTCACAGGCTTGTGCAGGACATCCGACTTGTTCTGTGGGTACTGGGAGCTGAACTGCAGTCCTTATAATTTATGTGGCAAGTGCTTTTAATCCTTGAGACATCTCTCTAGACTCTCCTTGGTTATTTTAAGAGGAAAGCGGTACTTAGGAATTTCTGGGTACTTGTATTTATTACTCTTAGGGTGCTGCTGCCCCACGCCTTCTGGTGTACAGAGCAAGGGGATTTTTCTTATAAACACGTTTATTTGTATTTGTGTCTATGTGAGAAGACCATGAGTTTCCAATAACACTAGTTCTAATCTACACAAACAGACTTTTCAATTATTTTTTAAATTTTCTTTTGCTTTACTGGGGATCAGACTTGTGCCTCTACCTGTATTTCTAGTTCTCTTTTTGCTTTGTATTTCAAAAAACGTTTTACTAAGTTGCCTAGGCTAGTCTTGAACTCACTCTGTAGCAGTGTTTCTGCCTCAGATTCCTCCGCGTCCTCCCTACTCAGCAGTGAATTACAGACCTCTGTATCACTAGGCCCTGCTCATTCTTGTCTGTCTGTCTTTGTCCAGGAGTATTGGTAATCTCTGACGGTAGAAAGTAGTCTCTCTCTCTCTCTGTCTCTCTGTCTCTGTCTCTCTCTTTCTGTGTGTGTGTGTGTGTGTGTGTGTGTGTGTGTGTGTGTGTGTGTGTGTTGGGGGAGGAGAATGAATTAAGACAACTCGTTTTAAAATGACACTCTGAACGTGAAGTCCCTAAAGGCCTTGTACATACATGTGCATGCTTGTACAGGCTAAGTGAGCTTTCTAAGCTGTATCCAGCCTGAATTCAGTACTCTTACTGTTGCCCTTTGGCTAGTTCCTTGTAGAGATAATTGTTATATTCTCTGTCAACAGAGCAAGTACTTTTCACTTCTGGAGCCTTTTCCTAGAGCCTGTTGTACCACGTTGAAATCCTAGTGTTTTATGTCATCCCAAAGTCTGGAGCATACCTGATACTGATACGCTTGGCTCTCAAACCATAGGTCACTTCTAAACTTTGGAGTGGAGGTGTTCACATTGGGATCCATATGAGAAACTTGTAATCTAAAAATGAGTCTTTTTTTTTTTTTTTTTTTTTTTGTCACACTGTCATCTATCCCAGAATTAATAGATTGACCTTTCCTATCCTTGGAGATTTTGGACATGGTTTGAGGGACATACCAAGATAGCCTTATGTGAGTAGATCTGCTTTTAGACTTGAAGGAAAGGCCCACCAAGCATCCTGAAAGTCTCTCGTGAACTCTTCAGGTGCCCTGTGATCTCTGGGGACTTAATGAATTGTGGTCTATTGTTTTGGTTATTGTGTGTTAGGAGGGGTCTGTACATAGTAGATATTGTTTGATATGTCATAGGTAAGAGAAAGCCATTCCTAAACCAGAGTTATACTAGTCATCTTTTCTTTTTTAAAGGCAAAGAACAAACAAGCAAACTTTGTTCTTTCTCTCTTTTTTACTATTACGTGTGCGCGCATCCGAGTACCACAGTGAGCGTGTGAAGGGCAGAGGACCACTTGTGGATGCATTTCTCTCCTTCTACCACGTGGGCTCTGACTTTGCAGCATGTGCTACCTGTAGTCAGTCTTTACCATTGTTCTTAGTTATTGAATGGTTTCCAGTTTTACCAGTTCCGTCTTTTTCTGTGTAGCCCTGGCTGTCCTATATTCAAGGCAAGCACTTGATCGACTGGGCTCTGTATCTGCAAACCCCCACAGGAAGATTTTATTGCTGCCTGGGGGCTTCCATTGAACTGTTTGACGCTTGACTTCTCTAGCATCATCAGCTATGAGAATAAGCAAAAGGAAACTTACTAAACCCTGATATTTATAGAGAAAGATCCTTGGGTTGATTCTTTCTTTCTCTTTTCTTTTCTTTTCTTTTTTTTCTTTTTTTTTTTTTTTTAAATTTTTTGAGACTGGGTTTCTCTGTGTAGCTTTGCGCCTTTCCTGGAACTCGCTCTGTAGACCAGGCTGGCCTCGAACTCACAGAGATCCACCTGCCTCTGCCTCCTGAGTGCTGGGATTAAAGGCCTGCACCGCTGCTGCCACCACCTGGCTGGGTTGATTCTTTCAATAAGAGTTGGTTCCTTCTGTCTCTGTGTTTGAAGAAATCTTCAGTCATTTAAGAAGGAACTCTTGAACATTGTTTCTATACTGACTCTTTTTCTCTCAAAAACAAAACAAAACTAAACTAAACAAAAAACCACATGCACATACACACCAACTGTCTATAAACATTTTCCTTGAACTCTTATTTATTTATTTTTTTAATTAAAAAAAAAAAGGAAGCTGTTAGCTCAATAGAGGAAGTTGAAGATCTGGGGATAATTTAGTTTATCAGTAAGATTAGAAATATAAATATACTTTTCCAGCTCCGTTTTCAACCTTATATTAATATTTCTTTAGAATAGTACTATTTCCTAAAGATTTAAATTCGTACTAGAGAGTTAATGTTGGGGTTCACATAAGTCGGGGAATTCTGGATTAATATACTTTTTTTTTGACAAATGTCAATTTGTCATAGATGATAGTTTTTAAATTTTAGAAATAACTGGAACACAGTTCAGTTTTACAAGAAATGTTAGTATTAATATTTGAGCCAGTAAGTTCCATAGAGAAGTTTATCTTAAAGCAGTATGTAGTTCTGCATTATGATTTCAGATTTTTGTTTTTCCAAATACACATAAGCTTTCTGTGTAAAGGTTTACAAAGAAATTGCCATTAGATGAAGTACCATGTTATTTTTCCATTTCCCATGTTATTAGTGTCTTGTGTTCGTGTGGCACATTCCTTACAATTGATGAGCTAATACTGATACATTATCACTAACCAGAGATCATTGTTTATTGTAAGCTTTGCTCTGTGTGTTATACTGTGGGTTTTTGACAAATATATAATGACTTTTACCATGTTATTGTGAAGAGTAGCAATATTGTATTCAGTGATGTGGCTTAGATGAAAGGATGGCAGTGTTGATACTAGGGATGGCCATGAGGAATGGTAATACTTGGTTACAAGACAGTTACTTTACCTGAGATCCAGTTGTATTTTACTGACTCATATATGAATAATGTATTACCAATGTGAAAGTTACTTGTAGTTTTGAAGAAATAAAATAATAAACATTTGGTAATTTGTATCTGGAAAGTTGAAATTAAACATTAGCTTGTTTTATTTCTGAGAAGTAGGAAAATGATTCCAGATCAAGTGAAAGATCCATTTAAAAACAATTTATCAATTAACCATTGACATAGTCTCACTAAGTAGCTGAAGCTGGACTCTATGATCCTGAGTGCTGAGAGTTTAGGCTTACGGTCCTATGTCCTGCTGTGAAAGCTAAGTTTCTTTATCTACAACTGTCAGCTTCTAGGTGATTTCTACTTGGTTCAACTCAAGTACCATAGTTGTCACTGACACATCTTCTCAGTATTTACAGAGTGCCCCGCTCCCCGGAGTTTTCCTACTGTGGTAAAATACACATACAATTCACTTTGATCTTCCTCCTCCCCCAAAGATAGAAAGGAAACTTTATTCAAGCAGTAGTGCAGATTAGAAAGGGATACATTGTCAAGATTGACATTGGGCCACACAAGTTAAGGGGTACATTGTCAAGATTGACACTGGGCCACACAAGTTAAGGGCTGATGTTGGGGCTTTTTGAGAAAGTCTAAGATAGCTGAGGCTGTCTGTCTTTGGGCTGACTTTGAATTTCTGGTCTTCTGGCCTCCACCTCTCAAGTGCTGGGATTACAGGCATTCAGCACCATTCCTGGCTCCATCATTTTAGAGTGTACAGTTTAGCCTTACATAATACTGTTGTATGCATTTCTCCATTCATCAATCTCTGATATTATTTGTCTTACAAAAGTGAAACCTCTTATTAAGAGTAACTATGCTCACTAGTCCCTGATAACTACTATTTTACTTTATGTCTGTATTATTTTTGATGATGTGATAGGTATTTTAGTATAATGTCCTTAAGGTTTATCTACAATATACCTGATACTAGAATTTCCTTGACCACGGCCAAGGCACTTTATAGAAGAAAGAGTTTGTTCCGGCTTAAGGTTTGTGCTTGTTAGTTGTTGTGTGTTGTTTTTTGTTGTCAACTTGAAGAGGAAAGCTCATTTAAGGATATGCGCCATCAGATTGCCTGTAGGCAAGTCTGTGAGTACATTTCTTGATTAAAGATTGATGTTGGACGGTCCGGCATACTGAGGGTGGTTCTGGGTTATATAAAAAAGCAAACTGAGCAAGACAGTAAGCAGTGTTCCTCAATGGCCATGGCAGTTAGAGAAATACAAATAAAACAACTTAAGTTTCATCTTACCCAAGTCAGAATAGCTACAATTAAAAAAAAAAAATCAACTAATGTGGGCAAGGGTTGGGGGAAAGGGGACCCCTCATTCACTGTCAGTGGGATTGCAAACTGGTGCTGCCAGTTTGAAAATCAAGTAAGGAGAATTCTCAAAAAACTAAAAATAAATTTACCATATAGCCAAACTATACCACTTCTTGCCATATGCCCAAAGGGCTCCATACTCTACTCCATCAATACTTGCTCAGCCATGTTCATTGTCATTCTGTTCACAGTAGTTAGGAAATGGAAACAATCGGTGTCTGTCAACTAAGGAATAGATAAAAATGTGATACATATACGCAATGGAATACTACTCAGCTGTAAAAAATAAAATCATGATATTTACATGTAAATGGGTGGAACTAGAAATATTATGTTGAGTGAGGTAACCCAGCCCCGGAAAGGCAAGTACTAGATGTCCTCTCCTCCATAGTTCTTAGCTCCAAACTTGCAGCTGTTAATACAGAACCTGGAGTAAGCACAGAAACCAGGAAAGTCAGAAGAGCTAATGGGAGATAATGGGTGGTGTAGAGGGATAGAAAGACACGAATTACATGAAGGAGGAAATGAGGAAACAGGACAGGGAGGCATTAGGAAGGAGACGGGAGGGAGGTCAATACAGAAGGACAGAAGGGGAGGAGGGACAGACATAAGTAACCACACCTTATACTTACTTAATATTCTGTGTCTTAAATGAAGTTATGCCATCGGGCTGGCAGTGCTCCCTCCCAGAACCGTACACAAGACAGCCCAGCACCAGGCACCGGACCCGATGGTGGTTTGAATGAGAAGGCTGTCCATGTAGTCCAAGCTTTCCACCAGTTTGCTGAGACAGGGTCTCTTGCTGGGACCTGTGTCTCTTTGATATGACTAAACTTGCTGGCCAACAAGCTCCAGTTCTAACTATGGTTATAACCATATATTTTGCCATGATCACATTTAGAAAATGTCATTTAAGTTTTTTAGGGGGGTGGGGTGGGGTAGGGGTGTCTAGACAGGGTTTCTCTGTGTAGCCCTGGCTGTCCCGGAACTCACTCTGTAGATCAGCCTGGCCTGGAACTCAGAGATCCCAGAGATCTACCTGCCTCTGCCTCCAAGTTCTGGGATAGAAGGCATGCACCAGTCACCCCCCAGCTGTCATGAAGTAGTTAAAGGTGCCTGTTAGTATTCTGTGGAGAACTTGAAAAAATTGATGCCCACTCCTTCTAAAATTAAATAGATAACCTACAGCAGTTCCACTCCCATCTGCCCAAAAAACTGAAAACATGCAGTTAAAATATGTTGGGAGTAGCTGTATAGTCCCTGAGTGACTGAATTCAAATGTTTAATTAAAAGATGGATAAACAAATTGGAGGAGATGACACTCTGCAGTTAGAAAGAGCTAATTATTGACTAAACACAGATGACTCTCAGAAACAGACACAGGAGTATGTATTATGGTTCTAATCATTATGAAATGGTAAAACCCATCTCTAATGTTAGATGTGAAGAGTGATTACCTCTGGATAGTAGGGGTGTTCACTGGATGGAGGGAATTTTTGGGGTAATGAAAATGTCCTGAAACCCCAATGTAATTGTTCATTTCATTGTAGAGAAACTTTGGCCCCCCCCCCCCAAAAGGGCAGATGACTCAGGTCAGGCATTTGCCTCCGAGCCTGACAACATGCGTTTTATCTCTGCAGATTTTCCTTTGACCTTTAACTGTGTGTCATGTCATGTGTTCTTCCACCAGTTAATGAATGAATATAGTAAGAATTACAAAGAAACAAAAATGTGCACATCTAGATCCTGTATGCCAGATACTCTAATGTAATTTGTTTAGGGTGATGGTGTGAGCATTGGATTTTAAACTATAGTCATAATTAAGAACTTTGAGTTCAGCTGGCACATGCCTTTAATCCCAGCACTTGGGAGGCAGAAGCAGAAGGCTCTCTGAACTGGAGGTTATCCTTTTTTTTAAATTTTTTTTTTATACATTTTTTCTTTTTTGGCTCTTTTCTTCTTTGGGGAGGTGGGGGCTCGCCACCAAGCTTCCAAAAAAAAAAATCACATGGAGGCTTATTCTTTCTTATGAATGCCCAGCCTTATCTTGGCTTGTTTCTAGCCAGCTTTTCTTAACTTCAATGGTCTCATCTATATTTTGCCTCTGGATTTTTATCTTTCTCTATTGTATATACCTTTCTTTACCTCTTACTCCTTGGCTGGCTGTGTAGTTGGGTGGCTGGCTCCTGGAGTCCTCCTCTCTTTCTCCTTCTGTTCCTCCATGTTCTATTTATTCTCTTTGCCTAGCAGCCCCACCTATCCCTCTCTCCTGCCTTGCTATTGGCCGTTCAGCTCTTTATTAGACCATCAGGTGTTTTAAACAGGTACAGTAACACAGCTCCACAGAGTTAAACACATGCAACATAAAAGAGTGCAACACATCTTTGCACCATTAAACAAATATTCCACAACATAAACAAATAAACATAACACATCTTTAATATTCTACAGTCAGCCTGATCTACAGAGCAAATTCCCAACAGCCAGGGCCACACAGAAACTCCTTTGAGTTCAATTTTAAAAATCATTGGCTACAGATAACTTGCCTTTAGATGTAGTCCTATCACAAATGCCCTTGTTATACATGTAGGTTGACACAGGTATGTTAAATTGTCAACTAAACTACAGTTAGAAGAGACATTGCTGTTTGTAATAAGATTTGATGACAAAATAAATCTTAATATTATCTTAATTTCCTGGCTATTTACACCTTATTAAACTACTGTGCGAAAAGCAAAGCCATCTACCACTCCAGATATAAACACTGTATTGACTCCTTCATTAGAGGACACCAGTCATCCCTGGCCTCTGACTGGTGCATTTCCTGTCATGTCTGTGAGAACCCCTGTCAGATGCGGTGTTTTACTGCGGCAGTTCCTTATTCTGTAAGGAACTGTGCTTCTCCATGTGGGTCACATAATGTGTAAAGATGAGTTTCAGGTATCTCTGTTGGGGAGGGCACTTTAAAACTTAAAATTTTGTGTGTGTGTGCGTGTGTATGTCTGTGTCTGTTAAGAGCAGTATAATTTTCCTTATACTGTGACCCTTTAATACAGTTCTGCATGTTGTGCTGACCCCCACCATACAATTATTTTCGTTGCTACTTCATAACTGTACTTTTGCTACTGTTATGAATCATAATGTAAATATCTGTGTTTTCTGCTGGTTCTTAGGTGACCCCTATGAAAGGGTTGTTTGACCCCAGAGGATCTAGAACCACTGGTTAGAGGTCAGTGCACACGTGAGTGCAGGTGCCCACAGTGCAGAAGGAGGGGGTCAGATTCCGTGGAGCTGGAGTTGGGGGCCACCAGATGACAGTGCTGAGAACTAAGCTCTGGTCCTCTGAAGACCAGTTGCTCCCTAGCCTTTGGGCCAGGGGTATGTGTCAATATTGAGAGCAGCCAACCAATTTTCTGTCAGGAGTGGTAATGCAGATGAGTGGTAAGGTCTATTGAGTGTCAATGTTTTACTGTGTTCAAAAAGTTCATGATCTAGCATTTGACCAGAGAAGAGTTGTAAAATGAAGAAAGACAGCTTGTAAGTTACCCATACCTCAATGAAATGCTAGAGTCATTACTAAAATTCTGAAACAAGTCACTTTTTTATTTTTAAAGTCATGTGGATGGAAGAACAGTTATTTTATAATGTAAAGTATACCAAAATGATCATGAAGAAACAACTGATTTTTCCATTTGAATGAAAAATCAGTGACTTCCTCACTTGTCTCTATTTGGATAAAATTTGTTTGAGTAGAGCATAGATCCTGTTTTCTGAGTTAATTACTATTTGGAGAATCTTACTGAGAGAGTGGAGAAATTAAGCTACTAGAAAAAATGTCATGCCCACCTGTAAAGCTTCAGAGTTTAAAATACATTTACAGATGTATTTATGTGTTTCCTTTGTGGGCAATGTGTGGACAACCTACGGCAGACAGTAGAACTTCAGCGATATGACAGAGGAAACAATACACTTGCTTACTTGATTCTGCGTAAGCTTCTATAACTTTAATGTAGCATAATACACCAACTTATATCTATATGCAAACATTTTATAAATGAAATGTTTCATACTCATTTTAGATTTAATACTATAAACTATTTTCCCCTATTAGCTGATTTAACTAGGGGTTCATGCATTCTACTCTTGACTATACTCATTTTTTGGTTTTTCGAGACAGGGTTTCTCTGTGTAGCTTTGCACCTTTCCTGGATCTTGCTCTGTAGACCAGGCTGGCCTTGAACTCACAGAGATCTGCCTGCCTCTGCCTTCTGAGTACTGGGATTAAAGTTGTACACCACCACCGCCTGGCAATATACGCTCAATCTCTATTTTAGTAATTGTCATCAAATTCTGTAATTTTGGGTTGGGGATTTAGCTCAGTGGTAGAGCACTTACCTAGCAAGCACAAGGCCCTGGGTTTGATCCTCAGCTCCAAAAAAAAAAAATTCTATAATTTTCTTCAAAAACAATACTGAGATTAAGAAGATAATACTGGGGATTGGGGATTTAGTTCAGTGGTAGAGCGCTTGCCTAGCAAATGCAAGGCCCTGGGTTCGATCCTCAGCTCCAAAAAAAAAAAAAAGAAAAAGAAAAGAAGATAATACTGGCCAGGCGGTGGTGGCGCTCGCCTTTAGTCCCAGCACTCGGGAGGCAGAGCCAGGCGGATCTCTGTGAGTTGGAGGCCAGCCTGGGCTACCAAGTGAGTTCCAGGAAAGGCGCAAAGCTACACAGAGAAACCTTGTCTCAAAAACAAAAACAAAACAAAACAAAAGATAATACTGAATTGGCAAAATTACTACTACTTGACTCTTAAGAGATCTCTTATTTGCTATATTACTATTTAATTTAATCTATCATTTTTTAAAGAGTTCTGCAAAAATGCAAATCATTTGTAAATAAAATATATCTGCTTTGAAATTTTGTTACTAAATGCAATTTAACATAAATATTATTCACCTGTAAAGTAACACAATATATTTCTTTTTTTTTAAAGATTTATTTATTTATTATATATACAGCATGTATGACCAGAAGAGGGCACCAGACCTTATAACAGATGGTTGTGACCCACCCTGTGGTTACTGGGAATTGAACTCAGGACCTCTGGAAGAGCAGTCAGTGCTCTTAAACTTTAAGTCATTTCTCCAGCCCCTATATTTCTTTTTCTTTTTCTTTTTTTTTTTTTTAAAGGATTTCATGCAAACATGTTTTTAAAGCTTTTGATTAAACTGTAGAAATGGTGGCAACTTCCATTTACTCAATTGAGTCACACTTCTAAGATGCCTATGTTAATATTACTCAATTAATAAAGGTTTTTAGTAATGACAATCAATGCATATAAAAAACTATTTCAGGGCCAGTGATATTAATCAATTAATAAAGGTTTTTAGTAATGACAATCAATGCATATAAAAAACTATTTCAGGGCCAGTGAGATGGCTCAGCAGATAAAAGCACTTGCTATGCAAACTTGACCTAAGTTTGATTTTGGAACCCATGGTAAAGGAGAGAACCTCTCTTGAAAGTTAATCTCTGACCTCCACTGTGCCATTGTGTGTACTGCACACACATGGGAGTGGGGAGATCAAAGGGGCCCATTTTAGAAGATTGTTAAAATGCAGTTTATTAGGATGGATAGCCTAAAACAGTTCTTTTTGTTTCTGAACATGAATGTGGTGTATGTGTGTGTCCAGTGTGTATTTTTTCAAGCACAGGGGAAGGCAGAGGTTGGTTTAGATATCTTCCTCTGCTCTCCATTTTACTTTTAAACATTTAATGTCTTCTGTCACTCCCTGCCTGTTCCTTTGGAGCAGGGTATTTCCCTGAACCTAGAGCTCATGTTTTCTAGGCTAAAATGAAGCCCCAAAGCCACAGTAATTCTCCTGTTTGTGTTCTGCACCTGAGAGCTGGAGTTACAGGCATTCAGGGAACACCCAACTTGATAGCTAGGTGCTAGATCTAAGTTCTCGTTCTCGTGGTTGCACAGCTCTCTGACTCCTTCCCTGAGTTGCCATGTTCGTTTGTGTGGAATGTGCGCATCTAATTGCATCATATGTACGTGGGTGCACATAGGTGCGTGTGCATGGAGAGGCCCAAGGTTGGTATCTGTAATTTTAACTTGATTATTTCTCACCTTATTCATTGATCTGAACAATAAGGCGTGTAGATAGCCAACTTGTTCCAGAGGTCTCCTGTACTTTCTGTCTGTACTTTCTGAGCACTGAAATTAAAAGCAGGCTGCTACACCCACTTGGCATTTACATGGCTTCTGGTACAAAGCTTAGGGGTGTTGAGTCCTTTAGTGTGGATGGAATGGTAGAGACAGTGGTTTACAAAATAATTGAGGATACTTATATAGATTTTTCTTATATTTGAGTTTTCTTTTTTCTAAATTTTAAGTTCAGAAGTTTTGGTATAACACTATCAATGTGACTGACCCTTTATATGAAATAAGCAGAAACTAGAAAAATGGGATTGTATGAAGGATGTAATTGGTCTTGTGGACACTCGAGGCCTAGAAGGGGGTTAGTTTCAGGAAGAAATTAAAACAAATAATTAGAAAGTGTTCAGGAATTCAGGTGCATCTCTGTCTGATATTTTTCTTCAATGAGAGTTGTAGCTAGAGTTTTCCTGCCTGGCCCAGTCAAGACAAATCTCTCTTACCCGCCAGTCCCACAGTCGCTCAGACCCAACCAAGAAAGCACACAGAAACTTATATAACTTATAAACTGTATGGCCGTGGCAGGCTGCTTGTTATCTACCTTTTCTATCTTAAATTAGCCCATTTTTGTTAATCTATACTTTGCCACATGGCGTGTGGCTTACCAGTGTCTTTACATGTTGCTTTTCATGGCGGCGGCTGGCGGTGTCTCTCCCCAGCCTTCTACATCCCAGAATTCTCTACTCTCTTGTCCCGCCTATACTTCCTGCCTGGCCACTGGCCAATCAGAACTTTATTTACACAGAGCGATATCCACAGCACTTCCCCTTTTCTTTTTTTTTTTTTAAGGAAGGTTTTAACTTTTACATAGTACAATTACATATAACAAAACAATTATCAAGCAAGAATTACAGTTACAATATTAAAGAAGATATCCTATCTATCTTATATTTGTGAGTCTAAGGTTTTATATCTAACTTATCTTGTATCCTAACTGAGGAAATTATAACTATCTAGTCTTCAACCACATCAAAGACCTCAGAAGGATATAATATTACCTGAGAACTGGGAGAAGGATGCAAGCTACTTTCGGGAGTCTTGCAGGGTAGACAGAGACAGCTGGCAGCCTGGAGAGTCACCTAATGTTCCTTTGTAAAGTTGGGGCATTTGTCTTCAGCCCATAGGGCTAGAATCTCTCAATCACTTCTCTCAGTGTCCTGTAGAACGTCTGGCAGTTTCCTCTGTGAAGCAGGAACCTGAAGGACCATTTTGTCAAGCAAAGTTCAGTGGTCACCTTTCTATGGGTCCTGCATGTCCAGTTGATCGAGCAGTCCAGGCAAGAACAGTTTCTTGCCCAAATGGCTATTTTTGCCAAGGTGAAGATAAACTCCATATGAAGTGTCTTCAGTGCCCATCCTCCTCTCTGAAGTAAATTGGTGCTGCCAGGAACAGACATGTCTCACTGTCCAGAAAGTCTAAATTTTAAAAAATATTTTAAATGCCATATTCTGAAGGTCTTTGAAGTATTTGAAGATTACCTATCTATCTGAAATATCTCTATGGATACCCAGAAGACTTAACTAACATGGCTATGAGTATGATTATCACAGATGATTAATTATTAATCTATTTTTAATTATCCATTACAATTTTAAATGAGCTATACAAACATAATACCTTAAACACAGTAGAAATATATACATAGTATAACAAAATTAACTTTAAGTTTGTATCAATAGACTAAAATCTATATCAATGTAAAACATTTTAAACAAGTTGTTGCTCTTTAGAAGTAAGTTCCTTAATCTACCCTTTTATCCTTTATATCTGTATCATTTCCCCTTTTCTTCTTTAGAAAGAGATCTCGTTTATAATCAAACTGCTTTAAAGAAAAATATTGGTTTTTCTCTGTCCCACACCAGAGGGCTCTTCTGATTTGGGACATAAGAATCTCTTAACCTTTTTTTTTAGCAATATGTCTGGGTTTAGAGAAGGAGTGAGCCAATTTCATTTCCAAAGCCAGCTTGATAATTTTGGGAATGTGGACATAGTTTCTCTTACTACTTCCTGCTGGAGGGGGGCGCTGCATCTTATGGGGACACAAAGAAAATTTTAGGATTATGGAGTAGTTCATTAGGGTGAACCTCTGAGCCAGTTGCCTTGAAAACATTCTGGATGTCAGATCATCTGGGCCATGGTGTCATCGGAGACCTTTTAGGTGGTCTTGGCTGATCAAACCTGATATATCTTAATCTGGAACAAATCCACAGCCTCTGGCTTTCTGTGGAAACAAAAGCAGAGACTCCTTTTCAAAGCAACATATCCTTATATCTAAATTTTGAAGTCAAGGTACCTTTAAAATTTACATACTTGTTTAACTCAACAGCTTTTACAATCAAATCTTTTTCTGTAGTTAAAAATTCCAAAGACAAGACAAACCAGATTCTCTGTGTAATATCCACCTTTGTAAGACTGAAACGCCGCTGTGGCTGCTGGCTCCACCCACCTCAGCTTCCCAACATGGTGGTGGTACAGTTTTCGCCAGCTCTGGGTCTGGGGCCATGTGTACCATCAACTATCAGAAGCAGTTCTATCAAAGCAGCGCATAGCCCAGAAATCTTTTTTTTTTTTTTTTAAACTAGCAAAGGCTAAATCCACCCTGCAGCAGAGTAAAGTGTCACTTGTAGACTCCTCATTCCCACCACACTGCGGGTCAGACGAACCCGCCAGGAACCCGCCATAGTAGCTCAAACCGGCAGGCTGCCGCTAACTTGAGAGAGACAATTAGGAAGCTGTTTTTAGCTCTGTCTTAGGATCTTTTTCCTCAGGTTTTAGGTGGAAACTCTTGCCAACACGTTGGACGCCATTTGTAGCTAGAGTTTTCCTGCCTGGCCCAGTCAAGACAAATCTCTCTTACCCGCCAGTCCCACAGTCGCTCAGACCCAACCAAGAAAGCACACAGAAACTTATATAACTTATAAACTGTATGGCCGTGGCAGGCTGCTTGTTATCTACCTTTTCTATCTTAAATTAACCCATTTTTGTTAATCTATACTTTGCCACATGGCTTGTGGCTTACCAGTGTCTTTACACGTTGCTTCTCATGGCGGCGGCTGGCGGTGTCTCTCCCCAGCCTTCTACTTCCCAGAATTCTCTACTCTCTTGTCCCGCCTATACTTCCTGCCTGGCCACTGGCCAATCAGAACTTTATTTACACAGAGCGATATCCACAGCAGAGAGTGTTCTGATTATTTGCAGCTCCTTCCACAGGAACTGTCTTTTGGTCTTAACATACTATATAGAGAGAAGATGGTGGATTTGCTTCTGCTCTGCAACAGTGTTACTGCTACCGGTTGGTTCTACAGTGGATATGGGAAACACCCTTTCAGATGGGAGACCAGCCTTGAAAGCAGGCTGATCTGTTGGGCAGGCTGCTTGTTATACACATTTACTTCCCAAGCCACAGACTCTGCCTTACTATTTGCACAGAGGCGTGGAATGGGCTTATTACTATTTTTAGAGAAAGGTGAAGTCACTGGAGTGAGAAGCTGTTCTAAACAGGTTTGATGTGTTGTTTTCTTGAACACAGCATAATGTTTCCAGGGTTTATCCCTGCTGTATCATATGCCAGTACAATATCTTTTTCTAAAATAGCTTCCTGATACTCCACTGTATGGACATGATATTTTGTTGAATCTGTTAATTGGTAAGTCTTTGGGCTGCTTCAACATTTTGCTCACTGAATAATGCTGCTATAGATTTTTTTTTGAGAGTATTTGTTTTTAGTCCTTTTGTTTCATACCTAGTAGTGAAATTGTTAAATTGTTGTCATATAATAACTGTGGTTTTGGTTTTTTGAAAGAGGATCTCTACATAACCCTGGTTGTCCTGGAACTCACTCTGTAGACCAAGCTGGCCTAAAATTCAAAGGGACCCACCAGCCTCTGCCTCCTAAGTATTGGGAATAAGGGCGTGTGCCACCATGCCCGATAGTAACTGTGTTTGATGTTGTGGATCTGCTAATCTGTTTTCCAAAGTGGCTGTACCATTTTTATATCACCATCAGTAAAGTACAAGAGTCCTAGTTTCTCCACATCCTCCTTAGCATTTATTTCTGTCTTGAGGATAATCCCTCTACTTGGATAATGGTGAGTTACTGGAGTTCTGATTTGTGTTTTCCTGACTAAAGATGCTAGCATCTTTATGTGCTTTGGGTTTTTGTTCGCCTTGGAGAAAACCCTGTTCAAAAAAAAAAAAAAAAAAAATTTTTTTTTTTTGAGACAGGAGTTCTAACTACTGGTCAATATCCTTTTGTAGCCAAGGATTGTTCTGATCTACCCACTCCCACTTCCCAATATTGGGATCACAGGCATATGCCACCATGTTCAGTTTATGTTGTGTTGAGAATTAAAACCAGGGCTTTATGCTAGATAAATATCTTATTAATAGAACTGTATCTCTGTCCATGTTGTGATTTCTTGTTGTTGCATTTTAAGAGTTCTTTTAGTATAGCTACAAATCCACTCACTATCAGATATATTATTTAAAGGTACATCTTCCTCCATTCTGGGGTGTCTTTTCAACGTTTCTATAGTAATAATAGCCTTTTAAATTATTGACAGTGTCTCTGGTGTTTGTTTTATTCTTGGAGGTGACACTAATGGTTAAGTTAGTTTCTTAACTGAAGATATATATAGTCCTGTTTCTAATTTACTAAACTTTTTGTCAAGAATGAACGTTGCATTTGTTTATGTAGACGTGATTTGATATTTAGGGAGAAAGTCCATTTTCCTTCTTTGGTATATGATTTTGTGACCTATGGATAATGGCTTTCCATTCACTTTGGCACTTCTTAGTTATATTTTACTGTTGTTTAATATAATGTAGGGCTTTGTTTTAGTTAGGGTTTCTGTTGCTGTGAAGAGACACCATACTACAGAAGCTCTTATAAAGGAAAACATGTAATTGGGGTGGTTGGATTACAGTTCAGAGGTTCAGTCCATTATCATCATGGTGGGGAGCATGGCAATGTGCAGGCAGACATGGTGCTATGTTGTGGAATATTAGTTGAAGATGTGTTATGTTTGTTTATGCTGTGAAACAGTTAATGATGCAAAGATGTGTTGCATTCTTTTATGTTGCATTTGTTTAACTCTGTGAAGCTGTGTTACTTTGCCTGTCTAAAACAGCTGATGTTTTAGAGCTGAACGGCCAATAGCTAGGCAGGAGAGAGAAATAGGTGGAGCTGGTGGGCAGAGAATAAACAGAAGAACATGGAAAGGAGCAAGAGAATGAGAGGAGGACTCCAGGGCCAGCCTTCCGGGGTTCATGAGACCCGAGGAGATGTTGGGTGTCCTGCTCTATCACTCTGCCTTATTCCCTTAAGCCTCGGTGATCTTCCTGTTTCCTCCCGGTGCAGCACCAGCGTTAAGTTGTGCATGGCCCCGTCTTTTTACCTGGATGCTGGACTCAGAACTCAGGTCCTCCTCATGCTTGTGCAGCCATGCTTGTACCTACTGAAACTCTCCCAATCCCCTCTCCTAGTCTTACTGCTATATTAACCTGTAAAACTAGGACCATCCATTAACCTTTCCTCCTCTTTGGTTCCCACTCTCTCCCCTTTTCTCTCTCTCTCCTTTTCTCTTTCCAGCAGCCCTGGGAACCAAACGTAGGGCTTTACATATGCTAGGCAAGTGCTCTAAGCTGTGTTCCTGGATCTTTTGAAGATTTTTGCTTTAGACAGTACTGTTAACTTACATCTTGACCCCATATTTGTTTTGTAGCCGAGGTAGGTCTTGAACTTGGGTTCTTCCTACTTCTGTTTCCTGAGCACCTGAACCTGTGCCTAGTACTCTTTCTCTTAATCATTTTTGTCCCCTTATTAAATGTGGCTATTGGATGGAGAGTTAGATGTACAAGTTTGAGTTTATAAAAGGACCCACTTTAGTGCAACTGGCATTGCTTATGGACTGCATTGTATTCTCTTAGCTCACCCTTGACCTTAGCTTCAGGCATGGGAATTAGTACTAGGAAGAATCAGGCTTCCCTGAGGCTGGACTTGTGTCTCTAACAACTGTCTTCCTTTTTTTGCCTCAATGACTTCTTAGCTGTGGGAGGTCTAGATTGGAGAGCAAGGCATTGGTGGTAAGGAAGAGGTTACATCCCTAGAAGCAGCTTCTCATGATCCTCTAGGTAGAGTTCTGAGTAACCTTGTGTGGTTTTCTGAGCAGGTTGAGGGGAACAAGCGCCTGTTCCATCCTGTGGAAGACTGCGATGACATGTCATCCCTTACATTGGGGTTCACTCTGTCCTTTCTCCTCTTGCTCCTCCAGCTAGTTTCTCCAACACCCATCTTTAATCATGCCCTGGCTTCAGCCAGTTTGAGGGACAAGTTGGGGCCCACATAGCATTCACTCATAGTGTGTTTATTCGATTTTGAAAATTTTCAATTAAATTACTTTTGACTGCTACACAAAAGCATACAGTTGTACATATTAATGGAGTAATATGATATTCTGATGTGGATGCACTGTATAATCTTTAAGTCAGGTTAAACACATCTGTTGCCAAACATTTATAATTTCATTAGGGTAAAAACTTTAAAAAATATTTCTTCTAGCTTCATGAGTACTTAGTATTTGGAAAATAGATAATACTTCAAAGATTGAAATTGAGTGATTACTCGGGGTAGGTTTGAGTATATGTAAATGAGGAATAAAGTGTATGTTATGTGTTAAGAGGTTGGTTTAAAGAGCATCAACAAGCAAAGAGATTTGGTGTACCCAGGCGCCGTGGCAGGACCGATGGGGCTGAGGTTGGAGGAAGAACAGTTGGGGACTAGATGGCTCAGTGGCAAAGTGCTCACTGCTGTTCTAGAGGAGCGAGTTCCGTTCCCAGCATCCGCATTGGGTGCTCACAGCTGCCTGTAATTCCAGCTACAGGGGATCTGACACCATCTTTGAACTTCTACAGACATTCATGTATGTACGTATGTACATGTGTACACACACGCACACACACAAACACACGCACACATACGCACACAACACACATGCACACGTACACATACACATACACACACGCGCGCGTGCACACACGCATACACACGCATACGTGCACACACACACTCACACACATACACAAGTTTAAAAAATAAATCTTAAAGTACAACAGGAAGAATAAATGAAGACAGTAAACATGGACAAGTTGTTTGAGGGGTTTTGCTGTCAAGGGGAGCAGGATAGTGGTCTGATAATAATTGAACAGAAGCACTCTTCAAAGAAAGTTTTTTTTAACATGAGAGGCAAAAATATGTCTTGTTTATGTAGCATATAGTCAAACTCTTTTTGTCCATTACAATTTAATCAGTTAATTGATTTAAATGTGGTGCTCAAGCTCAAATTCAGGGTCTTGTAGATGTTAAGCCTAAGGTTTGAACCTGAGCTAATTTCCCCTGGCTCTCTTTTTTAAAGTATTTCCGGGCTGGAGAGATGGCTCAGAGGTTAAGAGCACCAACTGCTCTTCCAGAGGTCCTGAGTTCAATTCCCAGCAACCACATGGTGGCTCACAACCATCTGTAATGAGATCTGGCGCCCTCTTTTGTATGCATAATAAATAAACTTTAAAAAAAAAGTATTTCCAGTTATCTCTGTGATGATAGCTTTAATATTATTGCTCATGATTTCAATATAGTCATCTAGTTTTATTCTCATTGACTCTTCCTAAATCATGTTTGATGAATCTTAGAAGTGAAAACAGTTCTTACATATTACTAATAGAAATAAAGATTAGGAATTACTTTAGCATAGATTTAAACACTCAAAGTAAAGAAAATTGAAGGCATTTACAAAAAGAAGTTAATCTTGCCACAGGATTCTTTTTGTTTTTTTTCCGAGACAGGGTTTCTCTGTGTAGCTTTGCGCCTTTCCTGGAACTCACTCTGTAGCCCAGGCTGGCCTCGAACTCACAGAGATCCGCCTGGCTCTGCCTCCCGAGTGCTGGGATTAAAGGCGTGTGCCACCACCACTGCCCGGCGCCACAGGATTCTTATTTATGGAGAAGAAAATCCTGTCAAGACTGAATGAGAAGGTGGTAGATTTGAAATAGTGCCATGATTAAACTTTGTTCCTTGTGAATACACATTTGTGATGACTGGATAAAATGTTTCTTTGCCCAGTTTTTATCAACCTGCTGCTGACAATCCAGTCAACTGTGTGATAGGAACAGGTGAAATTCACCCACAGTCTTTCTTTTCTGCACTGTCCTCCTCCCAAGTTTGAACTGTTTTCTTTCTTTACTTCCCTTTCTTCCTTAGGACTGTAGAATACCCTGACACAACTCTTTACTGACTTTCTCTTTGGGATAGTCAGTGTAGTGGTTGTAGAACGAAAGACTTTGGAAAGTCATTTGAAGGCCTTTGTGCCTTAAATTGTGTCTGTCAGTCCTCCTAAGTTGAGAATCCACAGATTCTTCTATTATTTGTCAAGTTTCCTCAGCAGAAGAGTAAGCCAGATAGTATTTCTTCCATTAGAGTATTTTTTTCTGTAAACTCGATGGTTTCATTTAAACTGAAAATCTATATGGAGATTTCGACTTCTGATGAGGCTATAGGAAGACACAAAAGAGCTTTGGTTACTAATATTAAGAAAAACCCAAGAATATAAATCACAGGCACTAGAAGTAGATCTAGCAAAAATCAGTGGACTGAGGGCTAGAGGGGTGGCCTCGTGGGTAAGAGGACTGACTGGCTGCTGTTCCAGACAACCTGGAGATTGATTGAGCCCAGAGCCTGATGGGTGCTAAGCAAGCTCTGTCCTTGAGCAGTATGCACCCCTTACTCTGGGTAAAGTTTAGCCAGCTAGTTGTTAGGTTCCATCCAGGGGTGGTGGTGCTGGTGGTGCTGGTGGTGGTGGTGGTGGAGGTGGAGGTGGTGGAGGTGGTGGTTGGTGGTAGAGGTGGAGGTGGTGGTGGTGGTGGAGGTGGAGGTGGTAGTGGTGGTGCTGGTGGTGGTGGAGGTGGTGGAGGTGGTGGAGGTGGAGGTGGTGGTGGTGGTGGAGGTGGAGGTGGTAGTGGTGGTGCTGGTGGTGGTGGAGGTGGTGGAGGTGGTGGAGGTGGTGGTGGAGGTGGAGGTGGTAGTGGTGGTGCTGGTGGTGGTGGTGGTGGTGGAGGTGGTGGTTAGTGGTAGAGGTGGAGGTGGTGGAGGAGGAGGAGGAGGAGGAGGAGGAGGAGGAGGAGGAGGAGCTTCTTCTTCTTGTCATTCTTCCTCCTCCTTTCTCCTCCTTCCTCTTTTTCTTCTCCTCCTCATCTTCTTCCTCTTCCCCTCCTCCTTCCTCTTCCTTTCTTTCTTCTTCATGGCAGGTTTTGCTAGTGCAATCTATGGATGGTTACCCATATCCTCTTTACAAAGTTTCTAAGGGACTAGAGAGATGGCTCACCAGTTAAGAGTGTGTCCTGCTTTTTCAGAGGACCAGGTTCTGTTTGTAACATGCACATGGGACAACTCACGAGTACCTATGACTCCATTTCTTGGGGATCCAACACCCTCTTGCATCCATGGGCACCTGCATGTATGTGGTGCACTTAAGCTTACTCAGGTACACACTCTCATATACTCAATAAAACGTAAATAAATCAAAAGGGTCTTTCTCATTCTTAAAAACAAAGTTTATAGTTGGCTTCTTTTGAATGGAGTATGTATCTATTTGTATGTGATGCAGAGACACTCATTGCTTTGTACCACTAATTTGTGTTCATTTAACTAGATTTTTCTTCTCTGCCTCCAGGCTCACTTGTGTATCTTTTGGTGCATATTCTGTTCTGGCAACTGGTTGCTGTTGTTGTTTTTTAATATCCTGTTAAGTAAAACTGCCTGGTTGTGTTTGGAATGCCCCCTTTTTTCCTTCTTTGGTCCTAGAAGGTTAAGCAGCCAGGGCAAGTACAATCATTGGTTTTAAAAGTTCACTTAGTGTGTACCAGTGGCCCAGTCATGTTCTGGGAGTTCTTTTTGGCTGGACGTAGCTGGTGAGTGAATGATTGATTGCCTGTTGTGGTCTTTAGGAGTACTAGGTGTCCTCTGTCAGTAAATGGCAAGAGGGAGCAGCAGACCCAGTGTGGTTCCCTACTTGGGAAGGCTGCCCTGTCCACTACAGCTGGATGTTGGTTTGCTTAGCTGATTATAGTTGCAGTTTACAGTGATCAGTGTTTTAAAGTTCAGTTCAGCTTTTGTTGTTAAATTAGGAATTAGAGATGTCCCTTAGTTATAAAGATTGATTTTTTTTTTTTTTTTGTTAATTTTGGTTTTCTTTTGCTTTTCATAGAATGTTGGCTCAATTAAGAAACACCAGGGAGATAAATTCAACCCAGTGGTAAGTAGATTTATTTCTCTTTTGTTTGTTTGATTTGATTTTTTTTTTTTTTTCTTATCCACCTCTGGTTGGCCTGGAACTCACTATGTAAGCCAGGATGGCCAAAGAGATGTGTCTGCTTCTACTTCCCAAGTGCTGGAATTAAAGACATGGACCACCATGCTTGGCTAGATTTAATTTTTGTTAGGAAGTTGTCAGTTTAGTACGTTCCTTTTCTGGGTTGACTACTTTTCTTCCATTAGGATTAGAGGATTCTTAACTCCAGTGTCACCTCTGGTTCATACAGTAGCTTTTCCTAAATTCTAATTAGCAGTCCATCCATTTGATTGTGCATCACTTTCTATTCAGATGGCTTGGTTGTCTCCTGTGGGTAACTGTCTTCATTGTTATGTATGGGAAGATTTTGCTTTAGGTGATCTTCCTTTTCCTTTATACCCTCTTCTCATGGATTAAGGTCCTTTTAGTTTTTCTTTTGAATCAGTTAGCAGCTGTCATTCCATACTGTCTTATCTGCAGACCTATGTCAAATTCAGATCTGTTTTTGTATTGGCTCTGTGGCCACTCATTCATTTTGAAGCCTAAGACCCTGAGGGGATGGCACACGCTTGTAACCCTAACCTCTAAGGCTGACTCCCAGAGGCCAGCCTGAGCCAGTATGAGACCTTGTCTCAAACAAAACAGAATGACAGAAAAGACGGTCTGAATTTAATCTGATGTTTGAACTGCTCTCTTTGTAGCTTCCTGGAGCACAGCACACACTAACTCGTCCTTTTCTGAAGTAATTGTCCGCTGTAATTTTGTACTCATTTGCTTTGTGAAGAAAAGTCTTGGGGATTTTCAGTTTAACAGTTACTTTACTCTATAAATTACCTTGTACATCAAGTGCCTTACATCATATCCAAAACAAATATGCTGTCTTTCCAATTACATACATTATTTCATGCCATTCATTTATTATATTCCTAAATCTTGAATGGTTTCTGGAAATGAACTTTTTAAGCCATATCATTCAAGTTCTTCCACAATGTCAATTCTGTGTTCAGACATGTTTGTTAGTATATGGTTTGTAGAGTCATAGCTTGAATCATGGAAGTTCTGTGCAGTTGAACTTTCTGTCACGGTAGAATTGTTCCATAACTGATCCACTTTGGTAACCCTAGTAAGATGTGGCATTTGAACATTTGAACTGAAATGGAATAAGGAAATGGTATTTTAAATTTTATTTGATTTAATACTAAATTTAAACAGCACATGTATCTACTGGCTACCATCCTGGACAGAACAGATAGCAGGTTCTTAAATGGCCTAATTCAATATCAATTTAAATGAGAGATTTTATATCTTATTTGGGGATTTAAAGTTTTTAAAATTTAACATAATTTCTTTATTGATTCTTTGGGAATTTCAAATCATGCACCCTAATTCCACTCATTTCCCAGTCTCTCCATATCTGTCCTTCACCCTTGCAGCAACCCCCCCCCAAGAAATTTTTTAAAAAATTTAAAACAAATAAAAAAAAACCACTTTGCTCCTCCATCTTTCTTGCCTTTCCAACACCTCTTTATTCATCTTAGTGGCATTGGCAGCCACAATGTGTCAGGCAGTATATTTTTGTTCTATCAGCTTTACTTGTGAATGTTCATTTTAGTAAGTCACTGGTGTGGTTCAAAGCCTCTGGTTTCTGGTCCACCATCATCAGTGGACCTTCACCCAAACTCCCCTCAGATACCCTGCAGCCTCCCCAAGTCATAGAGATCCCTACGGGCACAGGACTGGTTCCTTCACATGCTCCAGTAGGTCATAGATGGGGTAGATGTTAGGGTGGGCCAACCTGAAGCCCTGGATATGGGCCTAAGTGGTAGCTGAGCTGGTCAGAAACTGGCTGCTGGGGCCGTCTCCCTCAGGCTCAGGGCAAAGCCCACTCTCCTATGCCCACACCATCAGGGCCAACTTTCCCATGCCCATGGTAAGGATTGGGGCCAGCTCTTCTGTGACGGGCAGGGCCAGCTCAGCATGGCCCTCGAATTTCATCATGCATGGTTCTTATGCCCCCCCACCCCCTTGGTAACATGGGCTGTAGACATCAACATAGACCCTAGCTGCTGTATAGTGACACAGACCCAGACAGACGTGGCCCTGGTCAGCAGCTCAGGCTCTGACATCACCATGGCCCTGGTGGCAGCACAGACTACTCAGATGAGCATGGCTTCAGTGGCAGCAAGGCCCTCAAATACTGACAAGGCCACAGGTTGAAGCCCAGACCCTGGGCATCAGTGAGGCCTTTGTGGCAACCTGGGCCACAGATTTCAACACAAATCATGGTTGTGGTAGGAACACGGACCCAGATATGGTCCTCAGCAGCAGCTGGGCCTGGATGTCACCATGGCCCCAGGTGGCAATGCAGGCCACTCAGATCAGCGTGGCCCCTCAGACACCAACATAGCCCCAGGTGGTGGCCCAGACCCCCCAGGCAGCCACATCATAACCTCTGGTAGTAATAGGAGCTATGGGCATCGACACAGACCCTGGCTACTGCTGCAGGGCCACAGAACCAGACATGGCCCTTGGAAGCAGCTCAGGCCCGGATATCATCGTGGCCCTAGCTGGCACTGCAGACCCATCCAAGCAGATCAGCATGGCTCAGAGGTGGCAGGGCCCTCAGACACCAGCATGGCCACAGATGGCAGCCCAGACCCAGGTATCCGAGAGGCCTTTGGCAACATGGGCCATGGATGTTAGCACAGAACCTGGCTGTAATAATCCACGGACCCAGACATGGCCCTTGGCAGCAGCCCAGGCCCAGAGGTCATCATGGCCCCTAGTGGCAAGCAGGCTACCAATACTGTCCTGCTCCTCACCACCTTTGCTTCATTCATTCTACCTTTTTCCACAGAAGTGAGCCATTCCTCTCTCTTTCTCATCTCTCCACCACACATTTGCTCCTCATGATGGCACCCTCCATCCAGCACCACAAGGTGTCAGGCAGGCCCAAGAATATCTTCAGCCAGCCTAGGCCTTGAGGACCCAGACTAGCCTGTGGATGGCTTCCATCTGCTTGAGCCAAGTGGCATACAGCAGGTCTGTGGATGTCTTCCCACCAGCCAGGATTTTAAAATTTATCTTAACAGTATATAACTGAATGTTTAATCCTCTTTGAGCAGTTAAATTCTTTATTGAATGAACTATTATTCCTGTTGGTAAAATGTACATATCTATAAACATAGAATTGTTAGTAAGAATTCAGTACGCCTTTTTTGGGGGTGGGTATATTTCTTTCTAGACATAGATTTTAAATGTAAACCTTCTGGGTGTGCGATGCTGGGGTTCTAAACCAGGGTGAGCCTTACATGGTTGATAAGCAAGTACTTTATCATTGTACTGTACCATCAGCCTCAGGTGAAAACAGCTGATACTTGACCTACGAGATTTTCTTAAAAAGTCGTGTGTAAATAGACCTACTGATACTGGGTTTTGAGGATCTAGTTCAAATGTGTATTACGTGCTTTTATAAAAATATACCTTGTGAGTCCTTGTAGTTCTAAAAAAGAAACACTACCATGTTAAAAATCTTTAATATCTGGCGTTGTTTCCTAGTTAAGAAACTCTGTTTCTTTATGGAAACAATAGGACATTCCCTAGAAAATTGTAATGAAGACAAAGAAAATATCTACATACTTTATCCATAGTGTCTGGTGGTTCAGTCAAGTCAGAGTGTGTGAACGAGTGTAGGAGCCCTGGCCGTGGTCAGACATTCAGGTATCATAAAGTGGGAAATAGTGCCTTGCAGAGCCATGTTGGATTGCAAGTCAAGGAAAAAAATAATACTGATTATGTTTTGATTTAAACATTGACATTTTGTTCATAGATTATTTTTCAGTAATTAAAATATTTAAGATACTTGTCTTTCTTACTGAGTTTTCTATACTGTGTTATGTTTTGTGCCTGAGAGGTCTTAGTGACTTTACCTCAGGTTAAGTTAAAAGTACTCTGTCTGTGCTTCAGACAAGAATTGTATTTATGGACAGAGAATTGCTTACTAATTGGCAGTCATTCTCATTTTATTAAATTAGTACTCTGCTAGTTTAATGTTAGCCTCGTTGGAATTTATACACAAGTTCTTAGTAAAATTGACCTTGTGAGTTTTTACTAATTCAAAACTGGCTTTTTCTCTTTGTTAACTGAAAGACTGTATTTTAAGTGAGTTTACTCACATGTAATCTTAAACAATTTAGAATCTTTAAGCTCTTTTAAAAACTATAGGCTAGTACTTCATTGAAACAAAATTATACTTGAAGTAGATGGGTATTTTCATGTAGGAGAATCATAGTGTCTTAGGGTTTTTATTGCTGTGAATAGACATCATGACCATGGCAACTCTTATACAGAAAACATTTCATTAAGGCTAGCTTACAGTTTCAGAGATTTAGTCCATTATCATGACGGGGAGCATGATGACGGGGAGCATGGCGGTGTGCAGGCAGTGTGGTGCTGGAGCTGAGAGTGCTACATCCTGCAGGCAACAGGAAGTCGACTGACTGTCGTCACACTGAGGGAAGCTTGAGCCAAAGAGACCTCAGAGCCCGCCCCCACAACAAGACATATTTCCTCCAACAAGACCACACCTAATAGTGCCACTCCATTTGGGGGCCATTTTCTTTCAAACCACCACTGTAGGAAAGTTAAACCATAGGAAACTTAAATGGTGATTGATCCCTAATGGATGGTTAAGAAGACCTGGACATGTCTGTGCAGTCATTTCCTATTCAGAAATGTGTATAGTCAAGTTCTTCACTAAGAAACAATTCTTAGAGCCAGAAATTAGAGAGAAATCTTTTATCATGGTTTTTGAGAGTTAAGCAGACTTCTCAAAGCATGGTTTAAAAACATATGAATGATTACTTCTTGGATTGTTTTGTAAAGCACTCAAGTGCTTGAGTTTAACTTGAAGTCCTAATTTGAAGCCCACTAGATATATAAATGTAGACATTAAAATAATCTCAAGTATGCTCCATTGGGTGTGTGTGGTGGTCAGGAGGTATTTTGTCTGTAGCATATTGAGTTGTGCTATCTGGATGGTAATTTGTTAGAAAAGTTGTTTGTTATATTATATACAATTTGATTTGTTCTTATCTACATGCTGCAGCTATTAAAATGACTACAAAACGAAGTTTGTTTGTGCGGTTGGTGCCATGTCGCTGTCTACGAGGAGAAGAGGAGACGGTCACTACGCTAGATTATTCTCATTGCAGCTTGGAACAAGTTCCCAAAGAGATCTTCACCTTTGAGAAAACCTTAGAGGAGCTCTATTTAGATGCTAATCAGATCGAAGAGCTCCCCAAGGTATGTTAACACTGTCAGGAATCACATGTCTATTATGTCTTATATTCTTGTACATGTGTTCCATTCATTGGTTTAGTCTTACTGTAAGTAAGAACGGTTCAAAATGTTCAAGTTGTTTCAGTACTTGTGTGAATAACTTAAAATTTTATTTTTACTTGAAGCATATTATAGCCATCAAAATAGATAATGTGTCCATACAACTTCTCCAGCCATTAAATTTAACTGTCTTATTGTAAATTCTATAAGCCCTTTATGTGCAGTGGTATAATTGGGGCTAATGGTCACTTCAGCTACCACATCATGCTTTCATGGGTCTATAAGTTTTAGAAGTGGGATTCTGCTTTCTTCCATTTTGTCTGGAATTGGTTTGGAGAACATGCATCTCTGAAATCGAATAACTGGCAGAAAAAGATGGCTGTTGTGGAGTTCTTCCTCAGAATACCACTTTATTAATTTTTTTTTAGTATGCTCCTAGTTTCCTCTTATTATTTGTATGTTTTCATGTTTTTTGAAAAAACTGCAGTAGCTTTAAATTGTTTATTAGGGTTTATAGCCATCTGAATGGCTGTTTGTGGTTTTTGTTTTGTTTTTGTTTTTCTGAGACAGGGTCTCACCTTGTAGACTAGACTGTCCTCAACTCTCAGGGATCTGCCTGCCTTTCCTTCCCAGGCCTGTGGTTGAAGGTGTGCACCACCATGCCCCTTGAAGCTGTAAATGGAGACTTGAAGTTGGTGGTTTAAAAACCTGGTTAGAGCTGGGCATGCTGGTGTCTAAGGGAGGAAGGCCCCCAGTTCAAGGCCAATTGGAGCTACACAGTGAGTTCTGCTTTGGCCTGGATCATATGTGTAGTGAGACCTTGTTTCAAAACCAGCCAACCATAACCACCAAAGAACAATCTAATCTGAGTTATAAAACTGTAATTTGGACTGTGAGATTTAGAAAATAAAATTACAGAAGACTTAAATAAGAATTTCTGATGAACAAGAAATAATTTGTATTAAGTATACAGTATGTAGGATATAGTTATACTAAAAAATAGTTTATCTGAAATTCAAATTTAATTGGGTATCCTGTATTTAATCTAGCAACCCTAACTGTAATATAACAGAAAATAAAGCATGTTGCATATAGACCTTGTTTCATAAAATAGTTGTTTTAGATAACTGTATGTTTGTGAACATCCTGGATAACAGTATACAAAGGCTTTTAATTGTGATGACCAATACTAAAAGCATTTGACAGCCAGTTCTATCCTAGGTAATTAATTTTTTAAACATTTCATTGAGATAGAATCTCACTTTCTAGTCCAGGCTTCAAACTTCCCTGCAATCCCCCTGCATCAGCTTCCCAGATCTGGGGATTATAGGTTTCAGTCACCAAGACCAGTTTATTCTTGATAATTTTGTGGAGGTCTTTAATAGCTGTGGAAAAATGTTAAGGGTCTCCAGTTACATGATTGTGAATCACACCTACACTGTGATTATAGTATATTTTGTAGTTTACTGTTCATTGTTACTGTGTACTCCAACAAATCCTTACTTCCCATGACTAGTTCTCTGACAGAATATGGAAAACCTCGGTTAGTCACGAATTAGGGTCTCAGTGTGGAGGCCTGTGCAAGAGAGATGCTGACTGTAACAGTGTAAGAAACTGAACATGTGCCTACCACAGACTGAACACTTCTACACTTTTCAAGGGATGCTCTTCAGTATGGCTTTTTGGAGTAAGCCTGATTGAAAGGCAAGCTCCAGAACTTAAATTCTGTAGCAGCTACTTGTCCTTTGACAGCTTCAGACAACATCATAGCCATATATGTTTGATATACTGGTTCTCACTGGGTGCAGGTTAGAAGTATAAGTCATTCTAAGTGAGTGAAGTTTATTAGATCCACAGTAGCATAGTCAGCACAGTGGGAGGCATTGGTCTGTATGTTATGTATTTTCTAGTGTTAAAGAAGGCCTAAGTCATTTAGCTTCAGTATGGATATTAATTGTATAAAAATTAGTTCATGAAATACCTAAAGAAATGTAAAAGGTAATCAAAGCCCTCCTTTCTCTCTTTTTCTTTAGCAACTTTTTAACTGTCAGTCTCTACATAAACTAAGTTTGCCAGACAATGACTTAACAACATTACCAGCATCCATTGCAAATCTTATTAATCTCAGGGAACTGGATGTCAGCAAAAATGGTAAGTCCTCCAGATACATAATTTCATTGTTAGAATTTCTGTTTTCCAAATGTTTAAAAGTATGTTGTAATCTATTAACTTCATCTACAATCTATTTTACATAAATACAATAACATTTTTCCCATTTCAAAAGTTTTGTAACCTGTTTTATGTCAAATGCAATAAAATTTAGTGTCATATTCTTGGCTTATAATTGTTTATAAATATAAAATTTGTGATACTTCAAAACAACTGGAAAATAAGTACATATTAAATATTTCATTATAGTCCATCTTGTACAATGGGCCTTTCAGATGTATTCCTCCTAACCGAAAGTTTTGCCTTGGATCAACATTTATCATCCTATTCCCTCACTCTGCCTTGCTTCTGCTAACTACCATTTCACTTTCTGCTTCTGTGAGCTTGCCCTTTTAATATTCAGTATTGGAGATCACGGGGTGTTCATCTTCTTATTCCTGATTTATTTTACTTAACGTGATAGCCTTTAGGTTCATCCATACTATTGCTGATGACCAGGTCTCCTTTTTTAATGACTGAAGAGTGGTGCACTGTACATATGTACATACAATGTTTCCTTTACTGAGTCATTTATTCATAGGAGCTTAGGTTGATTCCACATCTTAGTTCTTGTGAGTAATACTGCAGTGAGCATAGAAGTGCAGACCTTTCTTCTCTTTCCTTCAGAAGTTGTGTGCCTTGCAAACCATTTTCTCTCACTCAGACAACTGTATTTTCACAGTATCCTTGACTTGTTTGGTTGTGCACAGCTTTCTAGTTTCATGTAACAAGTTTAGTTTTGTATTTGTTCTCTATCTTTTTGTTGTCATATTTTTACAAAACCATTTTCTAGGTGGCTTTTTTTTTTTGATGATTTATTTTTATCTTATGTGCATTGGTGTTTGGCCTGCATGTATATCTGTGTGAGTGTGTCAGATCCCTGGAACTGGAGTTACAGACAGTTTTGAGCTGCCATGTGAGTGCTGGGAATTGAACCCAGGTCCTCTGGAAGAGCAGTGTACTCTTAGCTGCAGAGCCTTCTCTCCAGCTCCCGCAGCAGCTGCTGCTGCTGCTGCTTCTTAGGAAGTAGTTTTACAATATCTGGTCTCATGCCTTGAATCCCACAGTAGTGGGAGACCCGCTCCCACTTTTTCCCAGGGTACTCTTGAGGAGGGAGAAGTGAGAAATATTTAGATAAAGGGTAGAGGAGAGAGAGAGTCAGATAGAAACATAGGATAGCTCAGGAGGGCCTGGATCCTTATCCACCAGCCCCTTCTGTCTCTTTGAAAGGGCTATTTATAGGTGTGCCAAGAGGTGAACCAAAGACCTCCCTCAGCACAGCCAAGTGCGGACCCTTCCAATCACCTGGTAACCGTGCACATGGTCAAGCGATCCTCTAATGCAGCTCTGCTGGGTAAAGCAAGCTCAGCTCTCACTAGGAAACCCTTGTGGGCTCCCGCAGTCTACACAGGGACATGTGCTTTTTCCAGTCCCACTGAAGAGACCCTCCTTTCCTTGTGATGTGTGTAGGCAGATTTTTCTTCGCGTTGCCAGCTCACAAAAAGTGACACAAAGAGTTATTATTAATTATGAAAGCTCAGCATTAGCTTGGGCTTGTTTCTAACTAGCTGTTATTACTTAACCCATATTTTTAATCTACATTCTTCCACACACTCATTACCTCATCTCCATTATACCTGCCCTGGTTATTCTGCGTCTGGCTGGCAGCTCTGCCTTTCGTCTTCCAGAGCTCTCCGTCCAGAAGTCCTGCTGTACCTCCTGCCTATCTATTGGCCGCTCAGGTTTTTATTAAACCAATCACAGTGACATATCTTAGTGTAATCAGATATCTCAAAGCAGATGTGTTCCTGGTACCTTTGTTGTTTCTGCCCTTCTGTTCCGTTCCATTGGCATTTTTCTGTTGTACCCGCCGCGTATTCCTTCGGTGTTGGAGCTTGCAGGTGAGTTTTGAAGTTAAACAGTGTGAGGCCGTAGCTTTGTTCCTTTTACTCAAGGTCACTTTTGCTTCAGAGTCTCTTGTGCTGCTCTGCTAGGATTGTTTTTGTGAAAAAGGTCTTTAGAATTTTGATAGTACCTTGGATCAACAGTTCTGTTCCTTCTCATCTGGAAACATGAGGTAGCCTTTCCATTTATTTACAGTTTAGCTTCTTTCATGATAGCCTTGTTGTTTCCTGAAGTCCTTTTTTGTTATTATAAATGGGATTTTGCTTTAAAAGAAGAATTTTGGATCGATTATTGTTAGCATATAGAAGTGTGACTTCCAGGCTGGAGAGATGGCTCAGTGGCTAAGAGCACTGGCTGCTCTTCCAGAGGTCCTGAGTTCAATTCCCAGCACCCACACGGTGGCTCCCAACCATCTGTAATGAGATCTGGTGCCCTCTTCTGGCCTGCAGGGACACATAATAAATAAATAAATTTAGAAGTGTGACTTCTGTATGTTCCATTTTAATGTTGACCCTTTTCATTTCTTTCTGTTGCCTACTCTGGTTAGGACTTAATATGGCTATACATAGCTTAATGACTATACATTTACAAGTTTTTCTGAGAAATACAGCACAGGTCTTTTTTGGTAAATATCATAGAATATGGTCTTTTTAAAATCATATTTTATATTTTGAAATAGTATAATTTCCCCCTCCAGCTTCCTCCCATGTAACCCTCTCCTCTCAAATTCATGGCCTCTTTTTAAAAAATTGTTCTTACCTAAATATAAATACAATCTTCTCAGCCTATATGTTATTTGTACGTGTATGACTTCAGGGCTGAACACTTAATATTGGATAACCAGTTTGGGGTGGTCTTCCCTGAGGAAGACTATCTCTCCCACTCTCCATATTCCTTAGTTGCCTCTAAGCTTTTTGTGTATGTGTATTGGGGGAGATGGTGTTGAGAAAGAGTCATTTTGCATAGCCCTGGCTGTCCTGGAACTTACTATGTAGACCAGACTACTGGTCAGTGAGACCAGACTCAACAGAGGTCTGCTGTCTCTGCCTCCCAAGTATTAGGATGAAAGGCCTGTGCTACCATACCTAATCCCTGTAGTTCTTTGTCTAGGGTTGAGTTCTTGTGGGCTTCCCCCCTTTCATGTTAGCATATCTGTTGGTGGTGGTGTTCAGGTCTTGTTTAGGCAGCCGTATTGAGGAGACTATGGGTGTAGCTTCTCTGATGTTCCTAGAAGTCAGAATCTCACAGCAAACTACCTGATCCTCTGGCTCTTACGGTCATTCTGCCCCGTCTTCTGCAATGATTCCTGAGCCTTAGGCACGGAAGCTGTGTTGTAGACGGATCAGTCAGTATTGGACACCACATGATCCCTTTTCTCTACATTTCTCTACATTCTCTACATTTTGACTGGTAATGATCTCTGTCTGTTGCAAAGAAAAGCTACTTTTATGAGGGGTGAGAGCTGTACTTATCTATATGCATAAGGATAAATATGTAGAGTGTAGTTTGAGATCATGCTGGTTTATTAAAGTGTCAGGTATAGGTTCTCCTTCAAGATCCATGACTTAACTAGCCCTGGGTAGTTGGCTGGCTTTCCATTATCAGACATGATTTCCCTCTTGTTGAGTGGGTCTTAAGTCCGTGAGAGAGTCCATACCACCAAGATATGAGTGCCGCTGCTGCACCCTTAGGGTCATCTGCCATGCTGGTTGCTTATGTGGTCTCAATCTAATCAAGCAATGGTAGGCATGGGGTGTATGAGAATGTGACTTGGATTATAATACAATAAATGTTTCCTTAATAAGTAGGAAGGAGTTCTGTGCTAAGTCTTGCACTGCTCTGACAAAATACCTGAGAAAATAATGTAAGGAGCAAAGATTCTTAATGACTCACAATTCTGCAGTTTGAGATGTATATGGCTTCTGGCCTCATTGCTGTGCTGGTGGCACAGTGCATCGTGGCAGGAACATGTGTTGGGATCCAGTCATCCCATGGCAGCCAGCAATCAAACAGAGAATGGAGGACTGGTGTTACAGTATTTCTTCAAAATGTGCCCTGACTACCTGACTTCCTTTTTCCATGCCCACCTATCTGAAAGTTGTACTGTCTCCTAACAACCTTCGAGACTGTCAGTAAAGCCATTGGAAATATTTAAGGCCCAAATCATAACAAGTATTCTTTAAAATTATTATAAAGAATAATAGTATTTAACAGTATATAAGCCAGTAACGTTAATTTGGCATTATATGCTTGCTGTTTATAATTGTCAGGTTAGAGTTTTATCTGACTGACAGCACAGGTTTGTTTACACCGGCATCACCACATATACCTGAGTAATATATTGTACTTGGACACTGGAGCCTACTGCAGCATTTGACAGTAGGGATTTTTCAACTACATTGTAATAGATTGTTGTTGCTTGTGTGATTGATAGTTGACTGAAACATTTTGTGGTGAATGGGTGCACTATGCTGAATGGACGTAATGACAGTAGGGATTTTTGTCTTGTTTCTGATTATAGAAGGAAAGCTTTGAACTTTTAGTTGTTGAATATGATGTTAGTTGTGAATTTATATTAGGCCTTTATTATGTGGAGAAATAGAACTATTCCTAATTTGTGTGACTTTTTAAAAAGTTATTAAAAGGCCGGGCGGTGGTGCTCATACCTTTAATCCCAGTACTCGGGAGGCAGAGCCAGGCAGATCTCTCTGAGTTTGAGGACAGCCTGGGCTACAAAGTAAGTTCCAGGAAAGGCGCAAAGCTACACCGAGAAACCCTGTCTCAAAAAACAAAAACAAAACAAAACAAAAAGTTATTAAAAGGTGTTAATTTTTTTGCATTTGAAAGATTTTCTTTCCACATTCAACTGAGGCATATATAGATTTCCTGAATAATGAATTATTAACAAATAAGGAATTTTGTTCAGCTTTCTATACCTAGCATAGAAGATAATATTTTAAACTTTTAAATCTTTCAGAGAGTCAGGGAGAGAAGAAAAGGTGAGCTCTTAAATTTTTTAAATGAACGTATATTTTATAATTACAAAAAAGAATGAATCACATGAGGATAACTTTTTAATGCCCTACCCTAAAATACAAATTTTAATAAGCACTAAATAAGATAGGGATTTTAAATGGTAGGCATGGAATACATGAGAATGTTTTCTTTTCAATGTTTGGAAAAAATATTTAGAAACAAATCCTACCAAATTAGTACAGCAGCATCCTCAGACAGTACATAATAATCATGTCCTATGGCCCTAGTTCTAAGCTCACTCTGTTCTGATATGAGCATGTAGATAATAGAATTTCCTGTATTGATTCTCATAAATTCTAGGATGTACTATGCTTCATTTTAGGACGAATTAGAATAGTCATGGTCCCTTTGTATTCACAAATTACAGTTAACTTTGTCAAGTTAGTAACTAAGCAATTACCTACACCCAAAAAAAATCTTAAGTAAAAAAAAGGCATATGCATTTCTTTACTAAATGCAAGCTGTATAAAGCATTCCATACGGACAGTCCATATAAAGCTCTTAGGTCACATGTTATAGCAGAAATGATTACGTTGATATTGTTCGTTACATTATTTTAAAGAGTAAATCCATTTTAAGGCTTTGACTTATTTCTTTACAGTAGTCTAGATGAAGTTTCTAGTGGTTAGTGTTCTGCGGTAGAGCCAGTATCTTAGTTACTGTTTCATTGTGAGGAGACGTCATGACCAAGGCAGCTATAAAAAAGAGAGCATTTAATTGGGGGCTGGCTTACAGTTGTAGAGGTTAGTCCATGATGCTGATGGTGGGCAACTTGGAGACACACAGGCAAGCAGGGCTCTGGAGCAGTAGCTGAGAACTTCACATGCTGATGCTCAGGCAGCAGGCAAAGACAACACTGGACCTGCAGTGGGCTTTTGAAACATCAAAGGCCACCCCCAGTGGCACCCCTCCTCCAAAAAGACCTCACCTTCTAATCCTTTCACCAACTGGGGACCAGTCATTGAAGCATAGGCTGTGCCTGTGTGGGCCATCCTCATTCAGATTACTGCGAGCTGTAAAGGAACAGCACAGTCAGTAACGTGCTTGCTGCACAAGCATTTGAAGACCTGGTTCCATCCCCAGCACCTCTGTAAAAAAGCCTGGCATTGTGGTGTGAGAGGTCGAGACACATGGATCACTGGTGCTCACTGGCTAGCATACCTAGTGGCAAGTTCTAGGTTCCAGAGAGAGAGAGAGACTTTGTCAAAACAAAACAACAACAAAAAACCCCCACAAACAAAACAGAAAAATACGACAACATAACCACACCCAGAGTTGGGTGACTATTTTAATTTTTGCTATAGAATCATTTAACATTATTGTCCAAACTTTAATGTTTCATCTTTTTAAAAAATGTCTTAAATTGATTTATAGGTTTTTTTGTTTGTTTGTTTTTTGAGACAGGGTTTCTCTGTGTAGTTTTGTGCCTTTCCTGGATCTTGCTCTGTAGCCCAGGCTGGCCTTGAACTCACAGAGATCCCCCTGGCTCTGCCTCCCAAGTGCTGGGTTTAAAGGCATGTGCCACCACCACCCGGCGATTTATAGTTTTTGTTGGATTGGATTCATTCAGAGGATATCTTGGTGTTTTGTTTTGTTTTGGTTTGGTTTTTTGTTTTTAAAATTTCATACCCAGGAGCTGGAAGAATGTTACAACAGTTAAGAATACTTTCTTCTCTTACAGAGAACCTGAGTTCAGTTCCCAGCACCCATGTTGTTCCTAACTACTTGTAGCTCCAGTTCCAGGGGATCTGATGCTGTCATCTCCATGGGCACCAGGCACACACATGGTGCACATACTTAAATGGAGGCAAAATACTCATATACATACTAAAAAATAAATAAAAAAAATCATACCCAATAAAAATCCTTCATGGGGCTGGAGAGATGGCTCAGAGGTTAAGAGCACTGAATGTTCTTCCAGAGGACCTGAGTTCAATTCCCAGCAACCACATGGTGGCTCACAGCCATCTATCATGAGTCTGGTGCCCTCTTCTGGCCTGCAGGCAAACATGCAGACAGAACACTGTATACATAATAAAATAAATGTTAAGAAAAATTTAAAAAAATCCTTCTTAAGACTTGAAGAAATACAGATTCACCAGTTGTTAGCATTTTGCTACCTTTTTAAATTCTTGTGTTTACATATTTAAATTCATTTAAAAAAAGTATTTCTATTTATTGTTGCTTGCAGATCCTCAGCACTCAATAAACCAGGTTGTGTCAGGCACTGAAGCATCATTCAGCTAGTGCCCTCGACTTTGATGCAGCTCCATAAGGGCCGATATACTAATGTGGTCATGGCCGACTAGTAGCCTGTAGAGTCTGTCTTACCAGTTGTAGAGGTTTCTCTTTGCTAATACCAAACACTTGCTTAAATGATTCTTTGAGCTCATGAGTGTTTTTGAGGATTTAGAAAAACATTTCAGGTAATTAAAATATTAGGGTAAGTGTTTAAACTATTTTTCCTTGAGATTTGACATTAATACTGACAATAAACTGTTGCAAGTTATATTAATTGAAATATTAAATTGACCTCTTTTCTCTTTGATTACTCGCATTTTACTCATTCTTTATATTTTCTTCTTTTTTACTTCATTTTTAAACTATATTTTTATTTATTTGTGTATTTATTTTGAGTCAGGGTCTTGTATAGCCCAGACTGTCCTGGAGCTGACCTTGTAGACCAGAATGACTTCAAGCATGTGGTAGTCCTACCTCTCCCTTCTGAGGCCAGGGTCACTGATGTCTGCCACCATGCCCATCCATCCCTCTCCTTTTTATCCTTAACTGATGCTTGAATAAAGCTCCAGTGTATTGTTGGTGAATAGAGCTGAGGAAGAGATGGAACTGTGATAATGTCAGAGTTGTTACCTTGCTTAATAAATTCTAGTCTTTCTAATTGCTTATGGTCATCATTGTAATTAACCAGTTTACATACCGAGAGCAGAGGTGATTTTGATAAGCCTGTAATGTTTAACCCTAATGTATATATCTTTACAAGTCCACTTTATTAAAGAGATGATTTAAAAAAAAAAAACAACATTCATTTGTGGGTAAACCAGTGTGGCTAGTTGTGAGAGACAAGTTGCTATGATAAACCCCATGACCAAAAGCAACTTGGGAAGGAAATGGTTTGTTTTAGCTTACAGTTAGAGACCATCATTGAAGGAAATCAATGCAGAAACTCGGGAACCTGGAGACAGGAATGGAAGCAGTGATAGAGAATTACATGTCCACACGGTTGGGCTTGCCCGGCGGACCGCCTAACTATTTCTGGTTCAGAATAGCCATCTCCGGGTCAGACATACATCTTGCGGGATCGGGACTCTGTGGCCTTACGTGGTTGCGTAAAGCGCGCCCACGCAGCCATGTAATCTATACGCATGCGTGGAGTACCCACAGGAGTTCTTGTACGCATGCGTGGCCCAACCTTTAAAAAGCCGGTGCCATCTTGCATGAGCCCCCCTTATCTCCTCACCCACGTGTGTTTCAAACAGGCCTGTCACCTCTATCCTCTTTAATAAAACTCTTCTGTGGTCTTGTCGTGTTCAGGATGTGTTCCTAGTGCCGCTTAAAAACTAACAAGCAGAGGCCACGGAAGATGGCTGTTTATGGCTTGCTTCCCATAACTCACTCAGCCTGCTGTCTTATACAACCCAGGACTAGACTACCTGTGCAGGGGTGGCACTGCCCACAATGGGCCAGGTCCTCCCATGTCAGTCCTTAATCAAGGAAATGCCCCACAGACATGCCGGTCGGCCAGTATGGTGGAGGCTGCCCTCAGTTGTCAGGAGGACACCTCTTCCCAGATGACTCTAGTTTGTGTAATGTTGATAAACACTAACGAGCACATTAGGTTAAGTGAATATGGTCTGGATTATATCTTAAAGCTACTGAAATGTTACTTAGTGTTTACTTGACCACCATGATAGAAGTAAATGCATTTTATATTCTGAGAAGAGTTTTTCTGTTATCATTTGATCACAGTAATCTTGAATAAGAAGCTCTAAAGTTTTCTAAGATACAGTGTTTTTTTAAGGCTTTATATCAGTTAAGTTTAATATTTGAATAGCTTAACATATCTGATACCATTTTGAGGTTGTTAGCTCTTATTCCCTATTTGGAAGGATTCAGGAAACATTGCGAGTACTTTATTAATAGCTCCAGCAAGTTGTATTGATTTATTTAAAAAGCTGAAAGAGTTGGACATTGATTGTGTTCAGTTGTCAGTCTTTTACATAGTTCCTCTGTGTGTTCAGTTTCCAGGCAGTGTGGTGTAGGGTTGAAGTACTTGGGAGTGTGGTGGGGATGGCTGAAGTTGGGTGAAGTGCTTGCTCTGCAAACATGACGCCTGTCAACTTGAGCAGAACACATTGAAACTAGAAATAGGAACTCAAGGAACCGAAGAATTGGGCTTTCAGTGAGCAAAATCCTGTACACAAGAGTTCAGTTGAATCTCAGTATATTAAGACTTACAGGGTTTGAGCTTTAGATTTCAGTTCACCTGGTACTTTTAGGCAAGGTTTAAGTTTTCTTAAACTTAAAAAAGAGACAAAACTCTGTCTTCAGAGAGTTTCTCCAGTGAAATGCCATCGGGTAATTCTATGATTGGCTATCTTAAACTTTGTCTTAAGTCTTACTGTAGGACAGACTACGGCAATGGTCAAGCTATCATTAGTTAAGATTCATGTCTTAACTGGAGTAAGGGATGCTTGGTGTTTCTTGCTTTGGACAACAGTCTTTTTTTTTTTTTTTTTGTCTTCATGTATCTGCGTTTGTTGTTTTAATTTGTTTCTGTCTTGCTTTGTCATGGTCACAGAGTGGCCTAGTCTGGTACTGATGTCCTGTGAAGTAGTTCAGCAGAGCATTCTCCTTCTGAATGCCTGGCCAGCTTCTACTAGGACAACTATCTGTTGATGGTTAAATATTACAGACTTATGTAGGTTTTAACAAAATTGCAATTATTTTGTATTTATAAGAACAGAATGAGCTGACTTTTTGTATGCCATTTCACTGTCTTATGAAGTTTTACCTCAAAAGGTTGCTGAAAGACCTCCCCCCCTCTTATTTTATTGTGCATTTATGTATGTATGTTAATGTGCATGTGTAATAGAACCAGAGATCAATGTCAGGTATCTTCTTCAATCATTTTATTTTATATTATTGAGACAGGATCTCTTTCTGTAGCCTTGGCTACCATGGAACTTATTATGTAGCCTAGAACTCAGAGATCTGCCTACCTCTGCCCTCTGCCTCCTGGGAGTAAAGGTGTGCATCACCACACTTGGGCTCTGTCTTTCCAATTTTTTTTGAGACACCATCTCTACCTGAACCTGGAGGTTATTGATTTGGCTAGACTGGCTGGCCAACAAACCCCAGGGGCCTTCTTATCTCCTCCTCCCCAACATGGGATTAGAGGTGTTCATAGTTTTGTTTTGTTTTTCCTGTATAGCCCTGGCTGTTCTGCAACTCACTGTGTAGACCAGGCTGGCCTTGATCTTTCTGCCTCTGCCTCCTGAGGGCTGGAATTAAAGGTGTGTGCCACTAGTGTCTGGCAAAGTACAGCTTTGTTTATGTGGATTTGGAGGATCTGAACTCCGAACTTCATGCTTCTATGGCAAATGGATCATCTTTCCATTCTCCTTGTACTTTTTGGTATATGAGATTCCAGGGTGGTTTCTGAAGTGCCTTGGATAGAATAATCTGATCAGGTAAAACCATGGGACAGAAAGATTGAACAAGGGGGTTAAGACATGTCTTTTAAGTGGGGTACGGCCACTCATGCCTGTAATCCCAGCATTTGGAAAGCTGACACACAAGGAGTGCATGGTTTCTAAGCCATTCTGGGCTGCACAGTGAGTCCAGGACAGCTTCAACTACAGAGTGAGACCATTCCTTAAAACAAAACACACACAGAAAGGACACATCTTTACTATAAATGGAGTTTCTTGTGAGATCACAAATTTCTTTTAGGTTTATAGCTGTGAAAGGACAAAGGCCATACTTGGTTATAGCCTGATTCATTGGTATTTTAATATTATTACTTAAAATGTCTTTATAAAAGAAACATTGACTATATAGGTAACCATTACAGCAAGGTTTCTTAATTTTGTTGGAACTTTTGACTCTGGACTGATTATATGAATTCTTGTCTATAGGAATGGCAAAACAAAAGTTATTATTGTCTAAAGTCCTTGAGAAAGGTTCTAGGAGTTTAGGGTTTCTTTCCTTTGTCCCCTTAATTTTCCCTGTCTTTCTCTTCTGCCTCAGACTAGATAACACTTGTACTCTTTCTTATAAGGTTCTAGTATCCATAATAAACACAGGGACAGGATAGTAAAAACAGAGTAATAAGCTAAATTAAATTATATTAGGAATAAAGACAGGTTATGATTTATAGAAGCAGACAATGTAAGGCCTTGTAGGCATTTGTATGAACGTTGATATTTAGGTTTAGCTATGTATATGAAGAGTCTGTGAGAACATGGGTAGAACAACCAATTCAAATGCAGTTTTAGTTATTAGAGATAATAGTGGTAGAAATGGGTGTGGGTAGATTGGATATCCTTGAAGGTAGAATCAGTGTTTCATGATGGATTGCATATGTGAATGTGAGAAGAGAGTTACAAATAACCTTGTTGATTTTATCATGCAACTGGAAAGAGAAGATTGCTATCAGCTGAGATGGAGGAATTGGTAGGCGCTGCCATTTCAAAGGGCAACTTAGGAATAGTTTTCAATTAAATTACTAAATAACAGGTTTCCTTGTAACATTTTCTTTCTTTTTTTTTAATGAATGTCTTTTAAAAAAATTTTTTTAAAGATTTATTTATTATTATTATGTGTACAGCATGTGTATGACTGCAGGCCAGAAGAGGGCACCAGATCTCATTACCATGTGGTTGCTGGGAATTGAACTCAGGACCTCTGGAAGAGTAGTCAGTGCTCTTAACCTCTGAGCCATCTCTCCAGCCCCCTCCTTGTAACATATTCATACATTCTTTTATTTTGGTTGATCCTTCCGCCTCCGAGATCCTTCCATCTCCTTGCCCCTCCTTTTCCATACCTGTACTCTATTGCCCACAGTATTCACCTTTCACATTAACATCTCCTGTTCCGTTGTCTTCTCCCTTCCTAGGCAAGGGCCCCTTTCTAGTTTCTTGCCCTGTGGCCATATTTGCTTCCCCTAGATGCACAGGTTTAGCAGCTAGAAGCCAAGCTAGGACTTGGCAGATTGTAGCAGCCCACACTGGTAGAATATGCTGAAGAGGAGGAAACAGGAGGCTCCCAAGTTAGAGGCCAGCCTGGGCCCTTTGGGGCTGGAGAGAGACTCATCTGTTAACAGCATTGGCTACTTCCAGAGGACCTGGAGCAGTCCTCACAACTGCTTCAACTGCAGTCTCGGGGGTCTGAGGCTCTTCTTTGGCCTCTAGACATTAGGCGTGCATGTGGTACACAGACGTACATGCTGGGGAAAGAAACACCCACACAAAATAAAAAGAACCTTAAAGCTGACATTGGACTATGAAAGTGAACAGACGGTGCTTGTCCTCCTGAGCCTGCAGATTTCATAACTGTGTGTGTGTGTGTGTGTGTGTGTGTGTGTGTGTGTGTGTAAAATACCTTTGTGTTTATATCTCAGGTTGTCATTATTCATTCATCCTTTTGCTAGTGGACATCTGGGCGGATTCTGTTTCCTTGCTATTGTAAAAAGATGAGTGATAAATATGAATATGCAAGTATCTCTGAGTATGATATAGCCCTTTGGGTATATGCCATGGAGTTGTTAGGTAGTTCTGATTTTAGTGTTTGGAGAAGCCTCTACACTGATTTCTGTAGTGACTGTTTCAGTGAATACATTTAGTATTCCTGGGGCTGGAGAGATGGCTCAGAGGTTAAGAGCACTGAATGTTCTTCCAGAGGTCCTGAGTTCAATTCCCAGCACCCACATGGTGGCTCACAACCACCTGTAATGAGATCTGGCGCCCTCTTCTGTATACATAATAAATAAATAAATCTTAAAAAAAAAACAACCCTCATGACAATATATAAAATTAAAAAAAATTTAGTCTTCCTTTTTCCCCATACCCTCACCCACATTTATTTTTCTTGATTATAGTCATTCTGACTGGAATGAGGTAGATCTCAAAGTATTTGTAATGTATGTACTTTGATGGCCATTTGTATTTACTTTGAGAACCGTCTGCTCAGCTCGTTGGCCTAATTACCTTTCTGATTGCAGGTTTGTGTATGTGTTTAATTTTTGCAATTCTTTATATATTCTGGATATTAAGCCCTTGTCTGAAGTATAGCTGACAAAGATTTTCTTCCATTGTCTAGGCTGTCTTCGGAACTCAGGCTTTTCGTTTATTTACTTGCTTTGTTTGCTTTCTTGTTTGAGACACTAACATCTCATCCAGTTATTTGTAAGAGTGTAGAGTTAAGTCAAAAAAACAGTTCTGGAGCCAGGCGGTGGTGGCACATACCTTTAATCCCAGCACTTGGGAGGCAGAGGCAGGTGAATCTCAGTGAATTTAAGGCCAGCCTCATTGACCTACAAAGTGAATTCCAGGACAGTTAGGACTGTTACAAAGAGAAACCCTGTTTTGGAAAAGAGAGAGAGAGAGAGAGAGAGAGAGAGAGAGAGAGAGAGAGAGAGAGAAACGACAATAACAACAACAAAAACCCAGTTCTGGAGGTATACATTTGAAAGTTGTCACTATATAGATGAGGTGTAATGACTAAGATTAGGTGTATTTACTATAAGTTCATAAGCCTAGGAGGAAACCCAAGAATGAGGCCTGGTTATATCTTACAACCTTAAGAGATCTGGAAGAGTAGGAAAAAAGACAAAAGATAATGAGAAAGAACTTTACTAGGGTAGGAAGTAACAGTATGGTAAGATCATTTTCTTTACTACATTGGGGTGTGTGTGTGTGTGTGTGTGTGCGCGTGCGTGCGTGTGTGTGTGCGTGCGTGCGTGTGTGTGTGCGCGTGTGTGTGCACATGTGCGTGAGTGTGTGTGTGCATGCATGCCGACTTGCCTGCTTGTCTCGTCTGTCTTTGTGCTTGTGTGCAGGTCATAGGTTGAAGACAAGTGTCTTTCTTAGTTGCTCGCCACCTTACTTCTTTGAGACAAGGTCTTTGAGCTTGGAACTGACTGATTTGGCTAGAATAGCTAGTTATCAAGCCCTTGGCTTCTTCTCGTCCCCACCTTCCCAGAGCTGGGGTTACAGGCCTGTGGTTCCATGCCCAGCGTCTCTGCATGAGTGCTGGAGACCTAAATTCACTCCTCATTCTTGTACTACAAGCACTTCTCTGCCTGAGCCACCTCCCCAGCCCAGTTACTACATTGTAACTTTGATAAAGTTCTAGTGTTTGTAGTTCATGTCTTCCACTTTGTATTTGGAACCTATTTGCTGAATAATAAAATAAAGATGTCTTTGAATTTCAGGCACCTGAACAAACTTAGTAAGTATTTAAAAAGTGTTATGTAAAGTTCAGGCAAGGTTAGGAATTATAGATAATGTATAGATATTGAAATAATATAAATATTGAAAACTAAAGGATCTCTTACATTATACATTTTGGTAGAGTTTAGCACATTTTCAGTTTTATTTCACCATTACCAGTGTCTATATAGAATGTTTTCATCATCCTATAAAGAATTGCTGTTCCCTTGCCTAGCATCTCTTAGGCTCTGGTGTTTGGTGACTTTTTCCTATGGAGATGTGGCAAACTTTTTTTTTTTTTTTTTTTGGTCACCTCAGATAGTGCAGCACAGACAGATCAAAGAAATTATTCCAAGGTCTAATTTTCTGAGCCCAGTGAGTTTACTGGGGTTACTTACAGAAGTATGGGTGCTTCTTGGACAGCTGGATCACCAAAAAGCTGGTGACAGTACGTGAAAGGTTCATCAGCTGGCTTCCTGCCCAGCTTGTAGGGAAGCCGAACTGCAGCCTCCTCTTCCCCAGATTCTTTACTATTTATATATAGTCTTGGGGAGAGCCTGTGTGACTCTTCCAAAGTTTGCTGGCCTTCTGAGTCAGTGAGCTTCAATTGAAAGTTTCAATTTGTAGGAAATAGCTACACAACACCAGGTAACTTCATATCTGCTCTGTTTGTTTCTGCAAAGATTTGTTTATTGTGGATTTTTCAAATAAGTAAAACTATATGACCTTTTGTGTCTGCCTTCTTTCTCTTAGCATGTTTTCAGGACTCAACTCATCCTTATTGTACCATATGTTGGTATATATATGTTCCATAGTGTGAACATACTATATTCTGTTCATTATGCTTATATGTTCATTTGTTATTGAGGGATACTGGGCTCTTTTAAATAATAGGAATATTCATTTATAACATTATTTGAACACATGTTTTACATGCTCTCACATATATACCTACTAGTGGAATTACTGGGCCATTTGTAATCTTATATGTAACATTTTGAGGAACCACCAGATTCTTTTTCACAGTTGGCGATGTCTTACCAGCAATATACATTCTCAGCATCCATATTGGATTTGGTTGCTTTCATGTGCTACATTTAGTCAGCTCTCTTAAGACAGATTCCTCCTCCTAGTCACTCAGGTTTCCTTTTCTTCTTGATAATTTTTATCACACTGGCATTTCTTTATCAGTTCTCTTAATAGAAGATTTTTATTATTTTTTTTGATGCTTCCCATCATTAAATTAAAATTGTATGCTTTTGCATTTTTTCTCTGTTGCCACATGATAAAGCTAACTGGTAACTGCTAATAATTCTGAAGCATTTCATTTTGGTGGTATTCATCAGATTCAGTAACTCTTTGTTCTTCTATAAGTTTCTTATAGGAGGAATCTTTTTCACACTATTACTAATATACTTTTAGTCTAATTTTGGTGTCTGTTGGTGACTTTTTTCTTTGATGATGCTGGGTATTAAACCCAGGACCTTGCATAAGTTAAGCATACCTTCTACCACACCCAGGTCATTGGTGAGTTTTGACCAAAATAAGATACTAGTTATAGATTTTGCATCGTTTATTTTACATGTGGAACTCTGCACTTAGTGTTACAGTAAGTTTGTTGTTGTTGTTGATGTTGTTAACATGGAATCGATGTGATCTTAAATAACCCCAAAGTGACAACCCTTTTGGATAATCACCGTGTTAATGAAGGAGATTATAGAAAATGGACTTAGGGATGCTTTTCCAAAGTCCATAATTAGTGTTCATTTAGAGGAGAGCGGTACTAGCACTTAAAATTGGGCTGTGGTCTGCTGCCAATTCACAGATTATTTGTGGTATAAGTTAAGGAAATGAGTATATGCTTAGAATCTTTTACCAAAATTTAAGCTGAGCAGTGGTGGCACACGTCTTTAATCCCATCACTTGAGAGGCAGAGGCTGGCAGATCTCAGTGAGTCTGAGGCCAGCCTGGGCTACAGAGTGAGTTCCAGGAGAGCCAGGACTATTACACAGAAAAACTCTGTCTTGGGGTGGTTGGGGGGGGGGGGAGAATCTTTTACTAAAATAACTTAAAAGTCTATTTCTAATACACAGGTCTATAACAGATTGGGAGTTAAAAGTCCTTTACCTCACTTTGTCTGAAGAACATGCAGGACCCACATGTCCAGCAGGTCTCGTGACAGTGCACATCAAAGTGTGAGGAGTCACTGTGGTCCTTAAATAGTTATGTAGAGACTGTCCTGGACTCTGTGTAGTAAGAGGGTGGAAGAGAGGAGAGAGAGACATGGGAAGACACTGGAGAATGTTTCTTTTAGAGAGGACAGCACTGCGCAGCCAAGGCACAGTTTAGGGCGACTCACCCCTGTTTTCCACCCTTCCCTTCTGCAGCTCTGTTTGCAGCTCTCTTTTTTATGTGCATAGGACCAGCCCAATCTGGAACCCACCATTTTAAATGCAGTTTTCTTTTTGTTTGTTTGTTTGTTTGTTTTTCGAGACAGGGTTTCTCTGTAGCCTGTCCTGGACTAGCTCTGTAGACCAGGCTGGCCTCGATCTCACAGAGATCCACCTGCCTCTGCCTCCCGAGTGCTGGGATTACAGGCATCTTTTTACCTGAGGGAAAAAATAGAATGTTACATGTTGTACATTTTATCATTAACTAGTTCATAGAAAAGGTACTGATTTCCAGAAGTGCTAAGAAAAGGCAGGAAAATAATCAATTTAGCAGCTATAAGGTGGCAGATGAAAGAGAGCTAAAAGGAGACAGACAGATAGTTGTGGAAGTGGCCTGATCTGCACTGATGTCAGTTCTTCATTAGTTGGTAATTAATTTCTGAATCTCCACAATGTCTTTATTATTATTATGGCCTTTGTAATACCCCTGTTCCCCAAGACTGAAATATCTGTAATATATTCTATTAATTTGGTTGTTTGTTTTCTAGGAATCCAAGAATTTCCAGAAAATATTAAAAATTGTAAAGTTTTGACAATTGTGGAGGCCAGTGTAAACCCTATTTCTAAGTAAGTCTTTCAGCTGAATTATAAGCTGCTTTCTTGACTATAACAATTATAGAGCAGTAGTAGAATGTAGATTGTATCAATCTTAGTTATACAGAGATTCAGTTTTTTGTTTGTTTGTTTGGGGTGTGTGTGTGTGTGTGTGTGTGTGTGTGTGTGTGTCTGTCTGTCTGTCTGTCTGTCTATTTTACCTGAATATATGTATGTGTACCATGTGTATGCCCCCCCCTGTGTGTGTGTGTGTGTGTGTGTGTGTGTGTGTGTGTGTGTGTGAGAGAGAGAGAGAGAGAGAGAGAGAGAGAGAGAAAGAACGAATGAATGAATGAATGAATATGAGTGTCTGTGAAAGTGTTTTGGCAGCATGGTCTGTGTACCATGTGTTTGGTACCTGGGGAGGCCAGAAGAGGGCCTTGAATCCCCTGGAACTGAAGTAACAGATAGTAATGAGCCTCCTTTGGTTCTGGAATCAAACCTGGATTCTCTGGAAGAGAAGCCTGTGCTCTTAAACTCTCAAGTCATCTTTCCAGCTCCATGGAGATTCAGTTTTAGACACTTCCTAATAATCTTCCTAACCCATATATTACAGATATACATTTGAAATCTAAAAGAGAGAATGAGTGTATTCTAGATCTCACAGTCAAAGTAAAACGTGAGACTAATCTATGCACATGTCATGCAGTCAGATGGAGCACTTTGAAAACAAACTAAAAGAAAACTGAGGAAAAATACAGGTGATTGGTTACAACATATACCTGAGATTATGTTCTTTTATCATAGTAATGTCTATAAACAAAGTTTTCCTTGAACCAAAGCTGTTTAATTTCGCAAAATTGAATTGTTAGTGATGCTAAAAGGTAAATAGAATGAAAATACAGCTTGGTATAACCATGTTGAAAGAATAACCAGAATACTCATTCCATGGTAAGTTTTACCAAAAATAGAGTTGCTTTACTTGGTATTGAAGATGGTGGAATATTGTGAGGTAAAAGAAAAATAAACAAGTCAAAGTCTGATATGTATTACTACATGGGATTTTATGCTTGTAACAAT